>NC_047085.1:117243338-117546368 GCF_902459505.1 Geotrypetes seraphini
TTTCTGAGAACAAGTTCTAAGCTAATGAAGATACACGCTTAGAAGTGGCAGTAGGAATTTTTCTGATCTAGGCTACTAATATTAAAAAGATTGAGTAGTGACTTGCTAATATTAAAGAATGAGTATTTGAGAATCTTCTCCTGGGAGATTGATTTACATGCTTTTGTTTAATTTCTTTTATGGTGCTTTATTGAGAATGGTGTTGATCTTAATGCATTAAGAATTGTGGGTGTTTGAAGGGGCAAGAGAAGTAGGGCCCTAGAATTTGGAAAATATGGAACTACATTTGCAGCTGGCTGCTCCATTACTGGTGACATTCCATATGGGATAATGTATGACATCATCGGATTAGGCTGCTGCTGGTTCTGTTGAGAATTTTGAGACTGCATGGAATCCTGCTGGCCATTCAGGGCTCCCTGAGGAAATGGACCAATTGGATTTGGAAGTTGAGAAGGAAATGGTATCCGTACTGCAAATGGACTTTGGGGCAGAGCTGGGTACTGTGGCTGCTGAACAAACTCCAAAACAGGAGGGATGAATGGGTTCAAACTACGTATCTGTTGCAGTAGTGGTACGACTTCAATGCAGGGAAAGTATTTTATTATCTATTTTTATGTTCTTTGTGTTTTATTTGCATTTTAAAATGATCTAGTTATTGTGGCATTGATCATTTATAAATATTTATTGCTCACTAAAATACAATACACTCAAAGTAAGATACAACATAAAAGCAATCCAAAACAGAATAAAACTGTTTCCATCTTTCTTGTCAACATTTGGCAGCCCCTTAAATACAATATATATGCAAATAAGGGAGCCGTTAAAAGGCAGAATGAAAACAATTATCTCAACCAAAAGTCTATCCTTTCAATCATAGTCAAAATGCAATCTAATTTTCTAACCATTCATCCCCATCCTCATTATCTAATAACCTGTGAGAAGAGACTGGAAGCCCTGAATATGTATACCCTAGTTGAAAGGAGGGACAGGGGAGATATGATTCAGACGTTCAAGTACTTGAAAGGTATTAACGTAGAACAAAATCTTTTCAAGAGAAAGGAAAATGGTAAAACCAGAGGACATAATTTGAGGCTGAGGGGAGGGAGACTCAAGAGCAATGTAAGGAAATTCTTCTTTATGGAGAGGGTGGTGGATGCCTGGAATGCGCTCCCGAGAGAGGTGGTGGAGAGGAAATCAGTGGCGGAGTTCAAAAAGCGTGGGATGAACACAGAGGATCTATAATCAGAAAATAAGAGTAAATATTGAAGAACTAAGGCTAGTACTGGGCAGACTTGCACGGTCTGTGTCTGGCCGTTTGGTTGAGGATGGGCTGGGGATGGCTTCAATGACTGGGAGGGTGTAGATGGGCTGGAATTTAGTAGTTGGAACCTAAGCACAGTACCGGGCAGAGCTTTGGATTCTTGCCCAGAAATAACTAAGAAGAAGAAAAAAAAATTTTTTTAATTGAATTAGGTTGGGCAGACTGGATGTACCATTTGGGTCTTTATCTGCCGTCATCTACTATGTTACTGTTACACATACAAATCAAGGAAACGCAGCAGTTAAAATATTGCCTTCCCACCAATCAGGTCAGGTTTTCTTGCCCTCATTACATCAAATGGCTCAAGTAGCCCTCAAACATCCACTGAAACAACCAGATTTTAAGAAGTTTAGCAGATCACAGGCTGATTTCCCCTGGAACTTAGTCCAGAAAAGCAAGGGCCAGCATACAAAGACTTGATTTTAAGTTCTTGCACTTTAATTATCTTTATTGAAGGGACATCCAAAAGAACCTCCTCCTGGGAATACAGTGGCCTTAAAGGCACACAGGAAAGTAATTTCTCCTGCAAATATTGTGGATCAAAATTGTGCAGACCTTTAAAAGACAAACAACTCAACTTGAACTGAACTCTCTCTACAATCACCAAGCAATATACTGTAAATTTGCTAAGTGGGAGTGTTATGCTCTCTTTGACCACAGCTAACAGCCTGGCTGTGAATTCTGTCTTACATGTACCGGTAAATATCTTGTACCCTTCTTATGATGAAACCTTCCATCCAATATGTAGCGGCGGCCAAAAAAAGCAAGCAAGATGCTAGGAATTATTAAAAAAAGGGATGGTTAACAAGACTAAGAATGTTATAATGCCTCTGTATCGCTCCATGGTGTGACCTCACCTGGAATATTGCTTTCAGTTCTGGTCTCCTTATCTCAAGAAAGACATAGAGGCACTAGAAAAGGTTCAAAGAACAGCGATCAAGATGATAATGGGGTGGAACTTCTCTTGTATAAGGAAAGACTAAAATGGTTAGGGCTCTTCAGCTTGGAAAAGAGAGGGCTGAGGGGAGATATGACTGAAGTCTACAAAATCCTGAGTGGAGTAGAACGGGTACAATTGGATCGATTTTTCACTCCGTCAACAATTACAAAGAGTAGGGGGACACTCGATGAAGCTTCAGGGAAATACTTTTAAAACCAATAAGTGGAAATATTTTTAAGCTCTGGATTGAATTGTCAGAAATTTTGGTAAGAGCGGGTAGCGTAGCTGGTTTAAGAAAGGTATGGACCATTTCCTGGAAGAAAAGTCCATAGTCTATTATTGAGAAAGACATGGGGGAAGCCACTTCTTGCCCTGGATCAGTAGCACAGAATATGTTGCTACTCTTTGGGTTTTTGCCAGGTACTAGTGACCTGGATTGGCCATCATGAGAATGGGCTACTGGGCTAGATGGATCATAGGTCTGACCCAGTAAGGCTATCTTATGTTCTTGAAGAAAAGAATATAGTTGTAATGGACCTGGGCCATTCTGAGAGAAGCCAGCTTTTCGTTGTGCTGCTAAGAAGCGTGGAAGTAACCTATATAACATGGATCCCCTGAAGTAGCCTGTTTTCAAGCGAAACAGAAAGCCTTTTCTGTCGGGACGAAGAATGGTTTCACCTTCAGATGAGTGATAGATTTTCTTAGAGTTTTTGATACTCGGGTCTTACAGCTACGCTACTTAACCGTTTAGAATTACTTACAGCTGAGCTGATTGCCATAATATAGTGAGTTTGGGATTGAATCACTTGTTTATAAGATATTTTTGGACATTGTCGTTCAAATCACTAAATATTTTGAAAATTTTGAAAATACTTACCTTTTGAAAACCTTTTGAGATTATACTTCAATGTATGAAAGTGATTTATATTTGTATGGAGTTTTTTTATAAACCCGTGATGATGTGGGGGGCTTAGGGCACTTGTGTAGTCCCGGCAACCCACAATTGAGGTTTATTTTTTCTCCGTTTTTTCTATGATTTTGTCAACTGTTCTTTTTGTCACTGTGGTGTGAATGAATCCCTGCTGCTACTATTATTTACAATACGTTTACAACTATATTCTTTTCTTCATTGAATACGATTGTACCTCTATTACATTTAGTATCTTATGTTCTTAACATACAGAGTGTTACAGTACTAGATAACAAGCACATTATTGTTGCTAATCTATTTCAGATTTCAGTTTTCAAACCAACCTTACTCGGAGGCAAATATATCATATTTTACTGGCACATGTATGTTTTTATACATAGAAACATAGAAGATGACGGCAGAAAAGGGCTACAGCCCATCAAGTCTGCCCACTCTGCTTACCCACCCCCTGTCTATGCCCTAATGACCCAATTTCCTTATCTTGACCCTCGTAGGGATCCCACATGGGTATCCCATTTATTCTTAAAGTCTGGCACGCTGTCTGTACCTTCAACTTTTTTTATTCGCAAAACTGAATAAATAAATAAATATGATGGTAAATATGATGGTAAATATGATGAAAAAATAAATAAATATCATGGTAAAAAACTAGAGAAAAATACAGTAGTCTATTCCACAAGGTAATGTATGCTGCTAGCAGTGTTTCTTACCATATAACAATGTCAGTGCATGTAAGAACAGAAGAATTACCATACTGGAACAGACCGAAGGTCCAACAAGCCTAGTATCCTTTTTCCAACAGTGGCCAACTCAGGTCCCAAGTTCCTAGCTAGATAGTAAGTAGTAAAAAAAAAAAAATTTATGCTGGTTACCCTGGGAAAAAGCAGTGGATCTGCCTAAGCCATCTCAATAATGGCCTATGGACTTCTCTTTCAGGAAATTAACCAAGCCTTTTTTTTTTAACAGTTTAGTCAAGAAAATAAAGCATAGAGCAATACAAACAGATACATTTTCCAAATAAGCAAGGTATAACAAAACCTAACAGATACGACAAAGGTTCAACAAACAGAGAGAGTCCAGGTTTGGGTTCTTATAACCCAGACTCGGTCAAATTAACTACCCCCACTATAACCCCCCCCCCACACCTCCACCATGAATATGTATGAGATGGATCTGCATGCACTGCCTCCTTGAGATGCAAATCTATCTCATGCATATTTATTGTGGATATCCTGAAAACCTGACCTGGCTCCGGCTCTCAAGGACTGGAATTGCCTACCCCTGGACTAGGACTTTCTTACTACAATATTCACTAGCAGGATAGCAATCCTTATTTTCAAGCTGTCAGGTTTACAGTCAGAGTAATATGGAAGCTTTGTCAGCTGTAGTTTTATTGGAGAAGTGATAAAGTCATAATAAAACATATTATAAATGCTTTTTTTTTTTGGGCAACAGCAGACACAGCGTTGCCCATGGGTGTAACAATGTTATCTAGATTGTGAAATGTAGCCATATTTTAGAATGATAATTTGATAATTGTTATATCATACCATCATTTTTTGACTTTGGAGGCTCACTGGGACATAGTTGGATGGTACTGCACTCAGAATGAGTCACTGTGGAGCCAATTCAAAGTTTTAGAGACATCATTATTTTTTTTTCTGCTTTGTTTAAATGTGTTGCTTCAAAGGAAGATAAGGCCAGATACTTATAGCAGGGAAGAATTTTCTATGTGGCTTCAGCTGATACTCTTGGTCATAGTAGTTCTATGTAATCCTAGACTGTAATCCTAGATTGGTTCTGACTTGGAGTTTTTCTTATATGGATCACTAGTGATCACCTAATTTAGGGGCCCTTTCACTAAAGGGTGTTAAGCTCTAATGCACGTTTAGCATATGAAAAGCTCTACTGCAAAATGCGTTAAAGTGTCTGTGGTATTTTAACTGTCTGTGTGTTACTTATTTTTCAAAATATTTTTCCAGGGAGTGTGTCATGGGTGGAAAATGGGCATGCTAGTGTTAACCAGGATTTTTGAGCACTAACTAGTTAATGCTGGGTGAACACAGGCCCAAATTCTCTGAACCAGAGTCTCTCAAACTGTGTGCCACGGCTCAGTGGTGTGCCCCGAAGAGATTCTGGCTGTGCCACGAGACATTCCAAAATTTTATTTTAAAAATTCCCTTCATAAGTATACACTAGAATAGATGACATGTACATTGCATATGCAAGAGTTTGTCAATGTTTGTCAATATAAGCGTTTGTATGCCTAAGGATACAACCGTCCAGATAAGCATCATTCTTTGATGTGATTGGTCCTTGCAAACTAATGGCAAGTAATTTTAGTTTTATTTTTTATGCAGTAGTTATCCTAACTTGAGCAACAAAGCAATCAAGGCTTTGTTTACCGTTTGGATCTTCTTATCTTTGTGAACTTGGATTTTCAGCTCTGACAGAAATTAAATCGAAAAAAGAGAGAAAGACTTCAGATGGTGGATGATGAAATGCAAGCCGTGTTTTGAGTTAATTTGCACTCAAAAACAAGCACATCCATTGCATTGATTAGCAATTCTACCTACTTTAGTTTCAATGTTGTTTCAATTCATACATAGCTTAAAAAACTTGAAATAAATAATTCTCACCTTTAATTTTGTTGGTTTTGCAATTTTATAATTTCAATTATAATGTGCCACGAAAATAATTTCCTCCATTTAGTGCACTGTGAAAAACATTTGATCCAATTAATGTGCCAGAGCTAAAAAATTTTCAGAGATACTGCTCTAAACGGTGCTGTAAGTTAGGCGATGGTAGGTGCCTTACCTCCGTCTAACTTAATTGTTTTAATTTGTGGTAATTGACGCGGTAATTGGCCATGTCGTTTGAAACCTTAAAAAAATATAGCGGGGAGGAGAATCCAAGATGGCGACGGAGTGAGTCGCGTCTGCAAGTGGCTCCTGCACTTTATCAGCTATTTCACATTTCCACCAGCAGTCTTACTTTCTGCTATGCCTAAGCACAGGGGTAAGCAGAGGAGTGTTCTTCCTGCCTCCTCTTCCACTTCTCTGATGCAACAGGCGGCTATAACATTCTATGCCGTCCTTGCTGGAGCTGCCGTATCCACTGTCCGAGGTGGGCAGACCTTGGTCTTGGAAAGCAAGGTATCACTTAGCCCATTAGGACCTGGAGTTCCTCCACGCTCTGGGACAATGTCGGGGACGCCTTCAACAGCGCAGGAAGCGCCGGAGTTGATGTCTCCGTCGGCGTTGCAAGTCTCACCCTGACCCTGACTTTTGTACAGCCGACTATTGTACAGCTTGCCGAATTTTGAACAGCCGACATTGGAGTTCGGAGGAACTGAAACTTGCATTGAAGCAGGGAAAGAGGAGATGAAACCAATTGGGGAATCTCCTGGAATATCTCTCCCTGCTCCTTTGATAAGACCTGTGGTGAATGACATGGAGGCGATTTGGAGTGGTTTGGAATCTTTACATGCTCCCAATTTGTTGCCTCAGTACAGAATACTAATACTCAATTTAAAACTTTTGAAGAGAAATTCCAACAACAGTCTGATAGAATGGACAATTTAGAGAAATCAATGGCAGAGGTGAAGGTTTCTACTAATTTACAATTGAAGGAAAAGTGTTTTCTCACTAGGAAAATAGAAAATTTGGAGAATGCAAACAGAAGTTTGAATCTGAGACCAGTGGCATACCAAGGGGGGTGGGCAGGCAGTCCACCCCGGGTGCACACCCTAAGGGGGTGCACAACTGGCCACCCACCGGGGAATAGGCTGCCGTCGGGGAATAGGCTGCCACTGCCGCGATCGGGAACAGGCCAGCGCCGAATTCTCCCTCCCTGCTTTTCTTCCCCACAGGGCGACCAACTCTCGCCACTCGACGTCAATTCTCACGTCGGAGAGGACGTTCTGGGCCAGCCAATCGCTGCCTGTTTGGCCCGGAACTCCCTCTCCGACGTTAGAATTGACGTCAGGCGGCGAGAGTTGGTCGGCCCCGCGAGGAAGAAAAGCAGGTAGGGAGAACTCGGCACCGGCCTGTTCTCAATGACGGCAGTGGCAGCCTTTCCCTGGCGGCGGTGTCAGCAGCATATTTCCCAATGGCGGTGGCATGGGGGAGGGCAGAGAGAAAGAAAGAAAGAAAGGGGGCAGGGTGAAACAAAGAAATGGGGCACGAAGAGAGAGAGAAAGACAGACACAGAAAGAAAGGGGGCATGGAGAGAGAAAGAAAGAAGGGGGCAGGGTGAAACAAAGAAAGAAAGAAAAAATGGGGCACGGAGAGAGAGAAAGACAGACATAGAGAAAGAAAGGAGGCATGGAGAGAGAAAGAAAGAAGGGGGCAGGGTGAATGAAAGAAATGGAGCATGGAGAGAGAGAGAAAGACAGACACAGAAAAAAAAGGGGCATGGAGAGAGAAAGAAAGAAATGGGGCATGGAGAGAGAAAAAAAAGAAGGGGGCAGGATGAAACAGGAGGCTGAAAGAAGGGAAGAAATATTGGATGCACAGTCAGAAGAATAAAGTGCAACCAGAGACTGATGAAATTACCAAAGATAGGAAAAATGATTTTATTTTCAATTTAGTGATCAAAATGTGTCCGTTTTTAGAATTTATATATGCTGTCTATATTTTGCACTATGGCCCCCTTTTACTAAACCGCAATAGTGTTTTTTAGCACAGTGAGCCTATGAGCGTCGAGAGCAGCGTGGGGCATTCAGCGCAGCTCCCTGCGCTAAAAACCACTATCGTGGTTTAGTAAAAAGGGAGGGGGCATATTTGTCTATTTTTGTGTAGTTGTTACTGAGGTGACATTGCATAAAGTCATCTGCCTTGAGCTCTTTGAAAACCCATGGAATATAAATGATAATTAACATTTTCTCTGCGTACAGTGTGCTTTGTGTTTTAAAAATTTTATTGTTGGTAGATCATTTTGACTTGGCCACAAAGGTAAGGGGGAGGGAGGGGAGCTGTTGAAAGACATCTAGTAATCCTTGCAGGCTTGACTGTGCAGGGAATTATTTTTGTAAAATCATGTTTTGTTATGTGACTGGCATTATTTAGACTTTAATTTCTATGAATGAATAGAATGAAAATGATATAAAATTACTTGCTTGTTTTTATGTGCGTGCGCTGAAGGAAAGTGGAGAGAGAGTGGGCTGAGGACGCTGAAGGGAAATGGGGAAGAGAGAGTGGGGAGAAGACGCTGATTTATAAATTGACAATTGTACAGAATATTGTTTCTTTTTATACTTTAATATAATAAGTTCAGTATAAAACAATTCAAGGCTTGTGTGGATGGAATCAGATGGTTTGCAGGGATGGGGACCAAGCTTATGGGAATTAATCCAATAAAATGGTTTTTTCTTATTTCTCATTATTTGTTTTATTTTTATTTGTTAATTTGTAAAGTGGTGATTGTTATGTATCAGTTTTTTTCAAATTTACATCTACTGTCTTTATATTTTGCACAGTATTAGAGGACATGTGTTACTGTCTTTGTGGTGTTATGGTGTTGCATTGTATGCAGAGTCTGGTTTCTTGGCGGTTCAGTTTAACTTTTGTCTACATATTTCTATTTTTAGTTTGTGATTATTCCATATTGGGCGAGGGTGTATCTCTGTTCTGTGTGTATGAAAAGAACATAGTTTTCGGTTGGCATTGACTGCAGGATCAATTGACTGTGCGGGATCTGGCTTGTTTAGTTTTACAATGTATGTGTTGGGGTTCTAGTGCTCACTGCAGTGTTTAAGATGCTGCTTTTCCTAGGTACACTCTTGTTGTGCGATATGTGGACTGTTACTAAAAATCATATTTCTCATATAGATGGGAGGGGGGGTGTCAAAAAAATGATGGGCCCCGGGTGTCACATATGCTAGGTACGCCACTGCCTGAGACTTTTAAATTTTCTTGTCTCTAAATTTCAAACACCTAGAGATTTATTTCATTTCTTCCTAAACTTAAGTTTTGAAATTTCCAGAAAATAATATGCCACCGTTACAAAAGTTATACTATTTGAATATTCTTAAAGAGGAGAAAGAAAAAGGAGAAACACTACCAGGAGATTTGGATCTCACTGGTACATTGGAGACATCTCAACAAGAAGAAATAGTTACTAGAGCCACCTTATTGGTAACTTTCGTTTTTCTCCAAGATAAGGAGGCAATTCTCCCTCTATTTTATAGGACTGATAATGTGGAATTTCATGGATTCAAAATTTCAATATTTCCTGATGTATCAAAGTGGATGCAAGCCAGACGGAAGAAATTCCTGGCTTATCGTCAGTCTGTTTTGAGCATGGGAGCAACTTTTCAGTTACGTTTTCCTTGTAAATTCTGCATTACCTATCAGGGTACTAGATATATTTTTTATGAATCTGATCAGTTGAACTTTTTCCTTGAGGGTAAAGCAACTAAAATAACTTTTTTCCATGAGGTAAAGCAACTAAAAGAACTTCAGAGGCTTCCATGGAATCTCCCAACAAGGCCGTTAATTAATTGACTCCAACTGCACTCTGTAATGTGATTTAATTTTGAATTATTCCTGAAAACCAATTTCCCTTGGAGGTGATGGATTCTCTCTCCCTATATTGTGGACTTTGATTTTAGTTACTAATGTATATTATTTTATAATTTGACTTATTTGTTTCTTATTTCAATTGTTTATTTCCATTTAATTGTTGTTTATCAACTTGTAAAAGAATATAAGTAAATAAAAAAATATAAAAAAATATAGACGCCCATAGGTACCTCCATAAAAGAATGCCATAATTGTGTTTACAATGCCTAAGGTCAAAGTATGATGGAAATGATGTTAGGTGAAGCCTCTGTAGATGCGATTCTTATCAAATATAGGCCTTCAAAACCTTGGCCTATATTACTGGCGCCTGTGTTTAACGGTGGGCAGAATTCTGCCATGGCGTGACTGACATGTGATTGGCGTTGTTTCCTAAGGCAGCCACCGATGTAGGCGCCATTTGCCGAATCCAGCCCTTTGACACTGGTGTATAGCTATCTCTAACTAGGTCCCTCCATGACCTCCTAGTGTTCAAACATTGCCTGAATTATTCAAACAGTTCGTCCTACTTCTAATCACAAATTCACCCTATTCTGATATCTTAGTTGAAATGGTGGAAATATGAGATTGGAGTTAGGCTCATTTGGTATCTACAGAGGTTCCTTATATATGTATAAAGAAGACGGAGTCAAAGGAAAACTTAAATGATCTCTCACACTTTAAGGAGGGCATGCAAGGGCACAGGTATAACTGGCTATCTTGTTGAGCGGACTGGATGGATCATACATATCTTTATCTGCCATAATTTACTATGTTACTATGTAACTTTGACAAATAATGTACAATTTGACCTTATAAACTGCACCTAACTCATAGGCACTGTTCAGTGCAATTGCCAATCAACTAGGAGCCATTTAGAGAATTGTGCCTACTGGTGCTCAAGTCAAACCACATCCAAAATCCATCTCAATTTTTTCCAAATTTTTTCCCTTTTGTTCATACACGTCCAGGGTGGGGGGGGGGGAATATTTTATGATTTCTTTTGCTTATGATTAATTGTTGGGTATAAGGGAGGGGGGATATTTGATGAGAGTTATAATTTGATGATATATTAAGTGATGTTAAAGTATAAAATGATTGTAATTTGTGTTACACTTATTGTGAGTTTTTAAAATGAATAAAGATTTAAAAACAAAAAACAAAATCCATCTCAAATCTATCCCTAACCATACCTACTTTCTAGTAGGCACCTACCAGAAAATAATTTTTTATAATCATTTTTAAATTTGTTTCTATATCTTGATGAAATCTTTCACCTTGCACTTCGTTTAAGTCACCAAGGTTCTCTGGAAAGCGATCTAAGTGACTGTGAAGATAATGGACTGTAACACTTATGTTACAGCCTAGCCCAGGGGTGCCCAACACGTCGATCGCGATCGACAGGTTGTTCGCTCAGGCGACCCCAGTCGATCACAGAGCGGGTTCCCTTCTTCCCTTCTTTTTTTTTCCCATCCTGATTGGCCCGCCTCTTGAAGAACGCCGGCCAATCAGAGTGCTGGAAGGGCGGGGTGAAGGGTCGGTGGGGGATGGAGCTCAGCGCACCACAAGAAATAGAAGCGCCTGTAATGATTGAGGTAAGAGCCGAGGCCTAGTGCTGCCCGATATACAATTTTAAAACCCCCAAAATCGGCCTCCCAATCAGTGGCGTACCGGGAGGGGGGCAATCCGCCCCCGCCCCGGGTGCACGGCTTGGAGGGATGCACAGCCGTCCGGTCCTCCTGCCCTTCCTTTCCCCCGGTCCGCGCTCGGGGCTCGCACCTGCCTGGTCCTGTACCGCCACCCAAATGGTGCTGTTGGTTATCGCCAGACTCGCGGGAGTTGACGGCACCATTCGAGCGTCGGTGCGGGACCAGGCAGGCGCGAGCCCCGAGCGCGGACCGGGGGAAAGGAAGGGCAGGATGACCTGGACCTGGCCAGCTGTGCACCCCTTCTACATCCATTGTACTTGTCTTTTATTCAGTTCCACTAATGAGCATTGTGACACATGGGGCAGTTCTTGGAGGTATGTCTCTTCTGCATTTCTTTGTTTTCCTGTGCCTAAGTATTCTATTAATTTAACTTCCTTGTTCCTGTGGGGATCTCCAAAGGGGACGAATGGGAGACAGCCGGTGGCAGGTGGTACTTTAGCAATTCTTGCAGGTTGCCATAGGCCTCAGGTCTTCCCTTTGCCTGGTCCTGCCTCTCCTCTGAGTCAGAGTCAGGATTGGGGCAGAGGGAAGACAGCTCCTGAGGCCTATGGCAACCTGCAAGGATCGCTAAAGTACCAGCGATCCTCTCTGCAGACTGCTCTCTGCTGGAATTAGGTAAATGGATGTGGGGAGGGCAGGCTTTCGGGACGGGGGGGGTGCAGTCCTTCAAGGGGTAATGCAGGCCTTCAGGGGGGGAGTCAACCTTTGGGGGGGGAATGTGCAGACCTTCAAGGGGGGGTCAGGCCTTCAGAGGAGGGGGGTGTAAAGTGAAACACATGTATATTTCTTTTTCTGGGGGCCCTGGTGTAGAAGTACATGGAGGGAGGGAGAGAAGGGGTTCAAAGAGACGTACATATGCCGGACTTTGGGGAAAATAAATAATGGGTCTTAAAAATAGAGGAGAGGGAGAGAGATGGTGGAAAATGGGATTTAGGTAGGGAAGGAACAGACAGGGAAGAAGTTGGAAACAAGGGATAGTATGGAGGGAGGAATAGAGATACTGGATAGGAAGGTAATTGGGAAGAGAAAGGGAGAGATGGTGGACCCTGGGGGGTGGGGAAGGAGGGAGAGATGAAGGTTGAAAGGGTAGTTGAGAACAGGTGGATCTGTGGATGGTGATGAAAAAAAGGAAAGATGCCAGACTTGGGGGGAGGGAAGGGAAACAGAAGGGTTGGACAGAGATGGAAGATGGATGGTTAGCATGGTGAAAGAAGAAAACAACAAATGGGCAGGAGACCCTGGCAAGTGAGTTATCAGAAGACAACCAGAGCCTGAGACCAACAAGATTTGAATAATGTCCAGACAACAAAGGTAGTAAAAAGGTTTTATTTTCAATTTAGTGATCAAAATGTGGCCATTTTGAGAATTTAAATCTGCAGTCTATATTTTGCACTATGGCCCCCTTTTACTAAACCACAATAGTGTTTTTTAGCGCAGGGAGCCTATGAGCATTGAGAGCAGCGCAGGGCATTCAGTGCAGCTCCCTGCGCTAAAACCCGCTATTGTCTATTTTTGTATGGTTGTTACTGAAGTGACATTGCATAAAGTCATCTGCCTTGATCTCTTTGAAAAATAACCCAGAATATAAATGATAATTAACATTTTCTCTGCGTACAGTGTCCTTTGTGTTTTAAAAAATTTTATTGTTGGTAGATCATTTTGACTTGGTCATTTTAAAAGTAGCTCGCAAGCCCAAAAAGTGTGGGCACCCCTGGCCTAGTCTATTGAAATGAAAGAGCATATCCTCTATTAATTGTCTGCTGTCTTATTGCCAAGAAAGTTTTTCACAACAAAAACAAATGAAGACCAGGTACATGATTCAATTCATTCATTGATGCTATAAAATGTGGGTCATTTAATAATTTGTCTTATCTTTGGGCCATCAAAAATTCCTGCCTTCAGTTTTTCCATGGTAAGTCCAAGTAACATATGTTCTATGGAGCTCATAATCAAAACTTAAACACGTCTAAAAACCTGCCCAGGTTGGCACTTGGACAACCTAAAAGACAGGTTGTCCAAGTGCCGATAATAATCAAACCGAATTTCTGAATGCATCCAGGGACTTTTTAGGCCTCTGAATGTCGCTGTGCACCCAGAGCTAAGAGGGACATATCTGGAGGAGTGGTTAGGGTGGTATTTGAGCGGGATATGGACCGACCTAGACTTATCCTTCAGGGATAATCAAATGTTTCACGAAACTTCCTGGACGAAACTGATACGTTGTGACTTAGACAATGTAAAAGCAGGTATAAATGCCAAGAAGATATCTAAAGTGACCAGATAACCTCTGCAGTGACAATGTAAAGACTCACTCACACTCTCCCAGTGTACATATCTGTCTCTGGAACATCAGCACCTGCTATAGGAAAGCCTAGTAGAGCTGCATACAGGTGTTTTAAGTAGCCTGGGATGGGCAAGTGAACCACAGAGAGGAAGACCTAGGCCCATAAGCCACTCTTACCACTACATTCATGCTGGAAAATGTGAGCCCACCAAAATCTCCCAAAACCCTACTGTACTGCCATATAGGTGCCATCTGCAGCCATAAGGGCTATTGGGGCTGTAGACAGGTAGATATAGTGTGTTTTGGAGGTGGTTTTTTTTTTTGGAGGGTGGGAGAAGATCACCGGTGAGCCTGACCTCAGTACCGGGAAAGATGGTAGAGGCACTGATAAAGGACCGCATCATTGAGCACCTTGGCGGACACAATCTGATGAGGACCAGCCAGCACGGCTTCAGCAAAGGAAGATCTTGCTTGACGAACTTGCTGCACTTCTTCGAGGGAGTAAACAGGCAGATAGACAAAGGTGACCCGGTCTGCAACGTGACATAAACCAGCTCGAGAAATGGGCCACAACATGGCAAATAAGGTTCAACGTGGATAAGTGTAAGGTGATGCTTGTCGGTAACAAAAATCTTATACACGAATACATGATGTCTGGGGCGGTACTTGGAGAGACCCCCCCCCCCCAGGAAAGAGACTTGGGAGTACTGGTTGACAGAGAAGTACATAGAGGAGACCTACAGGGATGTTGTAGAGAAGTCCCACCTCCAGTCTGGTAGCCCCTGTGCTGCCTTGGAGGAGAGAGGTCTCCTAGAAGGAGAGCATCACCCTGGTGAAGTAGGAAATAAAAGTATAACTAGGACCTGCCCACCAGGAAATGCAATATCCTCTCGCACCATGGATGTGTCTCCAGGGGCTTCTGCCCAGGAGGGAAAAGTTAGGACAGCGGTTGTAGTTGGTGATTTGATTATTAGGCATAGATAGCTGGGTAGCTGGTGGGTGTGAGGATCGCCTGGCATTTGCCTGCCTGGTGCAAAGGTGGCGGACCTCAAGCGCCACATAGATAGTGTTCTTGAACGCCCGGGACTTTTTTGGCTTTGAGGACTGTGGCAGAATATTTTATCATGGCACCATAGCATTGGACTGTGTAACCACACTGTAGCCCTAAGCCGGGGCTCAGCAGCACCTTCAGTGGCCACCAACAAAAGTACACCAGCTTGTGACCAGGACTGGAGTCACCCTGCAGTTTTCCACAGAACTTAATCAAAACTCAAACACAGTGGTTAGAATGGCAAAAATGTAAATTTTTACTTGTCCATAATAAAAATCAAAATGGCATAAAGTTCAAAGCAACAAACAAATGTTCAAACTAGAAACAAAACAAGGCCAGAGGAAAACTCTGGCAGCCTTCAGGATTTTTATTCCTCCTGAAACAGTTTTCTCTGTGATTCACCCTCCCACAGAGCAGCTTTACCCTATTACTTTCTTTTCTCCCAAGTCTGCTCCTCAGCAGGACTCAGGTAAGTTCATAGCATTCAAAAACAGTTCCCAGAGATATTCCTGTTCACTCTAATCTCTAGGCAAACACATACAAAAATAAAGCCTCCAGCCTAAAACTGTATCAGGGCTGGGTAAAGAGGAGTCCACTAAGTTTGCCTTCAAAAGCACACAAGACAGCTTTCAAAATTCCCACCCGGTTGTTGGCCAACTTCTCCCCACTCACTCTTAGCTTATCAAACAATTGTATAGTCCAAAAAAGTCTTTGAAAGTGATTAGGAGCAGGCAAAGAACCTAGCCACAAAATAAGAAAATAACAAACACCTCACAGTGATTCAGCTCAGGCTTAGAAACAGGAGCTGCCAATCTTCTTGGCTTTCCTTGCAGCTTTATCACATACACACTGGCTCAGGCTGCAAATGGTGGTGTAGACCCCAGCTTCTTCCACACCCAGGTCTAAGGTATTTCCCTAGCTTGCCAGACATGCCTAACTTGGGAAAAGCCTCTTGACTTCCTCTCACCATCCCCACCAAGAGCAAACTACTGACTTTTAAAGGGAAGAGGCCACGCCCTGCTCTAACTGAGCCTGATCTCCCTTGGGCTCCTCTCTGGCTCCCCCGGTGGGCATTAATGAAAACACAGGGACCAAGGCAGGCACGGAGCCTGACTGGTCACAACTGCGAGCCTATTTATTCAAGACACTTTTTGTTACATCTTAGTAGATTCTCAAGAGACTCCTGAAGCAGGCCTATGTGGCCGAAACATGTACATTTAGAGTCATTGAGCTATTGGATGAATAAAGTCATTTGAACATTGGATGAGTAAAAGGACTTTTTTATAATCATTTGTGGTCATTAGTCTTATTAGGACAATTCCACTCATTATTTTATGCCCTTTACTGGTAGCATGGAATATTGCAACACCTTGGGTTTTGGCCAGGTACTAGTGACCTGGATTGGCCACCATGAGAATGGGCTACTGGGCTTGATTGACCATTGGTCTGACCCATTAAGGGTATTCTCATGTTCTCATGTCTGTTAGGGTAGACGTGATTCTGTATAGGACACCAGTGTGCGATTCTCAGCAGCCGCTGAGACCTGCATCCTACACAGAATATAGCCCTCAATGAAGACTGCCCCAACTTTGTTGGTTAGGCTGAGAACTTTTCTGCAGCTCCTCATACATAGAGCTAGCAGATTTTACGTTTGTAAAATCCAGACCCATAGACCCACCCCCTAGGCCCACCCATCCCTAGCTCTGTTACGCCCACATCATGCCCCAGCCATGCACGGCTGCCCCTCCCGACACAATCTGCTTTTCAAAACCCAAAGTGGGTATGTCCGGGTAATTCCAGACATCTGGTCACCCTACTTGTACATGGGCTTGTCGTGCCACTGGGGCTTGCGTGCATCTGAGAAGCTGAAAGCTATGCCGTCAGTAATTTCACTACCAGCAGAGCCTCCCAAGGTGGACTGGTTTCAGCGGAGATGTCAGACTAACGATGTACCACCCAAGTGGGCAGTAGCAGATGGGTAGTGTTGGACCCGGAGAATTGTCTTTGATGCGACAATGGCAGCAACATCAAATTTATACTGCGCAGAAGTAAGGCCCGGAAATCTACTTCTGTATTCTGTAATGAAAACTCATCAAGTTGCTAGGACTCGAACACGAGTCGATGGCACCTAACAACAATACGCATAAATCAACTATAATAAAACCCTTAGTGCGCATGCACACTTCAGTTTCCATGCCTCTGTGCCAACGCATGCGTAGTAGAAGGAGCCAGCGGTGGTTTCCCCATCGTTCCCCCTCAGCAACGCTGGCTCTTTCTACTGCATATGCGGAGGCACGGAGCCAGTGGCGACCGCCACAGTGGCGACTCCTGCCTCCTGCCTTCACTCCATCTCAAAGGTATGTGTGTGTGACTCAAAGGACCAAGGAGAGCACAAAAATAATAACAGTGTAGCAGGCATAATGACGCTCAGCATCCGGACTGTGGTTGGTGGTTGTTCAGGCTGAGGAGGGTGGAAACAACTAGCAGGAGGCAAAAGGAGTAATTTAAGAATAAGTGGGAGAAGGGGGCTCAAGCTGAAGTATCTGTGGCTACTGCTAGACAGGGGGAACAGGGAAGGGGTGCTGCTTGACACGGGGGAGGTAAAAGGAAGGGAAAAGAGCTACTGCTGGACAGGGGGGAGCAGGGAAGGGGTGCTGCTGGACAAGGGGGAAGTAAAAGGAAGGGAGAAGGGCTACAGCTTGACAGGGGGAGCAGGGAAGGGGTGCTGCTGGACAGGGGGGAAGTAAAATGGAGAAGGGCTACTGCTGGACAGGGGGGAGCAGGGAAGGGGTACTGCTGAACAGGGGGGAGGTAAAAGGAAGAGAGAAGGGCTATTGCTGGACAGGGGGAGCAGGGAAGGGGTGCAGCTGGACAGGAGGGAGGTAAAAGGAAGGGAGAAGAGCTAGTGCTGGACAGGGGGAGCAGGAAAGGAGTGCTGCTGGACAGGGGGGAGGTAAAAAGAAGGGAGAAGGGCTACTGCTAGACAGGGGAAGCAGGAAGCAAAGAAAGAAAGAGAAAGAAAGTAAGAAATAAAGGCCTCAGTGCCCCATTGTGCTAAAAGTTTACACATCTGTTCTAGCACCCGTTAATGTAGCAGGCTTAAACACTAGTATGTATATAAGGACATAGAGTGAAAATAAATTTTCTATGGTGATCATACCCTCTTTCCAGCAGGCACAGAGAATCAATATTCTGAATACAACTCATGGGCTGTATTTCCTGATGTGACGGCTCTGCAAACCCATTTGGCTTGATACTGCACTGTTTTAGAGGGATGAGTTGGCCCCTTTTGAGCAATTCATTGTTTGCTACATTGTGAATGATGTTCCTTTTGTATAATAATGTATATTTCAGGCTATCCAAGGGTGCCTCTGAGACATCATTTACCTTTTAAAATGGAAGCATAAGACTTTGTTTCAGTAGCCACAGTGGAAACTTTCTCCGAAATCTGCAAGACTGAACTTTGAATGCATATGATTAGAGGCTGTTATTTCTACAACCAGAATCAAAACGATCCGGCTAGAAGCTCGTTGGAATGATTACCCTCATTAGACCATGAAATTAAGTTGCACCGCATTAGATGAATTCACAGTATGCCCAAACCTAGACTTACACTAGCGTTGCAGTTTGTTCCTTCTGCCGGGAGAGTACTCTGGATGTGTAAAGCAATAATTAAACCATTTCATTATTACCAAGATGTTAGATTTCCTCGTTCAAATAACATGCTTCTATAAATTGCCAGCCTAAACCAGTCTGTGGTTTTCCTCACTAGGGGAATAATTCGTATACATAAAATTAAAAGTTGGCTTTCCTAACAGGACAAGTGATAATAGAATGTGATTGTAAGTATATATCTAGTGGTTTTGATTTACTTATAACACAATCATGGTATCAAATCAAAATAGTCCGAACATAAAGGCCACAAAAAATATCCCCATCAAATCAGTCCAAACACAAAATAGCCCTGATAAAAAAAAACAGAAGACTAAAAGGCCCCTAACCATATAGCTTCTGATAAAAGAGCCCACCTACAATTTAGTCCTTGACAAATGAACCCCAAACAAAAAGGCTATTCATTTTGGATGTTCTTAGCACAAAAGCGCCCATTTTTTGAACAGAAAATCTGAACATTTTCCTGTTTGAAATTGGCAGCGAGATAGAAATTTGTTTGGACATTATGAGCAGGACATTCCAATTCTGACTTGGCCTTTCTTTCAAAAATGCCCTTCCACTTCTTTTTATAAAATAGGCTAGAAATAGATCCTTATTTTGAGTTGCTATAAAACTACCCTCCACAAGATTTTATAAGGTTGGAGTGCCAGACGTGTGCTACTCCATTATCTACCCCGCCACCAAGGTAGGGTTACCATATGGCTCCAGAAAAAGGAGGACGAATTGAGACATCCAGGTTTTACTTCCACTGAAAGCAATGGAAGTAAAACCCAGATGTCTCAATCTGTCCTGGTTTGCGGAAGTTTCGCCCCCCACATTTCGCCCCCAGCAATTCGCCCCTCACATTTCGCCCCCCACATTTCGCCCCCAGGTATGTTTCGCCCCCGGAAGTTTCGCCCCCACACATTTCGCCCCCCGGATGTTTTGCCCCCACACATTTCGCCCCCGCACATTTCGCCCCCGCACATTTCGCCCCTGCCTTTGAGGGGAAAAAGAAATCCGTCTCGGAGCGCTCATCACCCCCCCCCCTCCCGTGCAAATCCTTACCTCACGGGCCCTCAGTCCAGCTGCTGGTGTGCGCGAGCAAAGCCAAGGGGGGGAGGGAGTCGAAGTCTGGCCCCGCCCCCGGGCTTTCCCCTTTTTCGTCCGCGATCCGCTAGGACATGAAGGGGGATCGGGGCTTGGGCCAGAGCGAGACAGCGTCCCGCGAGCGTACGCCGCGCGCCTCCAATGAGCCGCAGGTCCGCCGAAAGGGAACATGAGCTTAGTTGCTGCCGTCTCACCTGTTTCACTGCCTGGGCCCCTCCGCGATCCCCGGTGGGGTGGGGGCTTTCTTGTGTGCTTTGCCGGGGCTGAGGGGGGGACGGAAATGGTGATCGTGTGCTCCCTGTCCTGAAGGCGGCGGCGGCGGCTGCTGCTCCGCCTGCGAGTGCCCGCTTGGCAGCCTGCCATGGATGGCGGTGCTGCCGCCGGGGCGGGCTCCAGAGGGAATCGGTGCCTATGCTGGAGCAGGAAGAGGGGTCTCCGTCCCCAGCCCCGTCTCCCCCGACCCCGCCGCTGTCCCCCTCTCCTGGGTCGAGGAAGCAGCACGGGGTGAAGAGGCATCACCACAAGCACAACCTAGTTTCGGGGGCCAGAGGGAGGGAGTGGGTGTTGTCAGGACTAACATGGCAGAGGAAAGGCCCTGCCAGGGCTGGCCGAAAGCAGCCTGTTTACGGCACTGCCTCTGCTCACAGGCTGCCACTACTGCTTCGGGTAAGTGAGGGTAAGAGGCAGTGGGATTGTCAGGATCGGCGGCCGCTGCTGCTTCAGAGTGCTGGAACCATAAGTGGGGAGGGGAGGAGAGAAAGTGACCCATACCAGAAAAGAGGGTGGGAAGGAACAGATGCTGGACCTACAATTGGGGGTGGGGTAGGGGAAAGATAAAGAGAGGAAAAGAATGACTCAGACCAGAAAGGGGAGGTGGGAAGGGAGACAAAGTTAGAGTGAGAGAGAGAGAACGGAGGAACGCTCAGGGGCGAAATGTGCAGTACACATAATCCAACGCTCAGGGGCGAAATGTGCGGGGGCGAAATGTGCGGGGGCGAAATGTGTGGGGGCGAAACATCCGGGGGGCAAAATGTGCGGGGGCGAAATGTGTGGGGGCGAAACATCCGGGGGGCGAAATGTGCGGGGGCGAAATGTGAGGGGCGAATTGCTGGGGGCGAAATGTGGGGGGCGAACCTTCCGGATCCCATCTGTCCTACCTAGTTCCATTACTTTCAGTGGAAGTAAAACCCGGATGAATCAATCCGTTGCCTTTTTTCAGGAGCCACTTGGTAACCCTAGGCTGATCCACTCCTTGTTTTCCCCTTTTCCCTGCACATATAGTACTTTCAGTTCTGATTTTAGTTAATTCTCCTATTTGTATTAAATGTGAGAAAGATCCGAATACTTTATCTCATGCATTGTGGCAATGTCCTCTTATTAAATCATTCTGGTCTGCCATCCTATTATTTTTGGATTCATTATGGAATAGTCAATTACTGGAATCTCCAAGGGGGGGGGGGTATTATTTTGTAAAGCTGCTGCTTGTGGGGTTTTTGGACAAGATAGAAGCATTTTATTTCAAAACGCATGTATGATTGGTCATAAATGCATTTTGCAATATTGGTTATAGAAAGATCCTCCTAGTTTTTGGCATTGGAGGTTTGGGAGGTTGGTACATTTCCTAGACAAATTTGTTTCGTTTTGAAAATTTGGGACCCATATATTCAAAATCTTTCCTCTAGAGCACGAAGAATGATTCTTAATGTTTTATATTGAAGCTTTGGAAACATTCATTGTATTCCAACATCTGGTAATTTGTGTCACCTTCAATTCTGGGGGAGGGGAGGGAATATTATTATTATTATTATTATTATTATTATGTTCTTATATCCCGCCATACCCAAAGAGTTCTAGGCGGTTTACATCCATTACATTAGGATCCGGTCTGAACCCGGATTTACAAAAATTTTGTCGGAATTGCAGGTAGCGTGGAAGGAAGCAAAGTAGTTTTAGCACAGGTTTATCGTAGTTGGGTGAGAAGATAAAATGGAGGGTGTGGGAAACCAGAGGAGGGGGGGGAGAGGGATGTGGGGGTGGGGGGGTTGGAGTGTATGCGGGGGGTGAGGATTAAGGGTCTTGTTCGCGGAAGAGGTGTGTTTTGAGAAGTTTTCTGAAGTCTAGGTAGGTCGGGGCCTCTAGCATCATTTGGGCTAGCCAAGGGTTCAGCTTGGCCGCCTGGAAGGCGAAGGTTTTGTCGATGAATCTTTTGAGCTGGCATGATTTTATGGAGGGGAAGGTAAACAACTGGATTCTGCGGGATTTCTTGTTGGTGCAATACATGTTGAAATGTGGGGAGAGGTATTTTGGTGAGAGACCAAATACTGTCTTGTAACAGATGCAGGCGAACTTGAAGAGGACTCGGGATTCGAAGGGTAGCCAGTGCAGTTGGTGGTAGAAGGGGGTGATGTGTTCCCATTTGTTCAGGCCGAAAATTAGGCGGACAGCTGTGTTTTGAATCAGTTTTAGTCTTCTGGTGATTTTCTTTGTGGAGCTTAGGTAGATGATATTGCAATAATCCAGTATGCTGAGGATAGAGGATTGAACTAATAGTCGAAATGCAGTGTCATCGAAGTATTTCTTTATGGTACGGAGTTTCCAGAGTGCTGAAAGGCCTTTCTTGACAGTGAGGTCTGTGTGATTTTCTAGGGATAGATGTTTGTCAAGCGTGACTCCTAGTATTTTTAATGTTTGTTCGAGTGGGAAAACCAATCCTTTCACCTGGATTGTGGTGTCTTTGATTTTGTCTTTGGGGGTGGCTAGAAAGAATTTTGTTTTGTCTGGGTTGAGCTTTAGTTTGAAGGAGAGCATCCAGAGTTCTATCTGGCTGAGTATGCTAGTTATGTAGTTGAGAAGATCCTGGGATAGACTGGTTAGAGGGATGACAATTGTGATGTCATCTGCATAGATGAAGAATTTGAGCTTAAGTTTGTGAAGGAGGTTACTGAGGGAGGCGAGGTAGATATTGAATAGGGTGGGGGATAAGGGGGAGCCTTGTGGTACACCGCAGGAGTTCACCCAGCTGTAGGAGAAGTTGTCATTTTTGTGTACCCTGTAGGATCTGTTTCGTAGGAACCCTTGGAACCAGCTGAGTACCCGGTCGGAGATTCCAATGTGGGCCAGGCATTCCAGGAGAATAGTGTGGTCAACTAGGTCAAACGCACTGCTTAGATCAAATTGTAAGATCAGGGCGCTGGAGCCCCGACTGAAGAGTATGTGCAGGTGGTCTAGTAAGGAGGCGATGATGGTCTCTGTGCTGTGGTCCGTGCGGAAGCCCGATTGATTGTCGCTTAGGATATTGAATTTTTCCAGGTATGCGGAGAGTTCTGCTTTTACTGCCCCTTCCGCGATTTTGGTGAATAGTGGTATGTTAGCTATTGGTCTGTAATTGGAAGGTGCGTTGGAAGAGTCCTTTATGCTTTTTATGATTGGGGTTATTAAGATAATAGTAAATATATGGAAATACTTGAATTGTATATTTGTTTAATTCATTCATTACAATGTTATAATTGGAAATAAAACAATGGGGGGGGGGAGGGAGAAGGGAACAAGGGGAGTGTATAGAGGTATGAAATAGATCATATGGTCTCAGTAGGAGATATGCTAGCCTCCAGCGACCACAACATAGTATGGTTCAACCTTAGGAAAGGCTTCCCTAGATCAAACACGAAAACAAAGGTACTCAATTTCCGGGGCACAGACTTCGCACGCATGGCAGATTTCATCCATCAGACGCTGCAGGACCAAGCAGAGACCGATGATGTAGAAGCTAAGTGGTTAACACTGAAATCAACCATACATGAAGCAACTAGCCGCTTCATAAAATCAGTAAATAAACGACAAAGAAACAATAAACCCCAATGGTTCACCGTGGAGATCTCGCACCTCATTAAGGAGAAGAAAAAAGCGTTTCTCTCCTACAAGCGCACGGAGAAAAGAGAGGCAAAAGTAGAATATAGGACCAGGTCTACAGCGGTCAAAATGGCAGTTAGGGAGGCAAAACTTCGAGTGGAAGAAATTCTGGCAAAAAACATTAAAAAGGGGGACAAATATTAGTGACAGAAAAAGGAACACAGGCGGGATAGTACGCCTTAGAAGACTGGACGGAAGTTACGTGGAAGCAGATTCCGATAAAGCCGAACTACTGAATGAATACTTCTGCTCAGTCTTCACCTGTGAGGCACCGGGACACGGTCCGCAGTTGAAGGCAACACAAAGCACAGAAGACCCGTTTCAGAATTTTGAGTTCACACCAGGTGAAGTTTACAGTGAACTGGCAAGACTCAAGGTGAACAAAGCCATGGGACCAGACAATTTGCACCCAAGAGTGCTCAGAGAATTGAGCGATGTCCTGGCGAAACCGTTGGCTGAGCTATTCAATCTCTCCCTAAGTAAGGGGAAAGTTCCCCTGGACTGGAAATTAGCTAATGTCGTTCCTCTGCATAAAAAGGGTTGCAGGGCAGAGGCTGCGAATTATAGACCGGTGAGTCTCACATCAATAGTGTGCAAACTCATGGAAACACTAATTAAAAGCAAATTGGACACGATCTTGAATGAAGGGAATCTTCGGGATCCCAGTCAGCATGGATTCACCAAGGGTAGGTCCTGCCAATCCAATCTCATCAGCTTCTTTGACTGGGTAACAAGAAAGTTGGACTTGGGAGAGTCTTTGGACGTCGTGTACCTGGACTTCAGTAAAGCTTTTGACAGTGTCCCACACTGCAGGCTGCTAAGCAAGATGGAATCGATGGGGTTAGGAGAGACACTAACTGCATGGATCAATGATTGGCTGAGTGGCAGACTTCAGAGGGTGGTGGTTAATGGTACCCTCTCTAAAACATCGGAGGTGACCAGTGGAGTGCCGCAGGGCTCGGTCCTGGGTCCACTCCTTTTCAACATATTCATAGGGGATCTGACTCAAGGGCTTCAAGGTAAAATAACACTATTCGCTGATGACGCCAAACTATGTAATATAGTAAGTGAATGCAGTTTACAGAATTATATGGCGCAGGACCTGCTTACATTGGAAAGTTGGTCCTCAACCTGGCAGCTAGGCTTCAATGCTAAGAAATGTAAGGTCATGCACCTCGGAAGCGGAAATCCATGCAGGACGTACTTCTTGAACGGAGAAACTTTAACTAGGACTTCAGCAGAACGAGATTTAGGAGTAATCATCAGTGCAGACATGAAAACTGCCAATCAAGTGGAGAAGGCTTCATCTAAGGCAAGGCAGATATTGGGTTGTATCAATAGAAGTTTCGTCAGCCGAAAGCCTGAAGTCATAATGCCGTTGTACAGGGCCATGGTGAGACCTCATCTGGAGTACTGTGTGCAATTCTGGAGGCCACATTACAGTAAAGATGTGCGCAGAATTGAATCGGTTCAACGGACGGCCACCAGGATGATCTCGGGGCTCAAGGGTCTCTCGTACGAAGAGAGACTGAACAAATTGCAGCTCTACACTCTTGAGGAACGTAGGGAGAGGGGAGACATGATCGAAACATTTAAGTACCTCACGGGACGTGTCGAAGTGGAAGATGATATTTTCTTTCTCAAGGGACCCTCGGCCACAAGAGGGCACCCGCTCAAACTCAGGGGCGGAAAATTTCATGGCGACACCAGAAAGTATTTCTTCACAGAGAGTGGTTGATCATTGGAACAAGCTTCCAGTGCAGGTGATCGAGGCAGACAGCGTGCCAGACTTTAAGAATAAATGGGATACCCATGTGGGATCCCTACGAGGGTCAAGATAAGGAAATTGGGTCATTAGGGCTTAGACAGGGGGTGGGTAAGTAGAGTGGGCAGACTTGATGGGCTGTAGCCCTTTTCTGCCGTCATCTTCTATGTTTCTATGTTTCTATGAAATATATTTTGGAGGAATGATAGAAATATGTATGGAAAAATTAGAATTGTGAATATAATTGTAATGAATATCTTTATTGTATTATATTATTGTATATTTATTTGATTCCTTAAATAAAATGTTATAAATTACAATGAAAAACAGGACTACGAATCAAGAACTGCATTAATCTGTCCTTTCCCAACTCACTCTGTCCATTTATTGTAACAGACCAGTGGTATACCTAGGGTATGTGACACCCAGAGCTGATCATTTTTTTAACAACCCCCCTCCCCCCAATATAAATCTTTTTAGTAATTTTATTTATTTATTTTTATAGTCCGTCCTCCCCAGAGAGTTCAGAACAGGTTACAGTTTAACATTTACAGTGTTACAATATAACATCACATAGGGTTACAATTGCTCCAATCACATAGGGTTACAATTGCTCCAACCCCATGCCGGTGCTGTGGTATAAACAAAATAAACAACAAAAAAAGACTTTTCCTTTCTCTGTTAAGTCCTAGCTCATGCTTGCTGTCTAACACCAACTCTGGCAGGATACACATTTCAAATCTGACATATTATAATCACAAAATAGAAAATAAACATTTTTTTCTACCTTTTGTTGTCTGGTCACTTTATTATTCAAATCATGTTGGTCCCAAGCTCTGGTTTCTGTTTGTCTTCTGTTAACTCACTGCCTATTTGACATTTTCTTCTTTCTCCGTGCTCACCATCCATCTTCCATCTCTGAACTTTCCCTTCCACTGTCATATCCAACATTTCTGTTTCTTTCTCACTGCCTACCCACACTCTCTCTCCTTCTCTTGCCTTGTGCCCTGGGTCAAATCTCTCTATTCCCTTCCATGCAACAAATTTCCTTTTCTCCCCTCCATTATTATGTGCAACATTTCCTTCTCTCTCCCCATGCACCATCTCTCCCTGCCCTCCACCCTATGTCCAATATTTATTCCTCTCTCTTCTCCATACATGCCTCTCTCCCCTCCACCATATGCAGGATTTCTCCCTCTCAGCTCTTTCTACCTCTTTGTTGTTTCTCCGTTCCTCTTCTTCACCATATGCTTTGAAAAAAAGCACCATAGGTGAAAGTCAGAAGAAGGTTTTGGTTCTATGAAGGATAAGACAAAATGAGTGCCACAGCCTTGCACACAACCCATGTATAAATTAAGGTATTCCAGAAGTTTCTATACAGTGATGTTTACTTTTGATTGCTACAGATTTTATCCTGCTTATCCTATGAAATCCACGGTTTATTCCTAAGATAAGTGCATAAAATCTGTTTTACTTTTTGGGATCTTGCCAGGTCCTATGACCTAGGTTGGCTACTGTTGGAAATAAGATACTGGGCTTGATGGACCTTCAGTCTGTCCCAGTATGGCTGTTCTTATGCACATTAAAAAAGAAACAAAAATCCATCTCTTTGAAAAAAAGAGAAAACCCCCAGTGCTTAGAATAAGACCACTCAGAATATGATGGGGGATGAGGAAGGGGGACGAAGAAAATGCTGGCATTATAAATGTATTTCATAATTACTTACTTCAAGAGAAAAGTTGGTTCCAGCAACATTTTTGGATGATGTCTATTCAATTACCCAGCTCCAAGTTCTTCTGAATGTTTGTTCACTTGCCAGATCAAATCATTTCAGCACAATGTCTGGTTAACCCAGGAAGTATTGTGCATGTTTTGGCAGACACCCTGCTGAATGCATTTCATATATATTTGCATTTGCCAGGGATCTAAGGCAAAATACCATTTTATTTCAAAAATTGTTAAGGTTAAAATTGTTACCGCATTTTCATCTGAACCTGTCCTTTGTCACTGACTGTAGCTGACCTTATCAAGAAGATATAGAAGGGCATTTTCAATGATGTTGGATGTTTTGGGACAAACATTCAAAAATCCAGTAGAGAAAATAATCATTTTCAAACTAGAAAAATGTCTACCTTTTTTTATTTTTTTTTTCTAAAATGGTCATTTTCTAAATGTGTATGTCCTCAATACAACTACAGTGGTACCTTGGATTACGAGCATAATCCGTTCCAGGAGAATGCTCATAATCCAAAATGCTCATTTATCAAAGCAAAGTTCCCCATAGAAAATAGTGGTAACAGCAACGATTCGTTCCAGAATCCGGGGTCTGTACCTGTTGGGTGCTGGGTGTTGCAGCGCCGTCTCCTCCGTCCATCATCCAAAGAAGAACCCCACAGTGCCGCTTCGGGGGTATGCCTCTAATGTCCGCCAGCTGCCGGAGAACCCCACAGTGCCGCTTCAGAAGGATGCCTCCTCCATCCGTCGGCCAGCCCTCCACTTCGGATGCCCTTCGCATGCTGGAGAGCCCCCACCCGATCCCACGCAGCCGAGCACCGCCCCACCTGCACGCTGCACACAACACGCACACCGATGATTGACGCTGTGCGCGTCACATGCAATGTGCAGGCGGAACGGCACCCGGCCGCACAGGCCCAGACAGAGGTTCTCCAACCTGCGGAAGGCACCCGACGTGGAAGGCTGGTCGAAAGACGGAAGAGGAATCCCCCGAAATGGCGCTTCCTGGACTGTAAGTGCTCATTTATCGGGGCAGTGCTCGGTTTGCGAGTCAAAAGTTTGCTGAGTGTTTTGCTCGTCTTGCAAAACACTCGCAAACCGGGTTACTCGCAAACCGAGGTTCCACTGTATATTGATAACAAAACATCCAAATGAAAAACGTACAAAGACTAACCATCGGGACATAGGAGGCCAGCATTGTTAGCAGACTGGTCACACAGACATCCCAGCAGAGCAGTAGAACACTCTAGGGCAGGGGTCTCAAAGTCCCTCCTTGAGGGCCGCAATCCAGTTGGGTTTTCAAGATTTCCCCAATGAATATGCATGAGATCTATGTGCATGCACTGCTTTCAATGCAT
Source organism: Geotrypetes seraphini (assembly GCF_902459505.1). Taxonomy (NCBI): domain Eukaryota; kingdom Metazoa; phylum Chordata; class Amphibia; order Gymnophiona; family Dermophiidae; genus Geotrypetes; species Geotrypetes seraphini. Next base: position 117,271,662 of record NC_047085.1, read on the forward strand.
ATTCATTGGGGAAATCCTGAAAACCCGACTGGATTGCGGCCCTCAAGGAAGGACTTTGAGATTCCTGCTCTAGGGGCACTGCAGTGAACTTCACGTAAAAAGTCCCAGGTACACATTTCACAACAACCCCCTTACATTGTATGGTGAGCCCTCCAACACTCACCAAAACCTACTATACTCAACTTTGTACCACCCCAATAGCCCTTATGCCTGCATGTGTCACCTATATATTGGTACAGTAGGTTTCAGTTGGGTTTTGGAGGGCTCATACTTTACACCACAAGTGTACTAGGTAGAGTGGGATATGGGTCTGGAAACCCTTTTCTACAGCCCACTGTACCAATTGCTAGGCTACTCCAGAGACCTGCTTGCTGTTTTAATAGGACTGGCCATATCATCTGAAGCTGTCTTACAAGCTGGATTGTTGCTATTCTTTGGGTTTTGGCCTGGATTGGCCACCGTGAGAATGGGCTATTTATTTTATTTGTTCAGTTTTCTATACCGTTCTCCCAGGGGAGCTCAGAATGGTTTACATGAATTTATTCAGGTACTCAAGCATTTTTCTCTGTCTGTCCCGGTAGGCTCACAATCTATCTAATGTACCTGGGGCAATGGGAATTAAGTGATTTGACCAGAGTCACAAGGAGCAGCTTGGGTTTGAACCAACAACCTCAGGATGCTGAGGCTGTAGCTCTAACTATTGCGCCACACTCTCCCACTGGGCTTTACGGACCTTTGGTCTGACCCAGAAAGGCTATTCTTATGTTCTTAAGCTGATATGTACTGTTTTGTTCACATCTTTGGGGGTGGGGGCTGGGAGGGGGGTTAGTGACTCCTGGGGGGAAAAAGGTGTGACCATGCCTCATGTCTCCAGGGGTTACCTGGTCAGTTTGGCCACCTTTTTGGCACTTATTCGTTATTGAAACACGTCTAGTCTCAAACATCCACATTTGGCCCTGGACATTTTCAGCAGTGTTCCATTATTGCAGAAAAATGTCCAAGTCAAGTCTGCCCTAATCTTGCCCATGAGATCTAGATGCACTGTAGACAAACAGCATATAGACAGTCTAAAAATGTGCTTCGAAAATGGCAATTTGAATGTTTTAGCTAGGTACTTGGGACCTGGGTTGGCCACTGTTGGAAACAGGATACTAGGCTTGATGGACCTTCGGTCTGTCCCAGTTTGGCAGTTCTTATGTTCTTAAATACTGTACCACTTTACTCTCAAATGTGTAGGGCTGCAATGTTCTCATTTGCAGTGGTGGATCAAGTTGAAATTCTAATTGAAACAGAAGAGCTAATAGTTATCCATAAGATATCTGGATGTAAATACTTGGCTAAAGATATCTGGACATGCTTAGAATGATATTCATATAAGTTAGTGCCATTGAATATAGCCAGATAACTATATTTGGATATTTTAGGCATGCTATTTTTGAGGCCAAGTTATTTGGTTAACTTTATCTGGATATCAGCTAGACTTGGGGATTGGATTTAACAAAGAGTGGCAAATGTGCACTGGATGAGGAGGAGAACAGGGTCTATTAAACAGGCTCCCAAGAATACAGCAATTGAATGATGCCTATGTTAGATAGGCTGGATGTTGTGAAACTGTGTAGAGAAGCATAGGGAGGGGTAGAAAAATGGTATGAAATATCTGGAGGGGCGGGATAGAGTTTGAAAGGCAGTAATAGGATTTGTGGAGGGGATGAAAAAAGAAAGGTAGGTCTGTAAAGGTGGTATGAGGCTAGAAATGGAGAAGTAGGGGAAGAGTGAACAAAGGAGAATAGAAAGCTACATAGCTAGGGAGTAAGAGGCAGAAGAAAGAGGTTGTAATTCAAGACTGAGCTGGAGCTGGTGAAGGAGTGAGATAAAGGTAGATTGTTATTCTAGAAAGTCAAAATAAGGCACTAGGGAAGAGGTGAAAACAGGGAGGGAGGAATAGGAAAAGAAGAGTAAGGTGGTAGGAAGGTGAGAGGTGAAAGGGGGAAAACTGAGATTGGGTGTTTCTTACAGATTTTTGGATGATCAAATAAATGACATGACATCATTAGTAAATAAATGCTATTCAATTTAAATATATTATAACATCATTTAGTTTTATTTTTACATATTGCTTTTAGGAGAAATCAATGAATATCTAGTTATTGCATGATCATTTAAACTGAAAATTAATGGAATGTAATTAATCATTTTGACAATTTCTACTACATCTGTGGTGAGTTCTGTCTAAATATGCAAAGAAGAACCATAACTTCACTGGTGAAGAAGGCCTATGAACTGTATCTTGGATGTACTCATAAAGTTGGTAATCAGGACAAAAGCTGGGTTCCCCATATTCCTAGTGTATCATGTGAAGTTAACCTGAGAGCTTGAATCTAGGGTTCATGGCCAACCATGCAATTTTTTTGTCCTGATCAGATGGAGAGAGCATAAAGATGGGGTTACAGACGGTTATTTCTGCTTGACAAATCTTTTAGGCTTTTCTTCCAAAAACAAAAAGTGAATTTCTTTAATAAATGATTTGACATGCTGGAGTTCTTGCTGAAGAAAAAGATGTGGAAGAGATGGAGAGCCAGAATGTACACTCCCCTATTGAATACAATCTGACTCGGGAAGAATGGTCAGCTTTACAAGAACTTCAACATAATCCTTCTTTGATCATTACCCGGGCTGATAAAAGAGGTGCGATTGTTCTCCTTTCAAAAGAGATGTATATCCATGAAGCTCTTCGACAATTAAACAATACTCAATTTTATCTTAAACTGAGAGAGGACCCTGTTGTAGAATTAAAGACTACCATATCCAAGCTGATCTCTAAAGCTTTCAAGTTGAAAATGATTACTACCCGTGAGGCAAATTTTCTGAACCCTAACTGGTATACTACCCCCAACATTTACTTTCTCCCGAAAATTCATAAAGACTTACAGAACCCCCCTGGACGTCCGATTGTTTCGATGAGGAACTCCCCACTGGAACCATTGTCAAAATTTTTAGATCTTTTTCTTCAGCAAGAACTCCAGCATGTCAAATCATTTATTAAAGATACAACTCACATGCTTCGAATATTATCTGAAATTCAAGAAATCCAGGATCACTGGCTGTTGGTTACCTTTGACGTTACGGCGTTATATACCATGATTCCTGTGGACCAAGCCTTAAATCTGCTCAGGACAATATTTTCCAAACAAACTATTCGTCCGCATTTATCAATTGAAATTTTGATGGAGTTGGCTACTTTGGTACTTACCCGTAGTTACTTTCAATTCCATGGTGAGTTTTTTCTACAATGTCAGGGCATTGCAATGGGGGCTTCTTTGGCCCCGTCTTTAGCCACTCTTTTTATGGCAAATATGGAGGAAGAATTGATATATCAGATGCCCTTGTTTGACCACATGGTAATTTGGAAACGTTTTCTTGATGACATATTTTGTATATGGTCATCTTCTGAAGCTGATCTCCATCGATTTATTGCAGATTTAAACAAACTGAACACTAATATACAATTTACTGCTACTATTAATAATTGTGAAATTGTTTTCTTAGACATAAAAATTATAAAGAAGCAAGGTAAATTACTAACGACCATATATCGAAAGCAAACTGATAGGAACAGTTTGCTTCGATACCACAGCTTCCATCCCATTGGTCTCAGAAGAAGTCTTCCCATTAGTCAATTCTTGCGACTGCGGCGTATTTGCTACTCCCTAGATGAATTTCGGGCTCAGGCCAAAATAATGAAGAGACGTTTTTTTCAGCGAGGCTATCCCCGGGAAGTAGTAAAAAAAAGCATACACTCGAGCTAAATATGCTCATCGAGAATGGCTACTTCTTGAAAAACAGAAATGTTCTGAATCTGAGGGGGTGGCTTTTGTTCAACAATTCTCTCCTCTGTCTCATCATATCACTCAACTGGTTATGAAATATTGGCACATAGCCAGATTGGCCAATCCTACTTTAGCTGAGCGCCCTATTTTTTCATATAAACGTAGGAAAAACATTGGGGAGTATGTAAATCACAATCTGCTCAGGGACCCGAGACCTAAAATTGTAGGGTGCCACTTACCTTGTGGGAAATGTCAGTGGTGCCCTTACACTATGTCAGGTGAAATATGGATCCACCCTTGTACGGGTGAGTCCTATCGTTTCAAAACTAAAACTAATTGCAACTCTGACCATGTCATCTATCTGATCCAGTGTCCCTGTCCTAAATTGTATGTAGGTAGAACACTGAGATCTATAAAAACACGGTTGACAGAGCATAAATCGCGTGTCCATACTAAAAATGAAACATCCCCTCTGGTCCAACACTGGCAATTATGTGGCCATACTCTGGATGACCTGAGGTAGAGGGTACTGGACTCTGTCTATGTAGGGTGGGAGGGTGGAAATATAGAGAGGAATCTCAATTTAAAAGAATTGCGCTGGATGTTCATGCTAGGTTCTATGGCTCCGGAGGGGTTGAATGAAGCCTCTGATTGGCTAGCTCAGGCTGACGTCTAACTAGCCTGTTAGTATTCTGACAGCTTTGTACTGCTCAGCTGTTCGCTCCTTATTGGAGGTGACGTCAAGGGATGAGTGTATTTATATTGTGGGGCGCACGCCGCGGCCATCTTTTGGTTATTACCGGCGTGTTAGTATGAAAGTTAAAACTATGGTAAGTTGTGCTAATTTTTTAATATTTTGCATTTAGCAATTATTACTGTACATTAATGGGTTTTCTTTGTGCTTTATGTTCCCGCAGACTCCCCAGCCTTGATAAAGTTAAGCGAAACGCGTTGGCATAGGGGAACATTTACTCTAATGCTGGGACAGCACTGGTGAACCAGTAGATCACAGAATGCATACTCGCTAAAGAAGCTAAGTGATCTAAATATTATACTATTGAAAATAATAATAAGTAAAACAAAAAGATTACAAAAAGTATATAAAATGTTGAAAATATGAGAATATCAGCAGGGATTAATGACGAATGACAGACCAGATGAGTACTTTAAACTCTGAGGTCAAAATCTGAATTCCCGTTGCTACAATTCTCTTGATGTACTGGTATGAATGCTTTCTTGATGACCCACTACATTGATGGTTATATTAAGTCCAACTTGGGCATTTCCAGCTGGACGTCCAAAGTTGGAGGAACAGAAAAGGCCATTTTTGAATAGCAAACTGCTGAACATCCAAATATATAAATAAATAGATCTATATTTGAAAATTGTCCGCTTAGATGTCTTGGCCATCGGGATGCCTAGGCCACCAGAACGTCTAACTCAGGGGTCTCAAAGTCCCTCCTTGAGGGCCGCAATCCAGTGGGGTTTTCAGGATTTCCCCAATGAATATGCATGAGATCTATGTGCATGCACTGCTTTCAATGAATATTCATTGGGGAAATCCTGAAAATCCGACTGGATTGCGGCCCTCAAGGAGGGACTTTGAGATCCTTGGTCTAACTTTAAACCCCATTTTCAATCAGAAAAACATTCATGTTGAAAATGTATAGGAGGGGCCAGCATAGTAATACCTTGACCACATAGGCAGCCCAACAGAGAAATAGAACATCTTAAGATGGCACTGCTGTGAACTTCACTTATAGGGTGCCAAAAGTATATCTCACCATAACCCTCATAATTTATGGTGAGCCCAAAAAAACCCAAACTACCATACCCACCTGTGCATCACCCCAATAGCACTTATGCTTGCAGCTGACACCTATATGGCAGTATAGTAGAGTTTGGGTAGGCTCACACATTCTGCCATAAATGTAGTGGTTAGAGTGGCTTATGGTCCTGGGCCCTCCTCTCTATGGGTCACTTTCCCATCCACCAGGCTATTTAAAACACCTGTGTGCAGCTCTACTAGGCTTCCCCACACTAGATGCTGCTGTGTTAGAGACACATATGTACCTTTTTGTTCTCATTTGTGTGTGATGGAAGGGGGGTCAGAGAGCACTGGGGGGGATGTGGAGGTGTCTTACCTTGATGCATACAGTGGTCATTTGGTCAGTTTGGGCATTTTTGTTGCACTTAGATGCTTCTAAAACAGGTCTAGTTCCAAACGTGTAAGTTCCGTCAAGATGTCTTGCAAAACGTTTGATGATTTATTGCTAACAAGATGTCCAAGTCTAAGCTGCCCTTAGGCACGCCCAAAGCCTGCCCATAACATGTCTTCACCAAGCCCATCTCATGCTCTGGATGCACAGAGGCCGGGACACCTTTGTAAACGTCCAGAAAAGCGGTTTTGATTCTTGGCACTCGGACATTCTGGCGATTAGCACATCCATGTGCCGATTTACTGTAGGATGCTTTTTGGACATCTATGTTTGTTCAGGAGCCCGATACAGACCCATGTGCTGCTGGGTTCAATTCCCACTGCAGTTCCCTTTGACTGAGCAACTCACTTAACCCTTCATTGCCCCAGGGCTAAAATAAGTACCTGTATATACAGTACTCCCCTGCAAACTCGTGGTTCAGTGTTCGCGGCCCCAGTCGTTCGTGGGTTGTTGTTTTTTTTCCCTCCTCAAAAATATACTGTTTTTCATATTACCCCGTGCTGCAAATACCCAGCACTCCGTGCAGCCGCTTTCTCCAGCACCTTTCCCTTCCAGGGGAAAGAGGAGGAGAGGGGTGAGCCCAAAACAGAGCACATCACCGAAGTCGGGCAATCTGCACGGCATGAAGATACAGAGAAAGCCGGCCCTGCAGCCCTCTCCCACCTCCCCTAAACCATATTCAATTATCGCGGTTCTTTTTTTAATTCGCGGCTGCTCCTGGAACAGAACCCCCGCAAATCTTGGCAGAGTACTGTAATATGTAAACCGCTTTGATGTAACCACAGAAAGGCTGTGTATCAAGTCTATATCCCCCTTTCCTCCTCCCCTGTTAAAACTATGTGACCTGTTACTGAATTAGCATCCCAAATATTTACACTGAATAGCCAAACTGGCCACATAAATAGCAAGTAATACTTGAAATGTCCAAATTAAACAGTTCAGGCTATACAAGTATATTCAGCCAAACCACTTAAACCTTTGTTTCCTAACTCCGTCCTGGAAACACACCAAGCTGGTCAGAGATCCAGGATTGCCACAATGAATATTCATGAGATAATTAGCAATATTGGCGATCCATCATATGCTAATCTGTATCTCTTGCATATCCATGTAGTAATCCTGAAAGCCTGATTAACTAGATGTGTTTTAAAAAAAAGGGGGTTGAGAAACACAGACCTAAATGTATAGCACCGCTAAATATAAGTATGATGTGACCACATCTAGGTCAGATGTTTCAAATTATATGTTCACTGCATGACCAAATTTGATGTGCTGCTGTTTGGCAGTACAGTATACTAAAGAGACTACAGCTGGTAATTACATCAATCTTTGCTAAATGATCACTTGTCAAACAAATTTAACAGTGGAAAAACGTAGTCTGAACATTGTAGCACAAGTAGAGTTAATGAAAGCATGCACCACTGGAAAAAATGTAGAATTTAGTACTTCTTACTGGAACCCACTTATTGCATTTGATTTTTTTTTTTTTCTAGAGCGTTTGACTCCTGCAGAACTGCTGTCTCATATTAGCAATAGGAAAGTTTACATGGTTACATGTTTCATTTTCCTACGTGTTTGTGTGCGTGTGTTGGGTGGAGGAAGAAGCAATTGAGGTGTGAAGACATACCTATCCATTTCCTTTTAAGAAAGATGATTGAATGGTACTGTTTCAAGACATAGCAAGAATGGATTTTTGGGAAATCCATGGTTAACATTGGTAGACAGTAGGCATATGAGTCTGACCCATGCTAGTTAACTCTTTGTCAACCAATAACGCCTTACAGTACACCTAAAAATGGATAAATAGTCTGCAACAGCTGCCATGCATTGTCAATAACACTTTAAATTAACCCTTGTTGACCCAAGACTAGACAACTTTCACTCATCATCTTACCCCATCACTAACCTCAGTTTTTTGTTTATTGTTTTTTCATGCGTTTGTAAAACTGTATTCTAATTTGTTAAAAATTACTGTTCCTTGATGTTTTGTACGATCCTGTACACCGCCTTGAACCGAAAGGCTAATGCGGTATATAAATAAACATTTATGCTATGTTTATGTTTAAAAGTTTTAAACTCAATTATTGCAAGCACTTACCATCACATACTTACAGAAGCAATTCAATTATATTTAAAGATGTCTCAAGAGGCGTTGTAGCTCATAACCCAATTTAAACTTCATCATACACATGCCTAATATAAAGACACGCATCTCAACACATATCATAATAGTAACCCTGTCTGACAGGATAATTACCATTATTTAGCACATATACCTGACTATCAGCATATTACAAATAATTACAAATGAATCAGTTAAATAACTCAAGTTCTCTTTCATTTTTATATTTGTTACAGCTTATAAATACACATCATGAAAAGTGAAAAAAAACAGATGATAGAAACATCTGCAGTCAGTCACATAAAAAAATTACAGGAAAGAATCATCTACAATCAGTCACATAATACAACAAATAAAAATGAATGACAGAAACATCATTTACTGTCAATCGCATGATAAAACAAAAAAAGCACACGACAAACATAATGTGCAATCAATCACCTAATAAAACAAATATTAATGTATTTTTTATAGATTCCCTTTTCAGAGCATTCAAAGCAGAGAACAATAAAACAATAATAATAATCTTAACAACAATAATAATCTTAAGAACATAAGAAGTGTCAAGCTCAGTCAGACCAAAGGGCAATTGAGTCCAACATTCTTTCACCGTCAGTGGCCATTCTAAGTCACTAGCCAATGGGAAAGCCCATTTCTTGTTCACTTGCAGAAGTAAGAAATGGCAGTTCTCCAGTATAAGGCCTGGATTCTGTAAACGGCGCCATTATCGGTGGCAGGGCAGGATTAATTCGTCAAGGGCCCCAAGGCACACAAGTACACTGGGCCCCCTGCCCCGCCCCACCCCACCCCACCCCAACATGCGCCCAGACGGAATCAGGAAGCTGCGTCAAAGGGAAGCTTTGGGCAAGCAGCACCGCTTGCACAATTACAGTTCCTGTTGCCTTTCTTACCCGCGTTGCTTGCTTGTCTTACTTTCCGTCGATGGGGTGGGGTCCGCGTTGCCGATCGATGCTGGAGGGGCCCATCGCCGTTTGGAAAAAAACAATGTTGATGCCCTCCTTCATCGGGCCCCCCTGACCATTTCGGGCCCTAGGCACGAGCCTACTTGGCCTATTGGTTAATCCTGCCCTGATCAGTGGGCACCTTAAAAATGGCCACCGATCACGTCAATCACGCAACAGCGCTATTTACAGAATCATGGCTACTTGGAAGATACGTGCTGGAAATGCAGGCCAGAGTTTTAAAGGACTACATGTTCGGCACCTATCTTCCATGAGAATCACATCCACGGAGGCGTTAACCACACCTACAATGGTGCTGGATGTCGTAAAGTGCCTCTGTGGATGGGATATTGGCAGACTCTTAGGAGGCACCCTTAGGCACCACCATTTTTAAAAAATCACAATTTAATTGGGTTTTTTTTTTTAAATCGGCACAACCAATTAGTGAACCAATTAGTGCACCAACTAAGTTAGGTAGCAGTAGAGTGCCTACTGTCGCCTAATTTATGGCACACTATCGAGAATTTGGTCCATGGTGCCCCATCTTACCTCTTAAAGCAGGTTAGTCCAGGGCAAGCTTACCTTCCAGTATGATTTACTTTACAATAGCTTTAACATGCACACCAAGAGAACTAATAGAATGAGCCAAGCTGCTTGACTCAGTCTGTTTCTCCTGCACATGGTTTCTAACTGGTGGCAGCTGGTTTTCCTACATCGCAAACATAGGTTTTCTGCCTGTGGAAACTTACAATACTGTCAGAGCACCAACTCCCACATATTGTAGTACTTGCAGGCCTGAAAGGGCTCAGGGCCTGTAAGTCTAAGAACAACATTGTACAGTTTCATTACTTGTTTGTCTCTTTTGATCGTTGCTCTAGTTGACTCATAGTTCTAGCCAGCTCCACTTGAATTTTGTCAGTATTACCTGGTAATGTCTATTGGTTGTTATGCAGAGAGAACAGATGTCATCTCTGACCGTATTTTTGAACCTTTGTATACTGATAACTGCAGGCACATGATTAAAAAAATTCTGAAGGATAAGCATCACTCTCTCTTCTCTTCTCCTCTCCCTTCCCTTCCTTCTCCCTCTTCCCCCCTCCCCAATTTGACAGCTTTTTGCCTTACCCCTCCCTCTCTCCAATCAGGTGTAGCATTTCTTTACCCACCCTTCATGGGTACGTCTATATCTCTCTCATTGTCAGCCTTCACAACTCGCTGCTCTGCTGGTGCCAGACCTTCCTGCTTCTGACGCCGGCAGAGCAGCGTGTTGTTAAGGCTGCCGCTGCCAGAAGGAAAAGCTCCCTGACCATGAAGCTGACACTGGGAGCACCCCCTTATGGTCTGCACTTGGGGCGGAAAGCCCTTCTGCTCCCCCCCCCAACAGAGCAGTGCTCTGGATCTCTGTATTAGTGTTAGTGGATCCTTTTTTATGTGCTATGGATAGGCGATAGAAATGTACACAGGGCAAAATATTTTGGTTTATTTAGGCATTTTTCTCATTTTTAAAAATTTTTTTTCTGATCTTTTCATGCATTCATTTTAATTAAAAAACAAAACCAAAAAAACCCACGGTATGTTAATTAGATGTTTAATGTGTATGAAACTGATTTAGTGCATATTAAATTTAAGTCACTAGTAACACAATTAAATTTTCATAAGGGTCCTTAATCAAGACTATTTCATATATGGTAGTATAATTTTTCCACCATCTAAATACCCTTATGGTTTAACAATTTTTCATACAGTTTTAAAGGATCCTCAGCAGCACCACTTGGAACTCAATAGCATTTCATTGTACCAAGCTTTACGTGTCAACTCGTCATCGGGTCCCCATTGTTCTAATAATTTTCTTATATTCTTCACTTCTGCATATTTATCAAACACTTTAAATATTTTTATAATTTTATAAGCTATCACTTAGCTTTTAAATGTGGTCTCCGGCTAGGGGAATGTCATACCGACATGTTTCGCTAGGAGTAGCTTTATCAAGGAATTCTCCCCCAATAATAAGCCGTCAGCCCTAAAGACAGAGTGGTCATAAGGGCTGACGGCTTATTATTGGGGGAGAATTCCTTGATAAAGCTACTCCTAGCGAAACATGTCGGTATGACATTCCCCTAGCCGGAGACCACATTTAAAAGCTAAGTGATAGCTTATAAAATTATAAAAATATTTAAAGTGTTTGATAAATATGCAGAAGTGAAGAATATAAGAAAATTATTAGAACAATGGGGACCCGATGACGAGTTGACACGTAAAGCTTGGTACAATGAAATGCTATTGAGTTCCAAGTGGTGCCGCTGAGGATCCTTTAAAACTGTATGAAAAATTGTTAAACCATAAGGGTATTTAGATGGTGGAAAAATTATACTACCATATATGAAATATTAAATTTAAGTAGCACTTTTGAACACTATTCCATACTAGGAAGGGACATTGGAGGGGAATGAGTGTAAAACTGAGTGGCCTTGGTTTCTTCGGGCAACAACCCTGCTACCAATGCAATGTTTTGTCTCTGATTGATAACATTCTTACTGCCTGAAATTACTCATGGAATGGTGAAAACCTATTTAGCTTAAATGATACCTTTAGGACCAAGGACATTTCAATCTCCAAGAGCAAAGACATGTTTGAGTTGGGGGGGGGGGGGGGGTTAGGTTTGAAGTAAAATCTTTAGCCACAGTTAACTAATTTATTTACCATGAGGACAGAATTTTTTTTTTTTAAATAGAATATGGGCTTTCACTTGATATAAAATGGGAAGATGGCTGGCTATATTTCCTGGAATAGATATTTGGAATTACAGTCATTTTTCAGTAATAATGGTCCAGTTCAAGGGAGATTATGAATAACATAAGATTACAGGGAAGGAAATTGTCATCTTTCCCTCAAACCCTTTATTTTGTATAGTTTCAGAAATGTAATTTGAGGCGGGGTGATTTTATGGTTCAGATTGTGCTTTTATCGGGGAAATAACATAAGAGTGGCCGCTGAAAAGTTCTCAGCCCAACCAACAAAGTTGGGGCAGTTTCCATTTAAGAACATAAGAACATAAGAACTGCCATCTCCGGATCAGACCTTCGGTCCATCAAGTCCGGCGATCCGCACACGCGGAGGCCCCGCCAGGTGTACACCTGGCGTAATTTTTAGTCCACCATATCTTTATATGCCTCTCTTAAGGAGATATGCATCTAGTTTGCTCTTGAAGCCTAGGACGGTCGATTCCGCAATAATCTCCTCTGGGAGGGCATTCCAGGTGTCAACCACTCTCTGAGTGAAGCAGAACTTCCTGACATTAGTCCTGAACCTGTCCCCCCTTAGCTTCATTACATGTCCTCTAGTCCGTGTCAAATTGGACAGTGTAAATAATCTTCTCTGCTCTATTTTGTCGATTCCTTTCAGTATTTCAGTAAGGCTATACACTGAAGCCCTCTTTTACTAAGCTGTGATAGAGGTTTTTACCATGGCCCAGGGTGCTAGATGCTCTGACGCTTATAGAATTCCTTTGCGTCAACTTCCTTGTTTTAATAATAATCAGTTTATATACCGCAAGGCCGTAAAGTTCTATGCGGTTTACAATAGTTTTTTTTTTTAAAACCAATAAAAGAAGTTGAATAGAACTAAAAAAGTTAAAAGCCCATAATTGAAGGGACACGTATCATGAACCTTGATAATTTTCCTTAGGCATTTGTTGTTTAAAGTTGTAAGAAAACCAGGCCCTGTTTGTTTGTCTTTCCTTCTTTGACATGAATGTTTAAACAGAGTTGTTGTGAAGTGAATTCAATTGTTTTGTTAAGCCGTATTTACAGACAGCTTTAGTTAAGAAGCTCTGCTGGTCAAGGCTTTTTCTGACCCTCAGTGGACTTCAATCTCCAGATAGAAAAAATGCTGATGTGTTTAAAGTTTCATGTGACCTGTATCCATATATGGTTTGCATTTACATCACATGCTGACAAACCTGATTCATATAAAAGATGTGAAGCTCATAATAAAATTTGGACATGTTTTGGATGACGATTTCTGGTCTTTAAGATGTGTCCCCAGGTACCTGACTTCCAAATGACAGAGACAGAGAAAGTATGGGGCAGGAATTGGGACCAAAATCCTTTTCAGTTGGGGGCTCGTCCGGGATGGGCAGATGATATCACCAATATTTTGTGAGTATTTCTGAATTTTTTCTGTTCTTTAATACTCACTGGGTAGTGGTGACCTGTACCCACCCTTTATTTTAAGTTCAAGCTTTGGGTTCTATTATGGAGTTTTTTTGGGAAAAATCTCGGGGTACTTTCGGTAAGCGCCCCTCGTAAATATAAGCAGCTGCCATTCTTTCGGGAAGAATGAAATTATTTATAGAACCCCCCTGCCCACTCTGTCATTTGTAAGGTTAACACTTTTATAGAGTATAAGATTTTATTGTCTCTTATTACTGTACCTCGCTTATAAGGTAAGATAAGCGAATATTTTTGCATTGTTATATTGGCTTTGTAATGAGTCATAAGGCACTTAGGTTACTCCTAGACAAATGAGACTTGTACGGCTGTGTGTGTGTATGACATTTTTCCTTTAGCTCCCATCTTTCTGTGTCACCAATGTTTAATACTGAGGTAGGACATGCTGTTATGTGGAATGAATTGAAAGCGCTGTTTGAATCAGTCTAAGATCTTTCCCTTGTAGTTTGTACACAAGCACTATTTCTTGTCTTCCTTTTGATCCTGACTAATTTTGTGCGTTTCTTCTACGGCTGCTTCCTTTGTGTTCTGTGCTGGATCATAAAAAAAAAGAAACAAGAAAAAGAAAAAATTCAGTTTTAGAGGTTTTCTCTCTTGTGCAGAGCAAAGCTAATCTGTTCTTTGCTTTCATTATCAGGGTCTGTGCATGAATGTTTTTGTCCCTTCCCCCAGACTTCACTGTTTGGGCTTCCACTGACCCCCTATAGTGCTTCTTTGAAGTTACTCATTCTTGGTTTTATCAAGCAGTAAGGTGAGATTCCACTGCTTGTCTCTTGACTTTTCTCCGGCATTATCAAAACCACCATCTCTTCTTATAATACGCCCATCGCTCTTGTTGTCAAAGCTGATGGCATTCCTTGTTTCGTCCTAGATTTTAGGGCTGTTAGTGTTTTGGTAATTCTCATTGCACTTATGTTTCTTCCACCATTCCACCGGCAGCCAATGATTTTTTTTCTGTCATTGTCCTAAAGAATGTTTTATTTTTAGTCCCTTTGGTGAGGCTGCCTTCACCTTTAAGCAACAGTATACCTAGTGTGGAATGTCCTTCGGGCTATTCTACAAGTCATGCACTGCCCCTCATGGTCCTATTCTTATTTTGTACAACTTTTTGTGTTCCATAATTCAGGAGACCTGTCAGATTGATAGTTTGCACCTTTTATAATGGTTGTCTGTGTGTGGTCACAAGGTGTCATGAAATAAACTGCACTGGTGTACATCTGAAGTGAAATACCTGGGTTTTGTCCTGTCTAATGGTCAGAGGAAAATCTGCACTTTCTGCACTGCTGCTATTCTGGGTCTGCCCCGCCCAGCTACCAAGAAAGACATGCTTACTTTTCTTGCTATGATTGGTCACTGCCGCCAATGGATCTCTGCTTGTTCCTTCTATGACCAGATTTTGAGACAGACCCTGGTTTCTGAAATGACTGCTCTTATCAGATGGACTTATGAAATGTTGGACATTTAAGATGTGCTTTGGTTTCTAGCTCAAATTTGGGTTTTCCTGCTTATGCCCACATGTTTTATCTCTTTGTTTGGGACTATTGTAACACCATGAAGGGAGAACATGGCGGTAAGTTACGCTCTGTTGCCTTTTTTTATAGTCACTCCTGTTCAAGTTCCCTGGCTGCTTGTGCTATGGTGGTAGAGATGGTTACTTCTTTGACCCTTGGTCACCCCATTACCCTTCATACTCTTCACGATGTTCAAGCCCTTCTTTTAAATGGGCTTTTGGGTCTCACGGGTGAACAGGATTCTCTTCCTCTCTTTTTTCACAGCTTCTTCTGAATTTGATGCCTGGCGTTTGGCAGGTGCCCAAAGCCGCCCTTTTAGACGGACTTTGGTGCAAAGAGGGGAAACCCTGGATACCAGCTGCTAGCTCCCCCTTATTCATTGCCCAATATCATGGTATTGGTTATCGTAGTGCTCGCTCGACATTTTAACTTCTTGCTAGTGATATTTTCATTCTTGACCTTTTGCTCCTTGATACAGAGATATATAGCTCAATAATTACAGCTGGCACGGTTGTGAATTGAAAATAAATTGGAAAATACAATTCCTTTCTATTGTTTTAGCTGAAATTAGGATGTTGCTAATTTAAAATGTTTTTTCCGGATTTATACATAGCCATCCCAGATCAGTTTTGGCACAGATATTTCTAATGTTTTCCACGGGTCCTCTTTATCACTGCAGAGATAGAGACGCTCCAAAGAGACATTAGCTTTATGCCTTTTTCCAAATATGAGATGGTTATGATATACATTATTTGTAGTTTTGGTTTTTTTATATCAATGTGTTTATTTGCAGAGTTAAATTCAGCCCTGCACACTTGACAGATGGAGAAATAGCTCCACGCTTAAAACTTTATGTTTTGTCTGTGTCATGTCTACTTGTTTCAGTTTAGTGGGTACCCCAGGATACATAACATTGGCCACTTTTAGAGCTCTTTTTCCACTTCTTACTAGCCTAACTGCGCAATGTTCTTTTACTTATAGCTTTTATATTCTGAATATAGTTTAGTTAAGGGTTATATGTTTAAGAAAAAGTTTTACTTTATACAGCGTTTATTTCGTGGTGTTCCCTACATATGATCCATTCAATATACATTTCTGAATACATTCAGTACATCAGTATGGTCTCTCTGAGGTGCATAATAGTTATATGCAGCACGCAAAAACATATCTTTTTGTATTGTTCAATTAAGAACCTTAAGTAACTGAGTATTGTCTCTCTTTTGCCATAGCTATATCAAGTACATGAATTGGTATTGTTACATGTTGCCACATTTGGTACAGGCAACATGGTTTCTCTTGTTTTCTATCTCTTATTTGGATCACATTGGAGTACAGCTGCTGAATGATATTTGGAATGCTTTCCAAGCATCTCTTTTCAAGTATCTCTTTCTGTATGCACAGACATCTGGCTGCTCTCCCTTTGAGATTCTCACGGGATGACCTTTACCCGCCTCGTGGGTAGATTTTCCCTTGATACAGGAGGAATACATTTAAAAGCTAATTGAAATATTAGGGCTTGTTCAAAGAAACGTGTCTTGCACTTCTCCTTTCTCTCCACAGATTCCTACCCATTTTTTCCAGCCTGGTGATTGTCCAGAAGCTTTCCAAGGATCGGAAGCAGACGGATTTCCCCTTTGGCCTTCCCACTACTGTGATCGCTGTGACCAGGCCCGCTGCACTCACTGAGGAGTTTCCTGTTTGGATCCACGCAAGTCGCTTGAAGAGGGTTAACCTAAAACCCCAGAAGCAAGTCTTCCCTGCGCAGATTTCACCTCCTCCAGTGGAACAACATGATGATCTCATTGCAGCATTCTACCAACTTTATCATTCTCTTACTGGCACCGCTGCTGCTAGTTTTTCTCCCTGTATGGATCATTTCTAACTGGGTCTACAGGGATGATGTGTTCTGGGTCCACGACACTTTCTGCCCATACCCATCTGTAAATGACACTCCTGCTGTAAACAGCACCCCCGACACCTCTTTGCGAACACGACGTCAAGCTGGACTACTCCCTCGCAAAGGCTGTCCTTCAATTGGAATCCAGAAAAGACCGATAGTATGCTACCCTTTGGTATAATTCCAGCAGTGTGCAAGTTGCCACCTTCTCCTTTGAGTATTGTGACATTGTGGACTGTTCATCAATTGATATCCCAAGGCTGTGCCATTGGTCCTCAGAGATTCCTAAAACTAAGGACATATATATATATGTTACTGACTCACGTTGGGGGGATAAGTGTGCATTCTGGGGAGTGGTAGGGTGGAATATTTATATTGACTGGGCTTATAAACTAGAAAATACCCTGAAAAACAGTGGACCAAAATGGTAAATCACTGCTTACTTGTATGACCTTTCATAAGGTTGGACACTGTTATAGGAAAAGTGTTCCTGCACAAATTATTAAGCTTTCTCTTACTATTGACAACCCTAGACCTACTGATGAAGGTATGTACATTATGGACATGTGGTTTAAGGGTGGGTCTAGCTATCCGACCCATCAGTTTTCTTACGGGATCTATCTACCTCCACTCATCCTCTCCCGCCATTTTGTGGGGGCCCCAAAAAATACTAACCCACTGGCCCCTACATTCAATAAACTTACTGACATGATGGCTATTGCCAATCCTACTTTTGAAGATATTGTGGCTGTTGAGGTAGGGTTTTCAGAACCTAACCTTTGGTTAGAATGGATGAAATTCACTGCTGATCAACATAATAAGAGTAATTGTTACATATGTGCTCAAGCTAGACCCCATCTAGGAATCGTACCTCTGGACCTCCCTCCTGGTATCCAACCATGCCTTTTTGGGTTATTTACCAATATCTCCTCTAATTTTACCTATCCTCTTTGTGCACTGTAGTGTTCTAAATACCTTTTGTTGCCAGGACAGCAAAAGCTTGATATTGTCGTTACTATCTATAAGGGCAATTACACATGTCATGTTTCTAATCTGACACAGGGTAGTTTTGTAGGTAATTTACCCCCAGGTTATTGTTCTGTCTTGGCTCATAGGTATGCCCTATTGTTGCTGCATCAGATTTGATATTTACTGGCTTTATGGAGACTTTTGGCTCCCTGTTAAGCTACCCAGCCAGTGGATAGACCAGTGCACTTTAGCTAAGGTTACCATGCTTCTGCATATTCTTTCTGAAAGGCATCCTTCCTATTCACATGGTTTTTCCTTTTATTTGTCTTGATATAAATCTGATCACATGTATACATAGATGCTATAGGGGTCCCAAGAGGGGTCCCAGATGAATTTAAGGCCCGAGCTCAGGTTAAGGCTGGGTTTGAGTTCCTTATTCCCTTTATTACTATTAATAAGAATGTTGATTGGATTAGTTAAAATTATTATAATCAGCAACACTTTGTGAACTATTCTAGGGACGCCTTGCAAGGTATTACTGATCAATTAGGCTCCACTTCTCAGATGGTTCTCAAAATCATATGGCCCTAGATATGATTCTAGCTGGGAATTCTGTTAAATTCTCCTCAGTATTTTATGCTGTTGTACTGTTCTTTCTGATAATATAGGTCCTACTATGGACATTCAGAAATTAGCAGACCTCTTTGCTGAGTTCAAATGTAACTCTGATTTATCTAATTCTTGAGATCAACACTTTAGTTGAATGCAGGGTTGGGTCTCTTATTATTTGCACTCTTGTCTTGACTGCTCATGTACTGTGTTATTCGTATTACAGCTCCTAAAAAACCCCTCCTTGAGAGACATATCTAGAGTATCACTCCCTTCCAGCTCATGCTGTGTATTTATGACGTCATTTTCATGACGTAAGAGGGGATTTGAAGGGACACGTATCATGAACCTTGATAATTTTCCTTAGGCATTTGTTGTTTAAAGTTGTAAGAAAACCAGGCCCTGTTTGTTTGTCTTTCCTTCTTTGACATGAATGTTTAAACAGAGTTGTTGTGAAGTGAATTCAATTGTTTTGTTAAGCCGTATTTACAGACAGCTTTAGTTAAGAAGCTCTGCTGGTCAAGGCTTTTTCTGACCCTCAGTGGACTTCAATCTCCAGATAGAAAAAATGCTGATGTGTTTAAAGTTTCATGTGACCTGTATCCATATATGGTTTGCATTTACGTCACATGCTGACAAACCTGATTCATATAAAAGATGTGAAACTCATAATAAAATTTGGACATGTTTTGGAAGACGATTTCTGGTCTTTAAGATGTGTCCCCAGGTACCTGACTTCCAAATGACAGAGACAGAGAAAGTATGGGGCAGGAATTGGGACCAAAATCCTTTTCAATAATTACAGACACTAAAATGATCAAAATAGTGCATAATAAAATTTTTACGAATTAGCTGCTTAAATACTTCGAAAACAGATGTTTTTAGATATCTCCTAAATTCCCCTTAAGTGTCAGTAAGCAAAAACAATTGTTCTAAATCCTTACCCCATAACGCTGCTTGATATGAAAAAAAGATTTTGAAGATGTTTTTTAAATTTACATCCTCCAACAGGCGGAAAAACAAAATTCAGATGTGAGTTTCTCTTATGTCTGTCGGTTGCAAAAGAGAAAAGCTCAATTATATATTTGGGAGCTAAACCAAACAAATCCTTAAAATAGAAGCAACCAAACTTAAACTTCACCCGCGCCTCCATTGGCAGCCAATGCAGTACTCGATAGGAAGGTGTTACGTGATCGTATTTCTTCAACCTAAAAATCAGCCTGACCACCGCATTTTGTATTATTTGCAATCGCTGCATATTCTTCTGTGAAATTGCCAAACAGGCAATATTGCAGTAATCAAGCTGGCTTGTAAAATTCATAAGTGAACATTATGACACACTGACACAGGTTATATTTTTTTAAACTAATCAAAATGATTATTTCAGAAATTCTAGTCTAGCAAAGTTTTCTTAACTCCAAGGTGTTTTTTTCTTTTCTTTTTATTGGTGTAAAGTACTCCTCCAGTTCTAAAATCGCTGCTCTTAACAGATGTGGGTAGACATGGATGTGAAGTCCCACATATCCTTAACCCCTATTTTACAAGAGGTTCTGTGGGACTGATGGTCAAAACCGGGCATTAAATCCCACAACACAAAACCTCATAATACAACAACATCACAGAAAAATTACTAAGTGATGCTCAGGAAATGATAAGCAAATAATGTGACAGTTAATTTGTGCTAACAAACAGGAAACAAGGGGAGGAAAGTGCCTGGCAAGCACGGCTCTTATGCACATGTCCAGACAAAACTGGAAGCACAAGCACACATCGGCGATGTTCTATGCTCTGCTGAGCCTTTCAAAAATTGTTTGCACTTAAAAGTTTTGAGCACAGAAAAACGGGCGCCGATATGTCTTTTCACTTTCATTTTTTGGTTGGGCTCATAACACACTTGTTTCTCACTATCCGTGCTTAAAGATCCTATTCTACAAAGGAACATAGTTGACTACTTTCTTTTATAGATAACTAGTGGAACCGCTTAAATATGTGCTTAAAAATGTCAGCACTTATGCTAGCCACAGAACTGATGTGCTAGTGCCTGACTGTTAGACATACATGTGTAACTTCTAGTACACTTCCCCCTCTGTATTCGCAGGGATTAGGGGCAGAGCTGGCCCGTGAATAATAAAAAAACGCAAATAATATTTGGGACGGTTCTGCCCCTAACCCCCGCTTCCCCGGCTATTTTAAGCCCTGAAAGCCCCCCTTAAGCCTTACCTGGTGGTCTAGCGGGTTTTCAGGCAGGAGCGATCTTCCCACGCAACTGACCCGTGCAGATCGCTCACAGGAAATGGCTGCCTTGAGCTCCGGTAGTCTCTCAAGCCATTTCCTGTGAGCGGTCTGCACGGGGAAGGAGCGTGGGAAGATCGCTTCTGACCCAAAAACCCGCTAGACCCCCAGGTAAGGTTTAAGGGGGGGCTTACAGGGCTTAAAGTAGCCTGAAAAATGAAAATGCTTTTTTTGTTTTAAAACCACGAATAAACGAATCCGTAGATACGAAATTCGCGAATACGGAGGGGGAAGTGTATTATATATGTAATCAAATCTGGCTTAGAAACAAAAAATTGAAGGCAGATAAAGGCCTAGATTCACTAAACTTACCGATTGTGTCCTGACCAGTTTGTGAGTGTTCCCCGATCCGATTCACTAACCTTAGCCAGATCTGATCCGCATATGCAAACAAGGGGAAATGACATGGCTTAAGTAGGAAGGCAGCAATTCACTAAACAGAAGGAACACCGATTGGGCTTGCCGATCCAAAATGAAGCGACTGCTGAGGACCAGTCGCTCACTGTCCCTGCCGACTCTCCTGCTCTCTGCCGCCCTGAAATCCCTGAAATCTCCCTGCTCTCTGCCACCCTGCCTCTCTGCGAGCTTGTGGTTTTAACCTGCGGGTTTAAACCGTGCTGCATTACGGCATGTTCTGTTCCATGTTATTCCAGTCTGGCTGCACAGTGTGTTCTGTGGGGCCAACGAGTGCAGCCACCCCTCCCCCTTTCGTTTTGACCTCAAGCTTGTGCGGAGAGCAAGCACATATGCAGATCACATCTTCAGGCAAAGAGGATGGTCTGCACATGCATCTAGATCGCTCTGCAGCAATCCGTGGGGTCGTTGTGGGGCGTGCGTCCGATCACTTCATTTGCATGAGGACTCTGTAGTGAATCAGTCGCCCGGCAAGACTCGGCCACGGATCGCCCAGATCAGTGAGTTTTAGTAAATCTAGGCCAAAGACAATATGGTTTATCTTATCTACCTAACTACTATCTTATCTGCTATCTACTATTCCCTCTTCTCCCTTAGAGATCCAACATACTTGTCCCAAGCTTTCTTGAATTCAGATACAGTCTGTCTCCACCATCTCCACCGAAAGGCCGTTCGAAGCATTCACCACCTTTTCCATGTAAAGGTATTTTCTGAGGTCACTTCTGAATCTATCCCCTTTCACCTTCATCCTAAGCCTCCTCATTCTATACAGAGTTTCCTTTCAACTGACAATTGCCACATGCACATTTATGCCACGTCTTTATCATATCTTCCTTCTTTCACCTTTCCTCTAAAATATACACATTGAGATCTTTGAAAAGCCCATCAATTTAGTGGTGGGCTAATAACAATGGGTGAGCTGTGGAGTAGCTTAGAGAAGGGGAATGTAAAAGGGGGTAAGTGGGGGGGTGTAAGTTAGTATGAGAAAGGAGAAAGAAAGGTAATGGATAGGGCTGGTTTGGGAAGTCAGATGTTGCTAAGGTATCGGTGGTTGTGGATTGGAGGACAAAGATGGTTAGGTATTGGTTGGAATTTAAGTGGGAAGTGGGGTTTGAGGTGAAGGAATTATTTGTGAAGGTTAGGTAGGATGGGTGGTGGTTAGTGAAAAAAATTAAGGTTGTGGGTTGGAGTGGGAAGGGTGTAAAGAGGGTGTCTTCCCACCCTGCCCGCCCATGGTTGTGTTGGGGTTGAGGTCAATTGGGGAATATTTTCTTTGGGTGGGGGTTGGGATGGGGGGATGGGTGGGAAGGAGTCGCATCTGCAGAATGGAGAATCTTCCAGGGTCAAGCAATTTGTTGAAGTGGTTGAAGTTATTTGGTAAATGGAATTGTTGGTGATTACTTGTATGTGGGTGAGGCCGGGTGATACCGCAGGTCTCTTGGGGGGGATGGGAAGGGAAATATTGTGGATGTTGCACGAATACAAAGTGGGATTTTGGAGGAGTGTGTGGCGCAATGGTTGGATCTACAGCCTCAGCACCTTGGGGTTGTGGGTTCAAACCCCGCGCTGCTCCTTGTGACCCTGGGCAAGTCACTCAGTCCTCCATAGCCCCAGGTATTTTAGATAGATTGTGAGCCCACCGTGACAGATAGGGAAAATGCTTGAGTACCTGATTGTAAAAACCGCTTAGATAACCTTGATAGGCGGTATATAAAATCCTAATAAACTTGAAACTTGAATCAGCTAGGTTGGCACTGACTAGCTGACAATCAAGATTTGAGTGGCTGGCCTGGAAGATGGGTTTGGATGTTATCTGGTTATTATGATTATTATTGCTATATGGTTATGAAAATTTTGTTAATATAGCTGCGGCCAAAGAAATTTTCCACAAAGATTGGTGTTTGTGCATTATTTGGGGATGTTAATAAGTGATATAGAAGCTGAAGCAGTGCGAATACCATTGTTAAGCTCTGTCCCCATACACCTCATGACATAGACTACCGACCATTTTAGTAGGTTTTATCTGGACCAACTCCATCCTGTTTATATCTTTTTGAAGGTGCTGTTTACAGAATTGTACACAATATTCTAAATGAGGTCTCATCAGAGTCTTATATAGGGGTATCAATATTTACAGAATAGCCCAGGCAGAATTTTGGCAGTTACATGTATATGTGTGCACAGGGCCGCCATCAGAAATTTCTGGGCCCCTTACTGAGCAATCCTATTGGGCCCCCCACGCACCCCTTCCCCCCCACTTTTGTCCGGGGGAGTGCTATCAGGAAATCGGCAGGGGACAAAAAAAAGTATGACAGCAGTGTTTATTGTTGTGCACAGCAGAAGCATAATACAGGAATTTGTGCTATGGTGGCCTAGGACCAATGTTCCCTCTAAGGATTGATGAGGTGTGTGCAAAAAAAAAATATGCATGAGCGACAAGTTACATACTCCACAAATTTATGAGCAGGCGCGGAGGACGCATTTTTAAACAAATGTAGTTTATCCTTGTACTCCTTATGTATTTTTAATCATCTATGGATATGTTTGTATGTTTATTGTTCAAATGGTTTTATTTATTTCCCCAAATTTATTTTTGTTATACGCATTGAAAATATTTGATATTGCGTTTAAATCAAAATCTCAATAAACTTGAAACTTGAAACGAGCGCCCGTGAGATTGTGGGAGGGTTAAATACTCAAAGCTTAGAAGAATAACAATTTACTTAAAGTTTTTGCTACGCCAGCTTTCTGGTATCTTTACATACAGTGGCATACCTAGCATATGTAACACCCGGGGCCCATCATTTTTTGGCACCCCCCCCCATCTGTAAGAAAAACATGATTTTTAGTAACAAACCACACGTCACACATGAGTACCTAGGAAAAGGCAGCATCTTACATATTGCAGTGAGCAGTACATCAATACACCCATTGTAAAACTAAACAAGCCAGACCAGCACAGATCAATCCTACACCGTCAATCCTAACAGAAAACCATGTCTTTCGAACACACAGAACACAGAAAACATCTTCGCCTAGTATGGAATATGTCATCACAAACTAACCCCTCACCCTTTTACAAAACTGTAGTGTGGATTTTAGCCACAGTGGTAACAGCCCTGACGCTCATAGAATTCTGAGCATCAGAGCTGCTACCACCACGGCTGGCGCTAAAAAACGCTCCACAGTTTTGTAAAAGGGGGGATAAAATAGAAATACACAGCTTCAACGCTCTAGCTCAGAGGTGCCCAAACTTTTTGGGCTTGCGAGCTACTTTAAAATGACCAAGTCAAAATGATCTACCAACAATAAAATTAAAAAACCTATACGCTGAGAAAATGTTAATTATCATTCCTATTCTGGGTTTTTTTCAAAGAGGTCAAGGCAGATGACTCTATGCATTGTCACCTCAGTAACAACCATACAAAAATAGACAAATATACCCCCCCATCCTTTTTATTAAACCACAATAGCAGTTTTTAGCGCAGGGAACTGCGCTAAATGCCCAGCGCTGCTCTCGACGCTCATAGGCTCCCTGCGCTAAAAAACACATTGCGATTTAGTAAAAGGGGGCCATAGTGCAAAATATAGACAGCATATATAAATTCAGACACATTTTGATCACTAAATTTAAAATAAAATCATTTTTCCTACCTTGTCTGGTGATTTCATGAGTCTCTGGTTGCACTTTCATCTTCTGACTGTGCATCCAATCTTTCTTCCCTTCTTTCAGCCTGTATGCTTTCTCTCCTCCAGACCTCATTCCCTCCCCCAACTTTTTCTTCCTCTCTCCTTGCCCTTTCTTTCTTTTTTTTTCCTCTTGATGCTCCCTTTCTTTTTTTCTGTTTCCCTTCTGTCTCCCTGCCTGCCCCCTTTCTTGCTCCCTACCCTCCACAAAGCCACTGCTGCCACCATCGGGGGAAACAGGCCCCAAAGCCACCGCCGCAACCATCGGGGGGGAAACAGGCCCCAAAACCACCACTGCGGCTACCCCAAGCTCTCTCTGCTTCCCCCGACGTCAATTCTGCCGTCGGAGAGGAAGTTCCGCCCAGCCAGGCAGCGATTGGCTGGCCCGAACTTCCTCTCCGACTGCAGTCTTAGGGCGGGTGCACAGCCAGGGCGGACCGCCCCCCCCTCTTGGTAGGACACTGAAGACGTGGCAGCGGCTCCTCTCACGAATCCCCACCTGCGTCGGAAGTCCGATGCAGTCGGGGATCTTGAGAGGAGCCACCGCTGCATCTTTTAACTTTCAAATACAGTCCGCCGCCGCTTCCTCTCAGCTCCTCCTGCCCTGGGGGAGCCCGGGCCCCCCGTCAGGACTGGTAGTACTGCCCTGATGGCGGCCCTGTGTGTGCACATATACCCATACATGCCATTATTCTAAACATCTACCAAAATCTTAAATAGCTTATCTCAAACTACATCAAATATATTTTTATTGTTGGATCTATCAGAAAAAGGAGTGATTATACTAAAACAAAGCACAAGCTCAACACTCATCATTGACCTGAAATTTTTCAATTATCTTTTATACTTAAACTGCACAAACAAAAACTATATATTTTCAATCTTCATATTTTTACTTTAAAATATTTCAAGAACAAATATAACATTTATGACTTATATTATCTGGCATAAAGCCAGGAGAAAGAAACACTGACGAGATGATATGTTTCGCCCAATGGCTGTATCAAAACTTTATTTCCTGAAAAAAAATATTAAAATACATTAACCACTTTCAATTTAAAAGAACTGTAGTATAGAGAAAAAATTATCCTACAATACCTTAATAAACAACTCTATTGTTCCTCTTTTGCGGATCCATCTAATATGGCCATGGCATTTTCCCCCCATTTTAAAGCCCAAAAGTTATTCGCAAATTTTCAATATTCGTGGGACAGCAAATATTGAGGGGGGAGTGTAACTCAATAACTTATAAGATTAAAGCCCCATGCCTTGACTGAAATGTGATTTTTTTTTTTTTTCTTTCTTACAGTCTGCTTTCTAGTTATACTGCTGGGATTGCTATATAGAAACAGAGAAAAACAGAAAAATGAAGGCAGATAAAGATCATATGGACTATCTAGCCTGCTCATCCCTATTTCTTCCTCTTCCTTAGAGATCCTAACTTGCCCAAGCATTCTTGAATTCAGATAAGGATTTTGTTTTCATCACTTCTACCAGGAGGCCATTCTACCAATTCACCATCTGGGCAAACTGGTGCCTTCTGGTGCTGGGGCACTGACAGAGGCTTTTTTATTGTTGTTGTTTTTATGTTCTTAAATCTGGGTTTAAAAAAAGGATTGGACAATTCCCTGGAGGAAAATCCACAGTGTCAAATTGAAACAGAAATGGGGACAGCCACTGCCGTCCCTGGGACTGGTAGCATTGAATCATGCTACTATTTGGGATTCTGCCATGCACTTGTGACCTGCACTGGCCACTGCTGGAAGCTGCACTGGTCCTGCTGGAAGCAAGATAGTGGGCTAGATGAACCATAAGTCTGCCCCAGTATAGATATTCTAATATTCTTATGGTCATAGATGCTCAGACCTGCTAAAATGTGGTACCCTACTACTATTAATGCACGCAGCATTGTACAGAGTCAAAGAGTAAGAAAACAGTCCCTGTCACATTGGATTGCATGGTTCAGCTAGTGATATACTGTGGCATTAAAAAACAGCACAGTGTGACAACGTATGAGACAGTATGACAAAAAAAGTTACCGTATATAGCCAGGCCTAGGGTAAAATTATAGAAGCCCATTGGCATCATTTATTGAGTCACAATAGATGTCATGTACCTTTTCTTTTTATCTGACCTCCTTACACATCCAGGGTGGGAGGGAGGGTGGTGGGAAATGTATTATTGTTCGTTATTCCTATTTTATTTATTGTATGGAAATTATAAATGCATATCTACTTTTATTAGTTAAGGGGGCAGAGGGGGGAGAAAATGAGTGGTTTTTGAATTATTTGCATATTTAAACTGCGTTTCTTGATATGTTTTTGTTTAAATTCATTGTATTGCACTATATATATTTTAAAATTAATAAAGATTTACAAAAAAAAAAGAAGTATTTTCCTGACTTTTCTGGGTGAAAGCACAAGAGTATTTCAGGCTAGCTTTCTGAACTCTGAAGATGATAGTTTCAAATTTTCCTTGAATAATTTAGCATTAAAAAACCCCCTTCTTAACCCAGAGCTGTGGATGTAATGCTTACAGCTGATACATGAGAAAACAGCTAGTTTTGAAGACAGAGGTTCTTTACAACTTAAAAGCTTTTTAATCTCGGTTATGTAGTACATTTCTTTATAGCATTTCATTGATGCAACCTGATAAATTCTAAGCATAAAAATGAGTTAAGTGGATGGATGATGTAATCTTTCATGGTTCGTTAATTTGCTTAAAGAGAAACTCAGCAGAATTTACACACTAGCCTGCTGCAGTGAACCACAAACCCCTCCTTCAGAAAGGATTTTAATTCACTTATAGAAAGATAAGTCTGCAAGCTTCAAGAGAGTGAAATCAAATTACTGCAATCACCATTAGATATCATTCCTATTCATCTTTGCCCATGAACTTAAAAACATAACAGGTAATGGTAGTTCAAGAATGATGATGCAAACCTTAGCTCCATCTATCAATTCAGTAGAAGGACTTTGCATGTCACATAATTCTAAACTAATGAAATGATTTAATTGATTCATGCTTTTCCCCATACATAAGCTTTTCATATGGCAAGGAGTAATGGCTATGCAGAGAGAATGAAGATTTGAATCTATTGTACCTCCTTTATTAAGAGAAGCCAACTTCATGGTCCTGGGAAAATAACATTTATTTTCCCAGTCAAACTGCAAACTGGAGCTGAGGATTATTTATAAGACTTTGATTCTTCATTATGTTAGCCTGATGTTTAGACTTTTTGATGTTTCATACTTTGCCAATTCTCTATGGACTGCTGCCACCTGGGAATCAAGCACGTTATAGTCAAAAGTTGTGTTGCATACAGAAAGAAATGGATAGAGCCTACAACAGAGGTGTCTAGCCTTGGTGGGTTTTTAGGATTTCCACAATGAATATGCATAAACCCCCCAATTCTATAACATAGTAACATATGTTACTATGTTATAGAATTGGGGGATTTATGCATATTCATTGTGGAATATGCATAAACCCCCCAATTCTATAAAGTCTGCCTAAAGTTAGGTACCTACAACGGCACATCTAACTGATGTAGGGTCCTAACTTAATTAATTAATAGGCTTAAATGGTGATGATAATTGGCACTTAGGGGCTGATTCTATAAGTGGCGCATGAAACAGCAGGCACCTAGAAAAATGACGGTCTGCCACATGTCAATCATGTTCAGGCACCAATTGTAAAGAAATTTTTGTCAAATTTTTTACTTTTAAGGTATTTATTTAAATAGACAAAAAAGTCACTACTCTGTGAACTGTCATTGTACACAACAACTTAATCAAAGCGAGCCTCAGACACACTGACTGAATATATAATTACAAGTCAGGTACTTTTAGCCAATAAGGCAACAGGTCCTTAATCATCGGCTCCTCTTACATGTTAGGTGGGAGACTCAGTAAAAAACTCAGACAAAGTCTGAGAAAAACCTGAACCACACCCGACTGTAGAGTAAGGTATAGTCACCACTGTACAGTCACACAGCAGTGTGCCACAAAATAAAGCAAAAAGTGCACAAAACAAAACACAAAAACATCAAAAAACAAAAAAGCCAAGTACTTAGCTGGGAGAAAAAGTAGTAGTGGGTCCTCCAAATCGGTTCAGAAACTGTCTCAGCTCCAGTTGCACACACTCCAGTCTCTCAACGGCTGGCAACATATAGCAAGACCAGTTTTTTGATGTTTTTGTGTTTTGTTTTGTGCACTTTTTTGTTTAACTTTGTGGCACACTGCTGTGTGACTGTACAGTGGTGACTATACCTTACTCTCAGTTGGGTGTGGTTCAGGTTTTTTTCAGACTTTGTCTGAGTTTTTTACTCAGGCAAGAGGGTACAACCCTTCTTACTCATCACACTATTTACCACACTTTAGTAAAAGGGCTCTATAGTTATTTTACTACATTCATAAATCTGCTTATTCTAAATTTATTTCTACTCATTTACTAACATGCTTCAATACGAAGCCTGATGCTTTAATACAGTGGTTCCCAACCCTGTCCTGGAGGACCACCAGGCCAATCGGGTTTTCAGGCTAGCCCTAATGAATATGCATGAGAGAGATTTGCATATAATGGAAGTGATAGGCATGCAAATCTACTCCGTGCATATTCATTAGGGCTAGCCTGAAAACCCGATTGGCCTGGTGGTCCTCCAGGACAGGGTTGGGAACCACTACTTTAATATATCCATCGATGCTAGCCACAAATATACTTGGAACTATGTAATCCCGAGGCACAGCTCTCTTAGCCTCAATAAAAGATAGCCATTTCTTTATGATTTCCAGTAACACTGACAATCAGATGGAATACTTTGCATCAATATAATATTTTTATTTTACCATAACAATGAAACTGCATTCTGTGAAAAATCTTTCATTATGTTCTGTAGATAATATACTATTTTGTATGATTTGATAATCTATCCAATAATGAAAAGATGTTAAAAGTATATGATAGAAAAATTTCTGACTGATATGAGTTAAATATATTGTGGATAGAGAAAGGATAATATAGACAAAAAAAAGAATAAGTTATGTATGCATCAAAGATGCCTCCAATGTACTGCCATTTATCACTGTTCCTGATCACTTAGAAGATAGAAAATTTTCATTTTTCAAGCTGTCAATGCTTTAACCTTAATAAGCAATATAAAAGTAACACAAAGAAAACAAATCAACAAGCGGAGAAAGGGAGAGTAATAAGCATAAGAGCATAATAGCATTACTGGGTCAGACAAATGGTCCATCTAGCCCAATGTCCTGTCTTCACGGTGGCCAATCCAGGTCACAAGTACCTGTTAAAACCCCAAAAGTAGGGAGAGTCACAGTAATCATTTTACAATCCATGCCGTGATAGTAAATAATTGTTAATAGAAACTCTTAAGAGCTCCTGGTCCCTGACAAACCTGGCTGGGAAGGAGACCAGTGTCTGAGATGGATGAAGAAGGGGATGACTAAGTAAAAGAGTGTATTTACAACTCCCTATTGTTTTTTTCCAATGCCCCCTCCTCCGGGAAAGTAGGGCAAACAGTGGGAAGAAAAGAACAGTCTGTCACTTAGGTCACAGCTGGCATTGACATTTAGAACCATGGTCGATTACAGTGTCACGTGATGTTAGGTAGAAGAGGAGGATATAGAAATGTGTGCTGTCAATCTCCTTTGTATGTGTGAAAAGAAGGAAATTAGGGCTTAGTCAGTGAAAGAAAAACAGGTGGGATGGGGAGATGTGAGGTAAAAGAGAGGGACTGAGTGACATGTAACAGAGTCTGAAAGGACTGGGGATGTAGGGTTGAAAAAGTTGATGGGATATGGGAGGTGAAAGATGGGCTGGGTTTAAGGTCCATCCAAAAGGAGTCTGGTGATCTAGTTTCAAGTTTTATTAAAATTTGATTTAAACGCTTATCAGTATTTCTAAGCGATGTACAAATAAAAAGGGAACACAGTAATGCACATATTTAGTCTTACATAAGCCAAAAACAAAACAATTAACTAACCAAAAGCATTAGGATAAAGGGAGGAACTACAGTTCTTCATAGGACAGAGGACGTATAAGGTAAGAACATAAGGGTGGGGAAAAGATGTAGGCAATGTTTTAAAATCATAAAAGATCTGGTAGATTAGACTTCAAAAGAGACAAATGCTGTCAAAATATGTAATTTTTAGTTTCCAAAAGTGTCTCTGAAGAGAAAACTCCTCAGTAAACTTTTTAAATCTGTCTGAGGTTTTCTCTCATAAATAGATAGGCAATAAATTCAAAATTTGGGGGGCTATAACTGAAAAAATATCAGTGTGTCATTTATTAATAACCTTCAGAGAGGAGATAGATAACAGTTGTTGTTCATTCAATCTCAGAGACCTTAATGAGCTGTAAGGAATTAATAACTTATCAAGGAAGGCTGGCAGATTTGAAGCTCTAATTTTGAAGATTATTAGGGCTATTTATATGTGATTCTGTATGTGATTGGGAGCCAGAGTGCATTTTTCAAGAGATGTGTAATGTGATCAAATTGTTTTGAATTTGTAATGATTTTTATTGCTGTGTTCTGGATTATTTGTAACCGCCTCAGTTCTTTCTGAGAGATACATTTTAATAAAGAGTTACAATAGTCTAGTTTGGAAATTACGAGAAAATGAATTAGAATATTTATTGCTGCTGGTTCGAGGTCCTTTGCCAGGGATCTTATCATGTGCAATTTATAGAAACAATTTTTGACAACTGTACCGATGTGCTCATGACATGATAACTTTTGATCAAGGATTACTCTTAAAATTTTTATGGTCTTGACCATTTGTAGTGGAATATTATTCAGAAGGATAGGGGAACTCATGGTGAGATCTTCTTTCCAGTGAAATAGCATAGTTTTTGTTTTAGAAATATTTAAAGCCAACCTATTTTCACTGAGCCACTGACTAACTTGTTCGATCTTTCTGTTAATGCTCACTATGTAATTCGAATTTTTGACATCTAGAGGATGCAAGAGTTGTATATTGTCAGCGTAAGCATATACTGAAAATCCAACTGATTGATAAAGTGTCAATAAAGGTACCAAGAAGATATTGAAGAGAAGCAGAGACAAGATGGAACCTTGTGGGGTTCCATAAGTATTAGAAAAGCTAGGTAACTTGGTTTCATATTATATTATTTACTTGGTTCTTATGTTATTACTATATGCAAAATAATGTAATTATTGAATGATAGTTCTGTTATCTATATAGATATTAGTGTTATGACTGAATGCAATAATATACTGTTCTTTTATTTATATAACACTGTTCTTGTTTAAAAATCAATAAAGAATTATAAATAAAAAAAAAAGAAAAGCTATTGGATAAGGAGTTATTGAATGTCACCTTGGAGGAGCAATTTGTGAAATATGAACGGAACCAGCACAGAATTTGATCGGTGATGCCTATGGAGATTAGTCCATTGAGAAGTAGGTTGTGCTCAATGGTATCAAAAACCATGGAAAGATCAAGGGAAACTAGGAGGACGGACTTGTGATGATCTAGGAAGTATGGAATGGTGGTTGTTAGTCCAATCATGGAATGTTCCGTAGAATGATTCATTCTAAAACCGGTTTGATTTGGGTTAAGAGCCTGGGTTTTATTAATGAAGTCTGTAATTTGATTGAAAAATTACCTTTCTGTTAGTTAGACGAGGAAAGTAATATTGATGATTGGGCGATAATTTGATTTATCATCTAATGAATCTTTATGATCCTTAATAATTGGGTGGATGGTCGACTCTTTCCAAGATATTGGAAGGTACCCCGTGGACAAACTATTGGAAATCAGGTTTTTAAGAATTGGGCTGAAAATGGGAAAGAAGCGTTTTGTTAATGATGGAGGAATCAAATCAGAGTGTGATCCCTTAGTATTAATGCTTTGAAGAAGCATTTTAAGATCACTTTAATGTTGGCAAATTGAAATTAGCACACTTTGCCATTGGTAATTTTGAAGCTTGGTCCTCTTCCAAAGGGATGGGCATGGATTTGGTTTGGAAACATTTCCTGATTTTGACAATTTTGTTTATGAAGTAGTTTGCCAAGTCCTGGGCTGAAAGTTTGCTATGTGATATTGAATCTTTTAAAGGTTTAAATGATGTTAAAGTTTTTAAAATTGAGAAGACAGCAGATGAATTTTTAGCTGTGGAAATGCGAGTTGAGTAATAGGTTTTTTTTGCCTGATAGATTTAGCTTTTGTAGTAAATCTCTTGTTCCTTATATTTATTTAAGTTATTAAGTGTCTTATTCCATCACTAGCTCCATTCAAGATATCTTAATTGCTTTTTAATCAATGCAAGTTCATCGGTGAACCATGGGTTCTTGAATTTTTGGGGAGAAATGGTACGGAAACGGACTGGTGCAAGGTTGTCTAATAGAGTACGAATTGCCACATTCCATACTTCAAGTTGATCATCTAGTGTAATGCTATGAAGATCCTCTGCTTTTAGTGAAAATAACAAAGCAACAGAGGATAAATCTAATTTGCTGTAATCTAAGATTGATTGGGAGAGAGTTTGTACATGTGTGTGAGAAGTAGGAGGGTGAGGTGGATTGGGAGAATGTGTAAATACACGTATAACAGAGTAATTGGGGGCAGTGACATAGTGAGGGTGGGAGGTACCGGGGGGTGGCACTCCCCACTCTCTTCTCCATCCCCTGTTCCTTCCCTGCCCCACATTCATGCCCCTTCCCTGTACCTCTTTAACTTCAGGAAGTGACTTCAGAGGGAGAGCCAAGGCCGAAGTAAGCAGCAGGTTGGAGCATGGAGGAAGGGAAGGCATGCATGCGGCAGGGAGGTGCATGGATAGACTGGGGGATGGAGAGGAGGAGAGGTGCTGGTGCCCCCACCAAGATGGAATCGTGGGCAGTCTGCCCCCCTTACTATGCTACTGACCAGGGGACAGGTATATGTGTATAATGGCACTTTGGATGATGAGAGAGAGATAGGATCAAGGATAGTTTGGGAGGATAAACAATGGCACAGTAAGGGGGGCAGACCATCCTGGGTGCCGTCAGTGGGGGCACCGGCACCTGTCCACCCTTCCCCACCATGCCATGCTTGTGCCATCCCTCACTCCACCCTGTACCTCTGTAGATCTTCACTAGCAGGAGCAACTTCTCCTGCCTGTTGCTCGTGCCAGCCTGGTTCCCTTCTGAATCACTTCTGGGACACATGCTGGAAAAAAAGCCACTCGCACTGGCAAAGATTTATAGGTACTGGGTGGGGAAGGGAGAGCGCAAGTGTGGAGCAGGGGGCAGGAAGGAGTTGCCTCCTTCCCTTACTATGCCATTGGATAGACATATAGTTTGGGAGGAAGGAGAAACACAGGAATGCAAGAAAAAGGAAGGTCAAACTCTACCTACCGCTGTTCCCTCTAAGCCTTTGCAGGGCCACATTTGGATTTGTAGGTACTTGGAGGGCCTCAGAAAAAATAGTCAATGTTTTATTAAAGAAATGACAATTTTGCATAAGTTAAAACTCTTTATAGTTTATAAATCTTTCCTTTTGGCTAAGTCTTAATAATAATATTGTAATTTATAGCTAAAGAGACATGTGATCAAGAAACTATTATTTTACTTTTGTGATTATGATAAACATACCGAGGGCCTCAAAATATAGCCCGACGGGCCGCGGGTTTGAGACCACTGCTCTAAACTGAGTGGCAGTCATCCACCTATAATCCTACCAGTAGAGGTTGCTGTTTCACTATCACATTGTCAATAGTGAGAGACAGGCAAGCTCTGCAGGACTCCAGGGAATCTGCCTGTCTCTAGTGATGGAAGATACAATATTGAAGCACTGCCCCTCACTGGCATCAATGCAGTTGGAGGACTCCTGCTCGGCTATTCCAGATAGACAAAAAGGAACAGAAGGGGAGGAGTGAAAGATCAACAATATTGCTCCTATCTTGGCCTTTTGGCTGACACCACACAATGCTGAATATGGGGGAAATGGATATTAATGCCCTGTAACCTGATCCTACTGGGAAAATGATAATGATGATGATTCTTACCATGTTTTCCCAAAAATAAGACCTACCCCCAAAATAAGCCCTAGCATGATTTTCAGGGTAGGTCTTAATATAAGCCCTACCCCTGAAAATAAGCCCTAGGCGCTGGCAGCGCTCCCGCATCCCCCCCACCCCGCTGACCCATCCCTCCCTCCGTGAGAAGACAGAAAGAAATGTACCTTATAACAAACCGGCAGCGTCGGCAGCAAGCTAGGCAGGCTCCTTCAATTTAGATTGGTAGTGCAAGCACTAATATTAAGCAAATTAGATTACTGCAATATAGTTTATCTGGGAATTCATAAGTGTCTGCATAAACGTTTTCAGAAAATACATAATTCAGCTGTCCAATTAATTTATAAATTAAGAAAATCAGACAGAATTACACCTTCATATATAGCTTTACATTGGTTTCCAGTCGAGGCTAAAGTCATGTTTAAGTTGTGCTGTTTGGTGCTTAAAATATTATATGGATTGATCCCACAATATATGAACAATTTACTTTGCATGAGATTGATAGAAATGGTAGATTGGCAGTATATAATGTAAATTAAATTAATGTTGGGTTTTACTAAACCGTGGAAGAGCTTCATACCATGGGCTGGCGAGGTAAATGCTCCAACGCTCATAGGAATTGAATGAACATCAGAGTATTTACCTCACCGGTCCACAGTAAGTAGCTCTTCCCCAGTTTAGTAAAAGGAGCCCTAAATGAAATGATAGTGTTCTTAATACTTTAATATTACAATTTCAAAGTTTAAACGTAATTATATATAAAAAATTGTTTACTATTTCATTTCCTTATCAGGCCACCTCTGTCTGGTCAATCCTGCCAATTCAAATACGATCTTTAGTAACTCTTACCATTTTTTAAAAATGCACTTAAAACTTTTAGATCAATTCAACTAAGATATACATTATTAACTATTTGTTGGCAATAGTAGAATATAAACTATTTAATTGTAACTATAACAACTTTATGTTAAAACTTTTTATTGAAGAAATCAATCAAATATACAATTATACAATATATGCTCATTACAATTAAATTCAAAGCTCAAATATTACATAAATTATTTTATC
Source organism: Geotrypetes seraphini (assembly GCF_902459505.1). Lineage (NCBI taxonomy): Eukaryota > Metazoa > Chordata > Amphibia > Gymnophiona > Dermophiidae > Geotrypetes > Geotrypetes seraphini. Next base: position 117,307,503 of record NC_047085.1, read on the forward strand.
ATTTCTCCAAAATATATTTTCTATTCATAATACCTTATATACCCCCTTTACCTTTCCCACCCCCTTTCCCTCCCCTTCACTTCCCCCCCAATTTTTTAAATATAACAAAGTAATAAATTAAATGTATACAAAATTAATAAATATACAATTCAAGAAATTCCAATTATTATTATCATCAAACAAATTCCATCCCTACCCCCATATTGAAAGATGACACATATTACAAAGTGTTAAGAGTCAATGAAAGTTTCATATTCCTCGGTATAAAACATTAAGAATCATATTACGAGCTCTATGGGAAAGATTTTGAATATATTGATTTAAATAAAAGTTATTCGCAGAATTGTGCAGAACTGTGCAATTCAAGCAAAAGGTGTCTGATAATCTAATATTGACACTTTAATATGTACAGTGAACTCCATGACTCTTCAGGAGCCATTGCTAGACAAAGAAACAGAAGGATAATCAACAACTAGGGAGTCCAGTCTTGATCACACAGTTATCTATGGGATGAAGAACAAAATTTGCTAGGCATTCTTCCATCCATGCCTAGAGCAATTAAAAAAAAAAACTGCTTCTCAACCCTTTTTTAATTAGCCCAAGGATGAACTCTGCTATTTCAGGTTATCAGTAAGAGAACTTACAAATTTCAGAAAGGACAAATCATGTGATGGCTCAACTAATGCCCAATCTATTTTTAAGCTAAGCAGGATTGTAGCTTCTCACTATTTCTCTCCAGGCAGAATAATAATATAGACACAACAGATTCATTTTATAACTGTCTCTGTGATCACGCACTCACTTTGAACAATTAAAGCATTAAAAATATCTGAGCATATTTCCATATCCAATTATATTTGCAAACCATCAGCCCAATACTCAGTGGCACTTATCTCGTTAGCTGCACCTGCTACCCAAACAAGAGCTGTGAACCTGGACCATATTGCTGCTGAAAATCTCTACAGACTGTCTCAGCACTATCCTCCATGTTCAATATATGGCGTCCAAATTTCTGCATACTATTCTGGAGATGCACTACTACTCTTATTATTAGTTATTTCTATAGCGCTACCAGACGTATGAAGCGCAGTACAGAGTCAGAAAGAAGACAGTCCCTGCTCAAAAAAGCTTACAATCTATGGTCTTAAAGAGTATGATCATGCAACTCCATTTTATTGTGAGTTGCACTGGCTTCCAATGGAGGCTCGTGTTTTGTTTAAGCTGGGTTGCTTTTGTATGTACACGAATGCATGGAGCCTTAGAAATAAGATGGGTGAATTAGAAGCTGTGGCACAAAAGGATAACGTTGACATCATCGGCATCACGGAAACATGATGGACTGATGAAAATGTCTGGGACACGGTGCTACCGGGATACAAACTATACCGCAGAGACAGAGTGACACAAAAAGGAGGAGGCATTGCCATATGCGTCAAAGAGGGAATTGAATCTACTGGAGAGAACATGGCACAACAGAAGGATAAGTTAGAGTCTCTATGGGTCAAAATTCCAGGAACAAATGGACCAGAAACGAAGATAGGCTTCTACTACCGACCCCCAGGGCAGTCCGAAGAAATTGATGGAGAATTGACGGATGAGATTAAACGCAACTGCAAGGGAGGCAACGCAGTTATCATGGGTGACTTCAACTATCTGGGGATAGAATGGAACCTCGGCATAGGATAACATGCACGCTTTAGCATTTAGTGCATGTTTAGTGCGTGCTAAAAAGCATAGCGCACCATAGTAAAAGAGCGGGTATGTTTCGGTGTACAATGCCTATATCAATGCAAATACACAACGGTATATTTAAATAAGGATATGGGATTCTTGTGCCGTCCCACAACATCAAGGAGTGAATCAACGTTCTGATATTACTTTACTTTACCGCCAATTTGTCATAATACTGAGATTCACTCCTTGATGTTGTAGTACGGCACAAGAATCTCATATCCTTATTTAAATATACGTTGTGCGATTTCTTATTCAATTTTTTTTAAATTGAATTTTACAATTATAAACATACAATATCCCTCTACCCAATCTTGAAAGCCAAGTCCCCACTTTACTCATTACTCAATAGACTGACAATAGAAATCCATCAATCTCCAAACCCTTCTAAAATGAATTAATTTACACTTTTTTACAGCAGCTATTTCTTCTTACTTCCGTACTAAACAAACAACATTCCACCATGCAACCTCAGATAATACAGAACTATTCTTCCATTCATTTAAATATGTTGTATTGCCTAACCCCATTAATATATTAAACCGCTTTGCTTCAGATGTATGCAACATTTTGGGCAAAACCACAGATCACAAGGCTATGAGTTTATAAGTAAGTGACAGCCTAAAATGAAAAATGTTTTCAATTCATCTCCACAGACTTATCCAAAACTGTTGTACATTGTTGCAAGTACAATGAAAAACAGGGCTCCTTTTAAAAAGGTGCACTAGCGTTTTTAGTGCGCGCAAACCATGCGCTAAATGAAAAATACTAATGCAAGCTCTATGGACGTGTTAGCGTTTAGCACGTGCTACAATGCCGCAGGCGCTAAACGCTAACGCCTCCACAGAGCTTGCGTTAGTATTTTTCATTTAGCGTGTGGTTTGCGTGCGCTAGAAAACGCTAGCGCACCTTCGTAAAAGGAGCCCACAGTCCGTGTTCAGTCAATCTGGGTAGTTCTTGGTTGTGTTGTGGCTTTATTGCTTGCCTTAATAAAGATATTATTTTAAAAAATAAATAAAGACTAAGGTCTCCTTTGACGAAGGTGCGCTAGCGTTTTTAGTGCACGCACAAAATTACTGCGTGCTAAACCGCGCGGTATGTTTCTAGAATAACGCCAGCTCAATGCTGGCATTAAGGTCTAGCGCGCGCAGCAATTTAGCGCATGCTGTTACGCGCGTTAAGGCCCTAACGCACCTTGGTAAAAGGAGCCCTAAGTTCCTGTTCATTGAGGCCCTTTGTGCTTTTTTTTTTTACCTGACTCTTTAAAGTATATTTTGACTCTCTTTGTGTTGTTCTTTACCACGGGAAGCAAACAGGCATCCTACGGTAAGTTCTAGATCTGCATGCGCTACCTATACACTAAAATATATTTTTCAACTTTTGTTGCGAGGTATGTTTGGAGCTGGAGGGTAGACATTCCTGTACTAATCAGCACACAGCAATGTGGATATGCTAACTGATTAGCACAGGATTACCATGTGAGCCCTTACTGCCTACAAAATAGGTGTCGGTAAGGTAAGTGCTCCCACAGTAATTCTTTTTAATGTCTATGTGCTAATAGCAAAACTAATACATGGCACTGTCATCTCGAAGCCGGGACTATGGTTCATTTATTATACTATTGTCCCTTGATACTTCAATTTTGGAGATCTATTTGGAATCAAGTGAACAATATATTGGAAAATCCAGTGGCATTGACGTACGATACCATCCTATTTGGTACGTTAATGAGAGCTAAAAGTCAAATATCTGCTAGCAATAACAAACTTCTATTTGTAATGGCAGGGGTTGCCATACAATTTATTTTGAAGAACTGGGATAGGTTAAATTACACTTTCTGGTGGGAATCCCTTTGTTATACTTTTAAAATGGAACGTCTGATGGCTATACAGCAGGAAAGGTACAGGAAATTTATGGATGTTTGGGAGCCGTGGACTAAATTTTGTAAGGAATGATAACTGACATTATTTTATTGACCTTTAAACATACACATCCAGGGTGGGAGAGGTTTGTACTGGAATTGTTTTGGGGAATTTTTAGATAGTTTCTTGTGGGTATTTACTTTCTTGATTAATAGGTGGGAGGGTGAGAGAAAAGAATTGCTTATTACTATACGTAGGTTTATTGTGCTTTTCTTGTAATATATGTACATGAATTATTTGTATGCACAATTGTAGTTGGAAAATTTAATAAAGGTTAAAAAAAAACAACCCCCAAACTAATACATGACCGCAAACAACAAGGGTTTCAACAGAATAACAATACTAACTCTACTTTAATGTTGAAAAGGATTAAAACCACAGAGACAGCGAATAACAATCTATCTGCAATGGTAGCAGGTGGAGAAAAAAGCCTCAGAATAAAGTGAAAGCCAACTTGTGCACAGGGTGGGTAGATTTCTCCTGAAGCAGACGGCATGACCAGTGAAACAAGATTTCTTGTTGGCATTTCTTTGAATGGAACTGATCCTAGGGCAGCATTTTGGAAGCTATATAGCTGTGAGAAGAAGAATGGATTTACAGGACCATACTAAATAGATGACCTCTAGTGCACCTTTAACACAGCTGTACTGTTTCAATTATGCTGCAAGGTTTGGATGTACAGGCTTGAGTTTTTTTTATGCCAATGACTTATCTCATGACAGTACTATACTATCTATGTATACTGCCAGAAAAAAACCATTTGCGTGGTTTTGTAAAAGGGGGGGGGGGTGTTAATTTGTTTAATTAATTTAATTTCTTGTGCATTTGTTATACCATCCTTCAAGTACTACATCACAGGGGTTTACATATACTTCCCCCTCCCCATTCGTGGTTTCGGCAATCGCGTTTTCACATATTCGTGATTTTGGGGGGAGGGGGAAAAAAAGAAAAAAACCCCATAGTTTAGCCTTCTCCCCGGCGTCCCGGCCTTACCTGGTGGTCTAGTGGGCTTTTGGGGCAGGAGTGATCTTCCTATGCTCCTGTCCCGTGTAGATTGCCAATAGGAAATGGCTGTGGGGAGTTTCCGTCGTAGTCTCGAGAGACTATGGGAACTCATGGCAGCCATTTCCTATTTGCGATCTGTACGGGGCAGGAGCGTAGGAAGTTCGCTCCTGCCCCGAAAGCCCGCTAGACCACCAGGTAAGGCCAGGATGCCGGGGGAAGACGGGAGGGAGATGGGGGTGGGTCAGAGCCGGACCAGAAGATATTCGTGGTCCGGCTCTGCCTCTATCCCCCGCGAATCCGGAGGGAAAATTAAGAACAGTCTACATAAAACAAAACAATAAGAGCAAACAAATATTGAAACAATGGGAGGGAATCTATAGGACTATAGGCACTGTAGAATCCATAGATTAAAATTGTGATATAAAAAGGACATAGAAAATGTCCTATATTATGCAATCTAATCACTCAATATGTCAAAAGCTATGGGGCTCATAATCGAAACAGAAAAACGTCTAAAAATCAGCCTAAATCGGCACTTGGACGATCTAAAAGATAAGTCGTCTAAGTGCCAATAATCGAACCGGGTTTTAGATGTATTTAAAAATGAACTAGGCCTTCACAGTGCTGCTGAACGACCAGAGCTAAAAGGGGTGTGTCAGGAGGAGTGTCGAGGGTGGGATTAGGACTGGACGAGGGTCATCCTAGACTTAGTCGTACTGCATGTATAACCGAAAGTTTTACAACACTGCCAAGACGGAACTTGGACGTTGTGACTTAGGCCATCTAAAATCAGGTCTAAGTCCACAAAAGGTATCCAAAGTGACCAGATAAGCACTGCAGACACAAAGTACAGACCCACACACACTGTCCCAGTCATCACTGCCCCCCACCCCCATAAAAATCGTAATAACAACTTTACATATCTGCCTCCAGAACATCAGCACCTGGCAGCCTGGCATAGGAAATCCTAGTAGAGCTGCACAGAGGTGGCTTAAGTGGCTTGGGGGTGGGTTAGTGAACCATGGAGAGGTGGACCCAGGCCCCTAAGCCACTCTAATCACTGCATTCATGGTAAAAAATGTCCACCCCCCAAAACCCCCTTTGTACTGCCATATAAGTGGTTTCTGCAGCCATATGGGCTATTGAGGTGGCAGATAGGTAGGTCTAATAGATTCTGGGGGTGTTTTGGGGGGCTTACCATGACCTATAAGGGAGCTGTAATGAGATGTGTATGTGGCACCCTTTTTGTGAAGTTCACAGCAATGCCTGTAAGGTACCCCACTACTCTGGTGTAATGTTTGGGTGTCCAGTCCATCACTTTTTCTGGCCCTTCCCACGCTCAAAAGGTCTTTTCTAGGCGTTTATGAGTTGGACGAAATTTTGGTCGAAAATGGGGTATAAAGATGGATGACATAGTGGTCTGGGTGATCAGACGGCTGGATATACAGTTGGATGATTAAAAAAAAAAAAATATGCTGGATGTATTTTTCGAAAATGGACCTTTTCCCATGCCTGTCTTTGGGCGACTTGCGACTTAGGCCAAAACGGACTGACGTTTCTTTTGATTATGCCCCTCCGTGGATCCAAGAATTGTTTAAAATCCAAGTCTTCAATCCAATCTTAAAATTTTCTGTAATCTTCCCGCAGCCCTGTCCGTGACAGGCTCCGCATTAAACATATAAAGGCATGACTCTATTCTGGTCTCAAAGGGCAATACTCAAAAGGGTTTCCAGGTTAATCTTCTACCTGGAATAAGCGTCTGCTGCTTATAGCTGGGTGATGCAGGCATTTTCTGAAAGGCCCACTCTATATCCCTATCCCTAAATTAATGCAGCTTCAGAGTGGAATCCCCAAGGAGGAGTGGTGGAATCAATTCCCACTGTAGTTCCCTGTGACCCTGCCAAATCACTTAACACTCCAGGTACAAAACCGATTGTGAGCCCACTAGGGACAGACAAAGTGCCTGCATATAAGGTGCAAAAAAGCACTTAAGTCTGGTAACACTACAGAAATAATTAGTAGTTGGATCTCTTCCTCTTATTCAGGGCTTTGCTGTCCTGTTCTGCCAGAGGGCTTTTGACATCCTTCTCTTTCTCTGAGTCTTGCCATCCTGGCAGATAAGTTAACAAAGCTATTCCCTTGCCGAAGGCAATTCGGTTCCAGCCTCAGTGGGGGAGCGTGGTGAAGGAAACCCTGCTTGTACCACCCACTCCCTCACAATGCTTAACGCTGTGAAATTAATTAAATCAATAAAAGACCACAAAAAGAGATCAAACATTTGTCCTCCTCAGTCCAAATTCCATTCCACAAGACAGTCTCACACACAAATTACTAACATTTTAATAATAAAACTGTGCCAGCTTTGGAATTTGATTCCCGAATTACACATTCCTTACTTTCTCTTTTCTACCTTTGCTTCATAAGATATTAACAGCACAGAAGAACACTGACTGAATTATTCCTCTTACTTATGCTTTGTCACCAGAAACACTCGTTTTTGCTTGGCTTTCTTCCTACTAGAGTAAGTGCAGAATGAAATGCTGGAAGAAAGATATGACAGGTTGGTTCATAAACCAACAGAGTGCAAACTCAGTCTGCTTTCAGATGCAGAAAGAGACAGCAAACTAATCTGCTCTTTACCCTACTTTCCACCCTTCATGGCTTCCGAGCTTTGAGTCATCTGAATGTTAGAACAGTTCGCAATGCAATTCTGTCTTTTCCCAGTTAAACTCCACATATATTAAAATCAAATGTATTTGAATATCATACTGGGGTTAGATCAAGTAATGAGCTATACTTGGCAGCGGCATAGGGGAGGGGGGGAGTGAAGGAGAAGGAATCCACCACCCAAGAATTAAATAAGGGAAAGCATAGCAGCCAGCAACCATAGCTTACTTTAAAATAATTTGCCGCACCATCTCCCTCTGCCTCTCTCTAATAAAAGCAGCCTGGCTTTTATAAATATTTATTTTAAAATGTTTTTATTAGAGAGAGGCAGAGGAAGGTTGCAAGGCAAGATATTTTAAAGTAAATGATGTTTGCTGTGCTTTGCCTCAACTGCTGTAGTGTGGAGGGTTACAGTTTATTATTTCTGTACAATTTTCTACCCTTCTCATTTTGAAGACCAAGTCTAGGTATTGTAGATAAAAAAAAGAAAAGAAAAGGAAAAAGAACTCCATAGCAAAGCTAGAAAAAGTACATTCAGCCAAACTCATCACACAGACAGAAAATGTACGCAGCTGCCTTCTGTCAATCAACAGAATAAAAGGGAGGAGCATGTACTAACCTCAGGCGTCTGGGTGTTATAGACTCTCAGGGAATATTAAATGAAATATGAAAATGGGTCTTAAGTCTGATTCTGAACCTCTTGTATGAAAGTGCAGGGGTTACACGGGTTATTCCAAAGACTGGGGCTATGATGAAAATAAGATGCTGTCAAGCTTCAATTCCCAATATGCATGAGAAAGATTTAGAAGTGCTAGCAAAAATGCAGGCATGGTAAGGGCTAATATGTAATTTGAGATACAATAGCATAAGGGGGTAATAATAATAATAAAAAAGTCTAAAAAGTGTCCTAAATGGCTACTTGGACGATCAAAAAGCCTGATCGTCCAAGTACCCATAACCAAAGCTGGTTTTTAGACGTATCTAAAACCAACTTAGGCCTTTCCCCTGCCTCTAAACGCACAGAGAGAAAAGAGGTGTGTTTAGAGGAGGGGAAAGGGCAGGCAGTGGACGGGAGGTGGGCCGAGGTTATACACCTAGCCGTACAACAGGTATAACCAAAACATTTCAAAGGTTGTCTAGTCGGCACTTAGACCTTTTTCACTTAGACGAAATAAAACCAGGTCTAAGTGCCGAAAAACGGGCCGCTGAGCTGATGGCCGCTGGCGCCATCAGTTCAGCGGCCCGGCAACCTAACCATCGTGGCAGGAGAGATGCCTCATCTCCCCTACCGCGATGCCATCACTCTTCTACCTGAACTGCCGCGACCCGCGGCAGTTCGGGTAGAGGAGTGATGGCATCTCTCCTGCCGCGATGCATCACTCCCCCCCTCACAAACAACATCGGGGCAAGAGGGAGCTCAAGCCCTCTTGCCCCAGCCAACCGTGGCACCCCCGACATGATCGGGGCAAGAGGGAGCTCAAGCCCTCCAGCCCCCCCCGACATGATCGGGGCAAGAGGGAGCCCAAGCCCTCTAGCCCCGCCGACTCCCCAACTCCCTGACAATATTGGGCCAGGAAGGAGCCCAAGTCCTCCTGGTCCTGGTGACCCCCCCCCCCCCCCGCTAGTTGTTCGGGCCAGGAGGGAGCCCAAACCCTCCTGGCCACGGCGACCCCCACCCCGCACTACATTACGGGCAGGAGGGATGCCAGACCCTCCTGCCCTCGACGCAAACCCCTCTCCCCCCAACGACCGCCCCCCCAAGAACCTCCGACCGCCCCCCCAGCCAACCTGCGACCCCCCTGGCCGACCCCCACGACACCCCCACCCCCCTTCCCCGTACCTTTGGTTTAGTTGGCCGGACAGACGGGAGCCAAACCCGCCTGTCCGGCAGGCAGCCAACGACGGAATGAGGCCGGATTGGCCCATCCGTCCCAAAGCCCCGCCTACAGGTGGGGCCTAAGGCGCCTGGGCCAATCAGAATAGGCCTGGGAGCCTTAGGACCCTCCTGTGGGCGGGGCCTGAGGCACATGGGCCCAACCCAACCAGGAAAAAAAAAATTATTTACAATGTCCAATGTGACACGGACAAGAGGACATGGACTGAAGCTAAGGGGGGGACAAGTGCAGGACAAATATAAGAAAGTTCTGCTTCACGCAACGAGTGGTGGACACCTGGAAAGCTCTCCCAGAGAAGGTTATTGCGGAATCCACCGTTCTAGGATTTAAAAGCAAACTAGATGTACATCTTACGAGAGGCATAGAGGGATATGGGTGACTAAAATTACACCAGATGTACACCTGGTTGGGCCTCCGCGTGTGCGGATCGCCGGACTTGACGGACCGAAGGTCTGATCCGGAGATGGCAGTTCTTATGTTTCTCTTTGGATGATACATTTGGTAGTGAAACAATCTACTTGAAAACTAGTGTAAAGATCAATTTTAGAATCTTTTCTGTAAAATAATTGTAAAAAAAAAAGTTAGAGGCCAGCTTAAGCAAATTAAGACCTCTATAGTTAGTCTATCTTCAAAGGCAGTAATTTCAGGTTCAGTGTGATTGCTTTTTTCTTTATTATTTCTCTTTATGATCAGATTTTGGCAGATCAGCTTTCTTATTATTTCGTGCTTCCTTAAACATCCTCCAAATCCACACCCTCTTTACCTCAGTTCAGCCTAGTGAATGAATTTGACATAGCAAAACCACTTTTCTACATGCATAGTGAATGTTAAACCAGAGAAATGCCAGTGTCTATATACGACAGAAGTGGTCAAGGTCGACATTTACTATATTAAATGCCACTTTAAATGTCATCAGGTCACAGCAAAAAGAAGTGCATATGAAATATGGAAAGAGAAAGCCAGGAACTTACTATAGCACATATATAATAAGTTCAAGACATAAAACTAGACTAGAACACACATCACCCAATAAGATATCGTGTGTCACATTTGTTTATATAGAAATAAGGCTGATTTAAAAAGTTGCAGGTAATACCTTTTTAACCTTTTACTACATAGCTTTTGCGAGCTCTATTCTCTTTGCTGACCTGCCCCCTTTTTTACTAAGATGCGCTAGCCGATTTAGCATGGCTAAATGCTAACGTGTCTATAGAATATGATGGGCGTGTTAGCATTTAGCGCATGCTAAATCGGCTAGCACGCCTTAGTAAAAAGACCCCCTGGTGAAGAACACCTATAGCTTAGCTCAGTGGTTCCCAAACCTGTCCTGGGGGACCCCCAGCCAGTCAGTTTTCAAGATATCCCTAATGAATATGCATGAGAGAGATTTGCATATAATGGAAGTGACAGGTATGCAAATCACTCTCATGCATATTCATTAGGGATATCTTGAAAACCTGACTGGCTGGGGGTCCCCCAGGACAGGTTTGGGAACCACTGGCTTAGCTTATAGAAATACACATTAGAATTCTATTATCAGTAAAATAGCGCTACTGGGTATATGCAATGTTTTACAGAAACGTATATAACAGATGGCCTTTGCTCTGTGATGCTTACAAATAAAAGGACAGACAAGGCACAAAGATAAAAGCTGTGGAAGTTCTTTCTCACATGCAGGTTCAAGGCTTTAGAACAGACATGGGCAACTCCGGTCCTTGAGGGCCGGAATCCAATCGGGTTTTCAGGATTTCCCCAATGAATATGCATTGAAAGCAGTGCATGCAAATAGATCTCATGCATATTCATTGGGGAAATCCTGAAAACCCGATTGGATTACGGCCCTCGAAGACCGGAGTTGCCCATGTCTGCTTTAGAACATGCTTTCTTTAGAGTTCAGGGTAGACAAGGAATGCCTTATCAGAAAAAAAATCCCCTTTTTCAGTAAGTGCCAGGAAAAATGTTGGCAATGCTGATTTCTGAACTTTGTCTCATAGCTAAATTGGAATTATCAGAAAGAAGGGTTCATTTTCTTTTGTCATCACTGCATCATTTGGTTGATCTGCTATAATTATAGCCTATACGAGGGGCTGCTGAAAAGTTCTCAGCCCAACCAACAAAATTGGCAGTCACCATCGAGGGCTAAACACTTAGACCAGTGGTTCCCAACCCTGTCCTGGAGGAACACCAGGCCAATTGGGTTTTCAGGCTAGCCCTAATGAATATGCATGAAGCAAATTTGTATGCCTATCACTTCCATCATATGCAAATCTCTCTCATGCATATTCATTAGGGCTAGCCTGAAAACCCGATTGGCCTGGTGTTCCTCCAGGACAGGGTTGGGAATCACTGACTTAGACCAGTGATTTTCCACTTTTTTCATTCCATATTTTTCAGACAGAATGAAAAAAATTGGAAAATAAGGGCCTGATTCTGTATAGGATGCCCGGTCTCAGCTAAGTGGCTTTTGAGAATTGCACGCGGATGTCCTATATCAGGGGTGTCCAATGTCGGTCCTCGAGGGCCGCAATCCAGTCGGGTTTTCAGGATTTCCCCACTGAATATGCATTGAAAGCAGTGCAAGCACATAGATCTCATGCATATTCATTGGGGAAATCCTAAAAACCCGACTGATTGCGGCCCTCGAGGACCGACATTGGACACCCCTGTCCTTTATGGAATCGTGTCTGTATGTTATAGAATTGCATCTGTCTAGCCTAACCCCGTCTAATCCCACCTAACCACTCTGATTCTCTAACCAGCGTCTATGTCACAGGCACCGGTTAGAGAATCGTGTTGCTGCTGAACTGATTGCCCCCCTCCGCGAATTCCCTGCTGCGTCCACTCAGCTGATCACGGCACTGAGATTTCTTTGCTGCAATCAGCATAGCGGCCACATTTATTTGAAATATAGACCAGCCCTAGGGAGATGCGTAGCTCACCCAAGGTCACTTCCCAGCATAATCACGCCCACACCTAGCCTTGGGTGAGCTTAAGCATCCCTATGTGTCTCCCTCAACTGCGACAGATGCCTATGGTGTAGGTGGCCTGCCTCAGGGTGTTTTTTTAAAAACTGCATCCCGATTGGCTTGTTAGACAGCGGTAGGATCCCTATCATCGCCTACCATTGGGATGCCGTTTACATGCGGACAGATGCCTATGGTGTAGGTGGCCTGCCTCAGGGTGTTTTTTTAAAAACTGCATCCCGATTGGCTTGTTAGACAGCGTAGGATCCCTATCATCGCCTACCATTGGGATGCCGTTTACATGCGACAGATGCCTATGGTGTAGGTGGCCTGCCTCAGGGTGTTTTTTTTAAAAACTGCATCCCGATTGGCTTGTTAGACAGCGGTAGGATCCCTATCATCGCCTACCATTGGGATGCCGTTTACATGCGACAGATGCCTATGGTGTAGGTGGCCTGCCTCAGGGTGTTTTTTTAAAAACTGCATCCCGATTGCTTGTTAGACAGCGGTAGGATCCCTATCATCGCCTACCATTGGGATGCCGTTTACATGCGACAGATGCCTATGGTGTAGGTGGCCTGCCTCAGGGTGTTTTTTTAAAAACTGCATCCCGATTGGCTTGTTAGACAGCGGTAGGATCCCTATCATCGCCTACCATTGGGATGCCGTTTACATGCGACAGATGCCTATGGTGTAGGTGGCCTGCCTCAGGGTGTTTTTTTTAAAAACTGCATCCCGATTGGCTTGTTAGACAGCGGTAGGATCCCTATCATCGCCTACCATTGGGATGCCGTTTACATGCGACAGATGCCTATGGTGTAGGTGGCCTGCCTCAGGGTGTTTTTTTAAAAACTGCATCCCGATTGGCTTGTTAGACAGCGGTAGGATCCCTATCATCGCCTACCATTGGGATGCCGTTTACATGCGACAGATGCCTATGATGTAGGTGGCCTGCCTCAGGGTGTTTTTTTAAAAACTGCATCCCGATTGGCTTGTTAGACAGCTGTAGGATCCCTATCATCGCCTACCATTGGGATGCCGTTTATAGATTATGCCCCTAAGTGTGAAGCCCTCGATGGAGACTGCCCCAACTTTTCGTATATATTTTATTGTCACCTGTTGAAACAAGGCTGTTTGGAACAAGGCATTTTTAATGCCAACTTACATGGGCACATATACTGTACTTCTAAGTTGCTGATTTGTTTATTCTGTTTGATTTTGTTCCATCTTCTGTATGCTTTTAAAGGTGATATTGACTCCACTTTAAGAAAGATGAAGACTAGCTTGAGACATCTGGTGAAATTATCTAATGATCCAATTGCTTGATGGGGGTTAATTTCATAACAGAGAGCCTGTATGAAGAAATATGACCACATCACAGAGGCTTACCACGACTCACATTGGCTCCCATTTACTGCCTACTATTTAAAGCAATAAACGGAGACAGACCAGCTTATTGGAACAATCAACTAATTCAATCCACCTCAACCAGACATAGGAGAACCCACACACCATTCACACACCCTCCAACCAAAAACGTCAAAAGAAAAAAAAAACCTGTATGACAACCTCCTAGCCACTCAAGCTGCAAAACTCGACCCACAACTCTACAACCTATTGACAACTACAGACTACAAAACCTTCAAAAAAGAAATAAAAACCCTTCTTTTCATAAAACACATAAAACCGAACTAACACTGGCATCACCTGCAACTACCACATATGAACTTCTAATATCATGACAACTCAGATGTAATCCTTAACAACTCAAAGCAATGTACAAACTACTCCCTAAACACTTCTAATATCCAGACAAACCATTTGTAATCTGCCTTGAACCGTACGGTAATGGCAGAATAGAAATCCCTAATGTAATGTATGAAATGTCCAAAAAGATATTACTTATGCATACTTTAGCAGTGAAGTGGAGATTGAGAAGTAAAAGGGTCTTGAATCTGAAGGGAGAGTTTCCCTGAAGCAGAGCCTAAAGACTCAAGGCACGATCGTTAGGCACATTTCAGTGGGAGAATTACAGCTGAGAAACTTGGACTTATCAATTTGAGACAAGTGAAATTAGAATTTGATAGTATTTTATTTGAATTTTGGACCAGTGCTTATATTTCGGGAAGTACCTGCAGTTTTAAAGTAGTTGCTCATACTTTCTCCCATATGATGGTCCTAAAAAATTGATGTGAGGATTTTTGAGAGGTTTTGGTGGTATTTTATATAGGCAACCAAGATGACCATGCGCCTTTATAAACTAGGCTCTTGTAAAGATCCCCAGTAACACACAGATTCTGTCTGTCACAGAAGCTCTCAAAGTTCCCCCTCTGCCTCACCCAATATCCCCACCCCACCTGGCTTGAAACTCTCACAGGGAATTGCTTGATGTTCTACTGAAAAAGATAGAATCCTTATGAGAATAAAAGGGTAGGTAGATTAGCTGAGAGGAAACACCCTTAGATAGATTTAAAGGAAGCCTAAAAAGTTTTTTTATTTAAATACACTTTTTAAGCCTAAGGCCCTTTTAAAGGACTTCTTTGCATTTTTATCCTTTTCCAATCTCTAGATCAGAGGTAGGGAACTCTGGTCCTCGAGAGCCGTATTCCAGTCGGGTTTTCAGGATTTCCCCAATGAATATGCATGAGATCTATTTGCATGCACTGCTTTCAATGCATATTCATTGGGGAAATCCTGAAAACCCGACTGGAATACGGCTCTCGAGGACCGGATTGCCCTACCCCTGCTCTAGATTGTCCTAAATATTCTTTTTTTTGCTCCTATATGTATATTCCCCCCTAGTGTTTTCACCTACCATGTTCTTCTGTCCTTTAATTACTGTAGTTCTGTCCCCTTTTTACCTTGTTCTGTATGTTTGTCCATGTTGTGTTTTTGTTGTGTTCAATTTTGCTGTATGTATTAGCCCCAATTTTAAATTATTGTACTTCGCTTAGAAATCTGCTAAGTTGAATCAGAGACGACCTTTCCTGCAGCCACAAACAACTTCAATGCTCCGGCTGCTCATAGGAAGGAAATTTAGAAATCGCCTGCCACGAAGGTAAGGGGCAGGGAGGGAGAAAGGGAAGAAAGGTGAGATGGAGAGGACCAGACGCTTAAGGGAACTGGGGAAAGTGGGGAGGATAGGACCAGACGCTGAAGGGAATGGGGAAGGTGGGGTGGAGAGGAACAGACGCTGAAGGGAAATGGGGAAGAGAGAGATTCCAGACTATGGGGGGAGTGGAGGGAAAAAGATGGGTGCCAGACCAATTGGGGGGGGGGGGGGTGGAGCTTATGGAAGAGACAGAGAAGGCAGACAGTGGATGAAAGGAAATGAATGAGAAGATGAGGAAAGCAGAAACCAGACAACAAAGTAGAAAAAACATTTCTATTTCTTTATTTAGTTTTTTTTTGCTTTAGGATAAAGTAGTATATTAGTTGTGTTGATAAAAATTTATAAACAAAACCCTGCCAGCAGAACATATCTTTCTCTAGTTCAGCAGCCAGAACTTTGATTTATACGGAAGGAATAAGCTAAATATTGCAGTACAGAGGCTTCTATGGATGTTGCGAGGACAGCAGTCGCGGGGACGGGGATGGGACAGGGACAGTGGTTGCAGGGACAGGGCAGTGACAGGGACGGTGACAATTTTTTTCCCCTTGTCATTCTCTAGCTTAATGGACTTTCGGTCTGTCCCAGTTGGCAATTCTTATGTTCTTATGTACTCATAAAATAATAATAATAATAATAATAACTTTATTCTTATATACCGCCAACAATCTTGCGACTTCTAGGCGGTTTACAGTAAAGAGAAATTAAGGGCTTCTTCATATCAAAATATTGATCCAGAAGTCTCCTGCGCCATGGGACCTTTTATTCTTGCCATCTGAGCTCACTCAAGAATGTTTCCTGGAAAGTTTTCTTTCTAGTAGCCATTATTTCATCTAGAAGAATCCGTGAACTTAGACAACTATAAATCTTATTCGTATCTTCATGATAATACGTAATAGTCCATGCTCATTCTTGGAAATTTGTTCAAGACCTTTCATTTTAATAAAGAAATAGTGTTACCTTCATTTTATCCTAAGCCTCACAAGCATCCATAAGAGAAGCCCTCACATTCGTTGGGCTGTAAATAAGCTCTCACTACAGTATCTGAAAAGAACAGAATTCATCAGAAAATCTATGCAGCTGTTTTGTCTTCAGTCCCAACTAATTTAGCATTCCAGAGGCAAAATGAATCCTGGCTAATTGGCTATCTGTGTGTATCATTCTGTTATGGACAGACTGCATTTTCTTTAATCAGTTCAGCCAAGCCTCATTAAATCAGTCACTGTAACTACTGTACTTGAAGGAGAGTGTGGCCTGGTGGTTAGAACTACAGCCTGAAGTTGTTTGTTCAAATTCTACGCTGCTCCCTGTGACCCTGGGCAAGTCACTTAATCCTTTAGATAGATTGTGAGCCCACTGGGGCAGATAGGGAAAATGCTTGAAGTACCAGTACATAAACTGCTTTGAGTGTGATTGTAAAACTACAAAAAAAAGAAAAAGCAGCTTTCCAAATACTCTGCATTGAAGCACATCTCAAAAGAAGTAGGGAAGGGATCCTTGCATCATACCTTCACTACTCATTTCTGCATAGACTAGTCAACAAATCACAAACAGTGGCAGGGGTGCCAAAATCAGGCCACGTCCATTGTCTTCCCTTGCTTGGCTGCAATGCCGTGGGTAGGGCAGGAGCTCTTGGGGAGTGCCACACAGGGCAGGTTTCTCGCTTGGGAAGCTCCTGCTAGTGCTTTTGGCTAAGGGGGAATAGGGAAGGAGCCAAGCAGTATTAAACAACCTGTCTTTGTGAACTGTGCTATTTTCACTTCATCCTCTGATTGGGCTGCTCTGCATAAGTAAAAAGATATTGTGTATAAGCAGGTTGATACAGAGCTTGGGAGCCACCTACTTGCATGCTTGATTAATCCTGCAGTCTACAGAAAACACCTGTTAAAGATATGCAGCTCAGTATTTTGTAAAATATGAATGTGCATCCAGTGGTGTAGCGAGGGTAGGAGGTGCTCCCCCTGTGCCCTCTTCTTACTGCCCTCTTTTCCACCACCCTGCTCCTTCCCCCTACTGCACTCTTGCCCCCCCCCCTCGGTAACTCTTTAAATTTTCAGCTTCTCTGGTCTGCTGCTCGCACCGGCATTGGAATGTCCTCTGATGTCACTTCCTGGCCCGTGACTTGGAAGTGATTTCAGAGGGGAGCCAGACTGGCACGAGCAACAGGCCAGAGAAGCTGCTTGCACTGGCAAAAATTTAAAGAGGTATGTGGGGGTGGGGTGGGGGGGGGGGGAGGCGCGAGTGTGGTGTGGAGAGGAGCGAAGAGGTGCCGGCACCCCCATTAAGATGGAACCCAGGGTGGTCCGCCCCCTCCTTACTATGCCACTGTGCACATCACAACTCCACCTCAGTGGCACCCAAACTATGTCCCTCGAAAGACCTCTGCACAGATCATGGAAAAGTTGTCTTTGTCCTTAGGCATCTTCTTTTCACTTGTGTATGCCAGCATACATTTTTATAACAGCCATCTTCCATGTGTAAAACATATCTTGCACATGCGAAATGTGTTATACAATCATCCCCTAAATGTCTTTCTCTCCTTGTAACCAACAGATGTGACAGATGTAAGAAAACAGAAGTTGATGCCGCCAGGTTTACCAGCGCAATCCACAGTGAGTCCATAGTGACCACAAGAGGTTTGTTCAGGCTGGGTATAAACAAGGTTTACCAGATGTCTGGGAAAACCCAGACATGTCCTCTTTTTAAAGGACTGTCCTGGGCCCGGTTGGATTTCCAAAACCAGTAGTTCAAAGTCTAATAGATGCTGGCACTGTCATCTTGAGGTAGGGACACTGGATCACTTGTTGTTTTACTGTCCCTTGATACTCAATTTCTGGAAATCAATATGGGGTAAAATTAACAGGATATTGGAGGCTTCTGTCCCATTGTCTTATGATACTGTTTTATTTGGAACTTTATTGCCACCTAAGAGTCCAATTATTATTATGATGGGGGTGGCCATGCAGTTAATAACAAGAAATTGGAAGACCTGGGACAGATTGTACTTTACTTTTTGGTGGGAAACTCTTTGTCAATATTATAGATATGAAAGAATGACTGCTGAGAAAATGGGACAAAATAAAAAACTTAAAGAAACATGGGGTCCATTAGCGGTATTTATTAAAACCGATTAATCGAATAAGCCTTTAATTCCTAATTGATTTCTACACATATCCAGGGAGGGTGAGAGGGAGGGGGGAGGGGAAATGTACTTTGTATTAATACTTGTTTGGATATAAGTGCTGTTTTATGTATTAATTGAGTGTATATTGTTGGCATTTGTATTTGATTTGAAAAATAATAAAGAATTTTTTTAAAAAAGAACATTATTCAAATGAGATCCAAGAAAAACAAAACCCAAAACCCAGAAGTTTGTGCAGGATTTGCAAAGCCTGAGCTCGGGGGCCATGTCTGGGGGGGGGGGACGACTCTGAGAATGCATGGATGCAACATGACATTGCACGCATGTGCGCAATATCATCATGCTGCCTCTGCGCATGCTCGAGGCCCTCCAGACACGGCCTCGAGCTCAGGCAAGGTGATGAAGATTTATGTGGGGGTGTGACCAGGGGCGGAAAGAAGCCTGGCCGCGAGTTGGATGGGGCATGACTGGGACAGAAGGGGGCGGGGCCATATGTCCTCTTTTTTTAACTTTAAAAATCTAATAATCCTAGTATAAACACATTCACTAATCTTGGGCTGGGCTTAGCCTTCAAGGTAGAGACTAATAACAGAGCCACTGAGTGGTGTAGTACAGGGGGAGGGGTCGATGGGGGGGCGGTCCACCCTGGGCATCATGTTGGTGGGGGTGCCGGCACCCCTCTTCCTCTCCTAACCCTCTGCCTCTTCCCCTCACCACATGTGTGCTCCCCCTTCCCCTTCCCTCTAGTTGTTCATCGCCGTGAACAACAACGTCAACGTGCTCCTCGCGACCGCATCAGATCTCCTGCTGACATCAGTTCTGGGTGCCATGCATAGGAAGTGACATCAGAGGGAGAGCTGCCTGGGTTGCGAGGAGCACATTGACGTTGTTACTTCCGGTGGTGAACAACTAGAGGTACCGGGGAGGGAAGGGGGAGGGGGGGAAGCGCGTGCAGCAGGGGAGATCGGGAAGGAGCGGGAGGGCAGAGATAAGGGTGGGGGAGGGGCACCTCTCAACCTTGCTATGCCACTGGAGCCACTACATCAGGGGTGTCAAAGTCCCTCCTGGAGGGCCGCAATCCAGTTAGGTTTTCAGGATTTTCCCAATGAATATGCATGAGATCTATTAGCATACAATGAAAGCAGTGCATGCAAATAGATCTCATGCATCTTCATTGGGGAAATCCTGAAAACCTGACTGTATTGCGGCACTCCAGTAGGGACTTTGACACTCCTGCACTACATCCTTACCTGGCTCCAATGACATCCTTCGTATTTCTAGGGTCCACAACCAGCCCCTGTCATCACCATGCACATTGTTCCTTTGAACCCAGGTAGCTCTTCCCATTACTTCAACTGCTTAGCAGTCCCCAAAATGCTCAGCAGTCCCCACAGGCAGTGTCTGCAACTTCTAGAGCCTACATCCAGAGAGGAGATCCCAATTAAGGATGGCTCAATGATGTTAAGTCCAGCTGACAATCTTGACAATAGAAACCTTGCCTTTCTCAGATGTACCAGTCTACTGCAGCACTAGAACACACATCGTTGATGCCAAGATCTCAGGAGAAAGCTACTCCAGCAAGGTCTAAGCTTTCCCTTGCACCTCTCCATGTTCAATCTTAGAAATGTTAGGGAAAACAGCCAATCTCAACAGCCCTTCATTTCTGCAGTCTCATTCTACCATCTCTCCCCCAACTCTTATTTTAAAAATTCTTTCAAGTACCGAAACATTACCTATCAAAAGCTGGGTACGATAATTAGACGAAAATAAAAGGGAAAAATGATCAGAGACAGAAGTGCTGGGGCCATTGTTTTCCTGTTGAAGTAAACAAGGAAAATGCTCTAAAGTGGTAAAAAGCATGAAAATGAACAGAGACAACAGTGATTGAAACCTAAGCAAAAACAGTGTTCTATATTAATTATGCACCGAGGCATATACTATGGGCTCCTTTTACAAAGGTGCATTAGGGCCTTAACGCACGGAATAGCGCACGCTAAAATGCCACACACGCTAGCCGCTACCGCCTCCTATTGAGCAGGCGGTAGTTTTTTGGGTAGCGCGCACTATAGCGTGTGCTAATCCAGTGCGTGCGCTTAAAACGCTAGCGTACCTTTGTAAAAGGAGCCCTATATATGTTATTGTGTGAACATATTATAGAGGGTGATCCATCATAATTGTGCCGGACAAAAACGTGGCAACAATCGTGCGCCAAGAATCCCACGCAGGACTTATGTGCTCTGCCTTAAAACATCCTCCCACTACTCTGAAAGCTGCAGAATACCCAAAAAATGAAGGAAAACAGCAGTTTCCACTGTAATGGGTTTTCTTCCCTCCTCCACCTCCCCCCAACGGAAGTGCGAACACTTTAAGTTTACTGGGGGGTTCCCCTCCTCCCTCAGAGCACTAACAGGAACTGTTTTAAGGCCACACACATAAGTCCTGCGCGGGATTGTCAGCGCGTTTTTGTCCGGCGCGTTTTACTTAAGGTACCATTATAGAGATATCTCCCTGGATATACAGAGAAATGGATTTTCATGTTTACAATGTTTCAGTGCTATATAAATGATAAGTAGTAGTAGCAGTTGAAGTAAGTCAGTGGAAGGGGTTGGGAGACCATGGTTTATAAAAATTTGATATACAGAAAAAGTTGTAGGAATCTGTCTCTACACGCTTTGAAAAATAACATTAGATTGAGCATAAACTTATAAACCAAAATTCCCAGTATATTTAGAGTTACTGTTGTCAGATTGTTCATTACTAATTCTGTTATGTTTCTTCTGTGCTGTTTTCTCCGAGGCAGTCTCCTAGCTGCAACCAGATATATTATACATACATTATTTGCTACTCTAGTCTCAGAAGTAAGGTATTATTGCAAATCACAGAGGTAAATTTTCAAAGCTTTAAGCACCTATTGTGCAGGAGAAAGTAGTCACAACAAAAGAAAAAAAGAAGACCCCCAAATCCACAGAAGAATCAATCCAACAACAAAAAACCAAAAACGTGTGGATGCTGATGTTCTGAAAATGATTTTTTATACAGTGCTCCCCCGCGAATTCCCATTTCCATGCATTTGCGGAATTTTCCGACCGCGAATGACCGGGCAGGAGAGGGCATCTGGAGTGCCGGCGAGTGAAGGAAATCACTCGCCGTATGCTCCAACCACCTCTTCCTGTACTAAAGTCGGGCCTCACCAATCAGGAGCTGCTTGGACTCGCAGCTCCTGATTGGTGAGGCCCGACTTTAGTACAGGAAAAGGCGGTCGGAGCATACTGCGAGTGATTTCCTTCACTCGCCCGCGTTCCGGCTGCCCTCTCCTACCTCTCCGGTTACCCTCTCCTGTCTCCCCCGCTAAAAAACATATTCGTGTTTTTTCAGCATTCGCGGGGGTTCCTGGAACGGAACCCCCGCGAATATCGGGGGAAGTACTGTACGTCCTTTCACAATCAAACCATAACAACATAAAAATACATATGAAAAAGTCCAACCGGACTCTACATGGTCCGTGTTTTGGTGAACATGCCTTCCTCAGGGGTCCAATTGATGTCAAATGCACAAATAGTGAAATGGACTAAAAACAGTGTACTTGTCTTTAAACATATAGTAGGAACTGACTGGAGACAAGCATTAATGGCACAAAAAAAAAAATCACAATTTGTGCTTGTCTCCAGTCAGTTCCTACTATATGTTTAAAGACAAGTACACTGTTTTTAGTCCATTTCTCTATTTGTGCATTTGACATCAATTAGACCCTTGAAGAAGGCGTGTTCGCCGAAACACGGACTGTGTAGGGTCTTTTGGACTTTTTCAAATGTATTTTTATGTTGTTATGGTTTGATTGTGAAAGGACATATAATAAATCATTTTCAGAACATCAGCATCCACAGGTTTTTGTTTTTTTGTTGTTGGGGAAGGTAGTCAGCCATCTATGGGTAAGTGGATATTTAGCTGACTGAAAATATTCACATACTTTTCACAACATGTACAAAGTTGCCCAAAGGCAAAAAAAGGCATTTCAGAATGGTGTTTCAGAGTCATGCCTTACATAGAATAGAATCTCCATTAACCAGCATTCATGGGGATTGGTAGATGCCAGATAAATGTCGTTTCTGGTTGCTTGAGAGTTACATAGGCCAGTGTCTTGCAAACTTTGCGATGCTGTGGCACATTAAACATGGTGGTTCGAGGCATCCGGAAGTGCATGGATGTCGGCGCGATGACGTGTGAAGGACCTCCAGATGGGGCCGCCTGTGGGGGATGCTGGAAGAGAAGAGGCACAGAGAGAAGAAGAGGTGCTGGTGCTGGCTGACTACCTACAGGATGTGCCTCTCACCCCAAGAGGAACACCCTGTAGGCAGTCAGCTGGCGTCTCTCTTCCTCCCCAGGGTCTTGAAGTACACCTGGAATCTCGGGTGGTACACTAGTGTGCCATGGACAGTTTGTGATACACTACTACAGGCCTAGCTAATACTATACCCTGAGAAAACAAAAAAAACTCTGTGGAGTGACGATGTTCCTCAATGGACTTTATTTGAAAGTGTCAAAGTTCCAAAGGTACACTGAAATCATTCACATAAAATAATTCCATCCACATAAAAATAAATCATCCACATAAGAGCCTTAAAGGACCTAGTCTCACTTCCGGCTCACCACACAATTGTTTCCCACGTACTCACCTTTATAGGACTCCCAGGGACCCCTGAAGAAGACTTTTTGTCGAAACGCAGGCTGTGTTGGGTCCTGTATTCCTAGCGGACTAGATCCTTTAAGGCTCTTATGTGGATGATTTATTTTTATTTTTATGTGGATGATTTCAGTGTACCTTTGGAACTTTGACACTTTCAAATAAAGTCCATTTGGAAACATCGTCACTCCACAGAGTTTTTTTGGTTTTCTCTGGATTTTCTTCTTTGTGGATATTTTGGGGTCAATTCCTTTTGTTTTTTGCTTAATACTATACCCTACCATATCATAAACTCTTTATTGTAGAATTAGGAAAATATTTCCACATTAATCCAGTCTCATCTGCATTATAAATCTGCTCTGGGGTCAGGTCATGTTCTGAAACCAGAATCAGCCAATTTCTGCTCACCTGACAAGTCTAGTTTACAGATGCCCTGAATCAGGTAAGCCATGTACTTGAAAATCAACAATGAACTTCAATATTCATTTCCTCGTGAAATTATCTCACTTTTTCCTGCAACACGGGTCCAGAAATACCAAGACCGCATCCTCCTTATTACACCACTGCCTCCAATTGCACTGCTGCCAGTGGGGGGTGGTGCTTCAATCCTGTTTTCAATCACTAGGAACAGGCAAGTTCCCTAGAGTCCTGCAAAGCTTACCTGTTCCTTATTATTGAAAATGTGATGGTGAAACAGCAACACCCCCTCCCCTTGGCAAGAATATTGGTGGAGGAATCCTGCTCAGCTTATAGAGAAGTGTGAGTGTTGGGGGGGGGGGGGGGGGAGAAGTTATCAAGGTGCAATAAAGGATCACCTTGATTTACTGTGGTAGTCAGCAAACTGCGGTATTAAGAGACCTACAGGTTGATGGTAAATTAATCATGCTGCTTGCGAGTCATCCCACAAGCACTGCTATTCCGGCAGCCTGGAGCATTGGCTGCCATTCCCAGCCCCTGATGCTTTTTCTTGTTTCCAGATCAAGCCTTCTCAAGGAATCCCCCAACCTCCATAAGGCCCTCCACACCCTACAAGATCCATGTTTTGCATCCGATTACTATGTAACCTGTGGTGACTTAAATATCACTGCAAGAAATTAAGACAAGCAGCATTAAAGCCATTTAAGTTGCATTAAGGGGCAAATACCATGACTTAAAACCCATTTAGGTGTGCTTCCAGGAGATGATTGGGATGCACAACCTTAGAAAGATGATACTCATAATCATTTGTAGCTAGTGGAGTAGTAAAGGGGGGGGGGGCAGACCACCCTGGGTGCTGTCTTGGTGGGGTCGCTGGTACCGCTCCACCCCTCCATGCTATACTTGCATGTTCCTTTCCCACCCCCCAGTACCTCTTTAAATCTTTAGCAGCATGAGCAACTTTTCCAGCCTGCCGCTCGTGCCGACCTGGCTCCCCTCTGAAATCACTTCCGGGTTGCTGGGCCAGGAAGTGATGTCAGAGGGAAATCCAACACCGGCATGAGCAGCAGCCTGAAAAGTTGCTTTTGCTGCAAAGATTTAAAAAGGTATGGGGGAAGGGAGGGTGTGAGTGTAGGGGGGGAGAGAGGAGGATACTGGGGGGCACTACTGCCCTAGGTGCCTCCTACCCTCGCTAGGCCACCATTTGTAGCAGCACAAAATTCACAGTACACTTTGAAAGTCTTGGTGTACAGGCTTGACATGTGTCTCATGGTCTCTTAGCTTTATATAAATGAGGAAGCAAAGAAATGGGCAAAAGACTGTAGATTCGGAATGCAGGGAAAGCCTTTCTACAGTAGTGTCCCAGAGCTGCAGGAAAGAAATGGTGTTTCTAGATCAAAAATGCACAAACAATTCTTGGTCAGGGGCCCAAAAGTTGCGGATTGTGGGGTAGTTTTCCTCAAAATAAATAGTAACTTCTGTTTCAGGCAGTTCTTTTATTGCAGTCCCGGGTTCTCGTAAGACTTCTGCTGCGCACATATATATTCCACTGAAAGAAAATTTAGTATCTTTGACTAAGCTGCCACAGGATATATTTGTTTGTTACATGACTAGTCAAAGGTATTAGGCAAAGGCAACGGTGGGGTTGGGCTAGGTTGTGGCAATACGGAGTGTGGTGGTCCAAGTTGAAATCCATAGGGTGTGAGTTCCTCTGTCTCTCTCCTCCCCACCCCAACAGTCATCTCTCTTTTCTCCCATGAGTTCTATCCCTCACCATCATCCCACCTCATCCCCTACCTCACAATCACCCCATCTCTGTTTCTCCTTCCCTCCATCCTTCACTCACTGATACCTCCATTGGGTCACAGTCTGCATAAGTCTGTGGAAGCAAGAACAAATAGGAAGGGCAATCTTCCTTTCCCTCCCTGCTGCTGTCTTCCCAACTATGGAGGCTGCAAAGAAAATTAAATCATGTGAGGAGCCAGAGTACTGTGCTTCTCCCTCCCCTGTGATGTAACTTCCTGTTTTGGGGAGGGTGGAGGGCGGAGTGCAAGACAAGCAAAGCCGGCAGTGGCGTGCACAGGGTTCTGGCTTCACACATGATTTAATTTTTATTGTAGCCTCCAGAATTGGGAAGACAGCGGCAGGGAAGGGAAACCAACTTTTCCTATTTGCTGTTGCTGCTACAGATTCAGGCAGGGAGAGAAAAGTTAGTGCTTGAGGCTGGGGAGGTTTAACCTCCTAAAACTAATGAATTATGCCCTTTTGGAAACCATAGGAGGGACCTACCTAGACATTACCAGGTCTACCCACTGCACTCATACAAAGACCCGCTCATTCACTTAACACACAAAAAACAAGAAAAAAAGTGGAGAAAAAGCCTCAGTTCATCTTTATATGGCAAAAAACTCCACTTATAAACAACCATTAAGCAAGGTCCACAATGTATCAGTTCACTCAGCAGTGAGAAACACTATAGTAGCCCTTGTAGGAACCACCTCAAAAAAAATCTAGCACGCCAAATAACAAAACTTCAAAAAATGTGAGTAAAGCAAGCAGCACATATATGAGTCTCAAACACAGTCAATGGTAAGCAGGAAAAAACAAACACTTAGCTGCAGACGGTGTCCTGGCTGTCTTCCATGCATCCAAAAAGTGCAAGCCTGCCTGGCCCCGCAGCCACTCTTTCCCGACGGGGAAACCTCCGTTTCGCTGAGCTGCGTCAGGGGAATGATTCCAGCCTACTCCACCAGCAACTGTAGAGGCTCTCTAAGTGCTCCAACTGCTCACATCCACACACATAGAAGCTGAGGTTTAACCTCCTCAAACCTCTTATATGAGGCACCTTGTACGCCATCTAACTAACTTTAGGCTCCTTGTCCCTCCCTCTCCCCCTCCCCCCAATCCACAACAATCATGCACCACTTTCCTCTCTCAGAATTCCTGTTGTGATATATGCAAAACTAACCCACTTGGAGAAATTGCCCCCGAGGCCAACCATTTAAAATGGGTTATTTGGAAATTGCCAACTTTCTCAGATTTAAAATACCCAGTGATTTTTTTTTAAGTGTCAGCACTTATTAATTTGCCTCAATTGCACCTATTCTTTGATGACCTACTTCCTTAGAAACTGCTACCCTTGGCAATTGCCTACTTCTACCTAAGGGTAACACTGCTCCCCCACCCCCCCCCATAGAGCCATAACCACTAGAACATCACAAAACTCTTATCTCATGTCTGAGGAACTTTCTTTAAAGTATTTCAACTTTGTATAAACTGTGATAATACAGTTTATGAAAAAATCAAATTAAAGCTAGTGCATCAACATTTTTTTTTTAAAATAGCCCAGGATGAAAGCTTAGATATTCGGGGCTCAAAATACAAAAAAAGTAGACCTGAAATAGTCATTGGACATAAATTAAAGCTTGAAATTTAAGAGAAAAAAAACTACACATCACTCTTAAGAGGAGACTTTTTTTTGGTTTTTTTTATTTTTGGCTTCTATCCATAGGTATGAAGTTTGAAAGAAAACATTTTATTCTATATAGAAAGCTGTAAATATATTCAAGTTGAAAATGTACACTTAGGGGGAAATTCATCAATGTGTGCTACGAAGGGGTGCTGAAAAGTTCTCAGCCCCACTCCTAAATTCTGAGCGTTATTTTGCCACTGTAGCTGGAAAGAGTATCTTATTTCATTAAGTGCCAATTTGCAGAAACAACATTCTATGTTTTGACTTTGTTTCAGATCATTAATTGAACCATATCCACATCATTCTCTTCTTGGACTGAAAACTTTATATTATATTGTATTTATTACATTGGTTACTGCATTCTACTGCATGTTAATTGCTGTCTGTTTTAGGCAGATAGGGATTTGATTTACTAAGCTCATAATGGACACATAATGAGATAAAAGCCTTCCTAAATAGGCCTTAAATACTGTATTCCACTCTGTGCTGCTATCTGAACTAGTGAACAAATATTAAAAGGATTGCAGGATTAGAATTACAGCAGAATTAGAAAAGGTAAAAAGAAGGGTGACCAAAATGATAAAAGGGATGGAATGACTCATATGAGGAAAGGCTAATGAAGTTAGGGGAAAAGAGATTGACAAGGGGAGATATGATACAAGTCTATGAAAATCCTGAGCAGAATGAGTAAATACGAATCAAAAAGTACAAAGACTATGAGACATACAATGATGTTAGTAAGTAGTACATTTAAAATAAATATTATTTTAGTCAACATATATTACACTCTGGAACTTTTTGTCAGTGTATCAGGGTTTAAAAATCTCACATTTCGATTATGATTATTGAGAGCTTTTATACTTCTCCCTCCGTATTTGTGGTTTCAGCATTCATGGTTTCGATTATTCACGGTTTTTAACTTGCTGGCTTCTCCCCCCATAATGACATCAGCTTGCGTAGAGAAATTGCTGATTCCAAGCGTTTACAGAGAAAATCGCTGATTCCCAGCACTTTCTTCACCATGTTTTGCTTCTCCTTCAGGAACAGGCCAGGTCTCCCGCCATGTTATTCGCAGTTTCACCGTATTCATGATGGTTTTTAATAGAAAACAGCGAATAACGTATGAAAAAGTTATTTGCGGTATTTCTGTATTTGTGGTTCTGTTAATCCCCTATCACAGTGAATACGGAGGGAGAAGTGTACTAATGACTGGGGAGTCAATTCGGAGCAGTTTACATGAGCCTCTGCAAAGGCGCTACACTAAACGAGCTTCTGTAAAGGCGTTATGATACATTAGCTTCTGTAGAGATGTTGCCATAAGGAGTTGTGAGGTGTTACAATGCATGGGCTCTATACTGAAATACACAGAGCTCTGTGGTGGTGTTACAGAGTTATTAATACCGGCATGGTTACGCCAATAATCCATCATCCTACTTATATGCACATGTTTATACCAAATCAGTTGTCCTATGTATGTGCACAAGTAATACTAGGTTTACTATTGGAGCTAAATACACTATATGCTTTTACATACCTCTTAAGGAGGTTGGCCATTTCAACTAATTATAATCTATTTACATGCATCCCTGAAAGTTCTAGTTTCCTTTCTCTGTCAACTTTGTAGCTTCAGTTGAAGTAGTTTGAGAAAAGGATAGTTTTTATTCCTTTCTTGAATTTTCCAGTGTTCTTTTTATTATAAAGTAATTTATTTTGCCTTAAATTCAGAGAAGCAAACTACAAATGCTAATATGGCATTCTAATAATTCTCAATTTTTCCCAGTCTTTTACACACAATTTTTTATGATTTTTTTTTTTTTTTTTTTTGTAACTGTTTATTTATGACAAGAGAAAAACATCACAGCAAAACATCAGGAATATCCAACTACAATACAGGCAGGTAATCTGCAGATCAACAAATCTCCTGATGTCACCCCCCCACCCCCTCCCCCCCTCCCCCCCTAGTGACAGCCCCCTGCTCCCCCCAAAAACCCAAGAACACCACCAATAGGCACAATTACACCCCAACGTGAGGAAATAAACTTTGCATGACTTTAGACCTCAGCAGCAATTTAATCACAAATTTTCACAAACATTCGCAAAAAAACTTTACAGACTACACAGAATACTTTTACAAAGTTACTACAAAAGTGATTATACTGACGTGGCTGCTCTTTATTTATTTAGAGGGAATGAAAATGGCGCCATTAATGACTTTTCATCCTCCTGGCTGGCACCTGAGAGCACAGTTTGACTCACAGCTGGTTCCTGAGGAAGAGGGGGTCTTTTCCCTTCGAAACGGAGCCCCGTTGGACGGGTTCCTTTCAAGCTGTTTACCCTGCACTCCGGACCTTTACGGAGAAGCTAAGTACTTTTTCATTTGCTCGTGTTCGAGCCAGCCCAGTTGATTTTGGACACCATTTGACCCTCGGATGAGGGACATAGACAGTTGAACCATTTCACTGTATATTTAATGATTATTTATTCATTATTATTTCACTTTTAGCACATTTGTGCGCTAGTTCAATCTATATGGGAAACCCAGGGATGTTATCAGGTAATACCTCCGAACCCTTTTGCCTTCCCTCCACTCAAGGGCACTCAGCGCAAAAAGATGTTTGATAACCTTCTGGCGACGCAAGCAGCAAAACTTAACCACTCCATCTCCAACCTGTTGACGACAATGGGCGACTTCAAAACTTTTCGAAAAGAAATCAAAACCCTACTTTTCAAAAAAATTTATCCAGATATCTTAACCCAACTCTTCCCCCTCCTCCTAGATAAATTCTCCCCCAAAACCTCCACTTAAATAATCTCTTCCTCCCCAAAACACCAACCAAGTATTCATATCCCTGAAATGTAACGTAATCTTATTTGTACTCTAACTGTAATCTATTTGTTATATCACACAGTCAATTTAATATCCAATTTGCAAGTTCTTCCGGAATTAATCCAGGTACCTCTCCTCCCTTGTAACCAAAAAAAACCCCCCAAAAACCCAAAACTGTTTTAACTTCACTGGAAATGTCCAGTTAGCTCTTTTGTAATCCGCCTTGAACTGCAAGGTATAGGCGGAATAGAAGTCCCTAATGTAATGTAATGTAATGATTGTGACAGCTAGTGCTTTAGGGACTTGTTCCTATTGCAAGCTGTGAGACTGAAGGTTTCCCATTTACACCAATAATTAGCAGTAGGTTGTTTTGGTTCGGCTGC
Organism: Geotrypetes seraphini; assembly: GCF_902459505.1. Lineage (NCBI taxonomy): Eukaryota > Metazoa > Chordata > Amphibia > Gymnophiona > Dermophiidae > Geotrypetes > Geotrypetes seraphini. The sequence continues at coordinate 117,337,717 of NC_047085.1, forward strand.
CTCTGCCCTTCACCCGGTTTTCGGGTCAGGGGAGACTTGTCATTTTTACTCAGTTATTGGAAACATCTACTGAAGTAAAGAGTATAAGATCTACACTTCTGGTGACATTCGTTTTTGAGTCCGATAAAGACTGGGTGATGAGGCTGTTTTTTTTCGGAATAATGATAAATTGTTCTGGGAGGAAAAATTTGGGTTTTTCCCAACGTCTGTGTAGAGACACAGGAAAAAAAAAAAAAAGCAGTTTTTGATGTTGCACCCCCAGGTGTTATCTATGGGAGTCCATTTCTTTTTACGTTTTCCCTGTAAATGCTTAATTGTATTTAAATCAAATAGGTATATTTTCTTTGATCCCAAACAATTGAAGGCATTTCTTGAAAATAAGCATATGATACAGGTCCAGACTGTGGGTCCAAGGGAAGAAACTGGAGATTAGTTTAATGAGGAAGGTTGTATAAAGTAAATTCAGATGAGATGTCATCAATTTGTTTCTATTTTTTTTTTTCTTCTTAAAATAGGAAGTGCCTCCTTTTCCTAAATTTCTCCTCCTTTTAATTTGTGGGCTTATAGGGGATCTAGTTATATAAATTTTCCTAAGTACATGTTTCTAGAACTATTGGATGTAATACAAGTGTTTGAAATAGCTTTATTCTGTTTCCTGAGGCATGTAATATGTAAATAAGTTCAATGTAAATTGAATAAATAAAGAATTTTAAAAAATGATGAAAAAGACCTTCTATAACATAAGACCGTAAGAAAAGCCATACTGGATCATCCACAGCATGCTCTCTCTTTATTGCTGGGCCATTTGAATATAAGTTGCTTGACACAATTAGAACCAATACTACCAAGAAAAAGCTTCAGACTTTCCTTTTTACTGAAGCTTTAGGTGCCTAGTGATGGACAAGTTGGATAATTTGTTTTAATGATTTGTTTTCATGCAGATCAGTACCCGTAGTGCATGGTAATGAACAGGAACTGTAATGGTTTGCTTTATTTTGTTTTGCTTTGCTTTGTAGTGTGTTATGTGTCTGGCCTAACCCTGTGTCTACAGGATGATACTTTAATTGTATATGTTTTACTGTAATCCATTTAATTGTAAGTGGAATAGAAAAGGCCAATAAATAAAGAATAAGTAAAGAAATCGGACAGCAGGCAGGAGGGTATGCAAAACCTCTTTGCTGTCACATTCATTTCACATGAAACACAACTCAAAAGGTGAGGCAGATTTCAGACAAGATACAAATTGAGTGCCATTTGGAGCTGCTTTCTCATGATGCTTTCTTTTGGCGAAAGCAAAATCCTTGAACCCTCAAGATTTTCTACTCTATAAATTTTGTTAGGCACATTACAGCTGGTGGACACCTGATGCAGGCAATTCACATCAAAACATAGCTGTGTCAAAAACATTAGTACTTCTTTCTAAGTAATCTCACTAAGCTTATGTTGGATCTTCAAATTGTTACATGGGAAAAAAACAGTTTTTGGCTTTTTTTTTGGGGGGGGGGAAATCCTCTTGAACTGAAGGTGTACCTCTTTATTGATTATCTTAAATTCATTTGTACCATAGGATATATAATAAACCTACTCTTTTACGAACGCGTAGTGCGGGTTTTAGCACCAGTAACTGCTCCGACGCTCATAGGAACTCCATGAGCATCGGAGCAGTTACCGCTGCTGCCGGCACTACAACCCGTGCTATGAGTTCGTAAAAGAGGGTTAAAGTCTGTTATCCTGATGGACCCTTGAGTTGTCATTCCTCTCTTCGGCCATCACTGTTCCTTTTTTCATCCTTATTTATGAGGAGACTTTTCCTCTTGTTATTTCATGCATAACTAGATGGTATGTGCTTCATTTTGATTCTTACTTGGTATGGTCCTGAATGTAGGAATGTACTGGTCACTGACTGGTATCACGACTAGGAAGTGAGGTCGGAAGCAGAGCTCAGGCCACCGAGCAACAGCCAGGTTATTCTGCTTACTGCCACCAAAGATTTTGAAGAGGTGGGTGGCGGAGAAGAGGAGAGGTATTGGCATTCTCTAAACCCCCTCCATCCAGTCCATCTACTTCAAGAACAGTTATTCCAGGGGTACCCTGTGTACTGGCATGTTTTCTCCTTGTTGCTACTCTCGTCCAGTGCCCCCTGGCCTTCCCGGTCTAACTCTAAAAAGTAATTATGCTCTGCAGAGGATTGCCAGTGCTGCAGCTATTCTAACAGGCTACTTGTGGCCTTTGTTACACGTTCTCTCTGCTGTGGTCTGCCCCACCTCTAACACAGCATCCTGGTTCTGCCTGGGTGGACCACGGCCCTGGCTGCAGGCATCTAAAAGAGGCTCACATTCTAAATCAAAAGTCAATTTTTGTGCATGGAAGGTCCCAGATTTGATAATCAAGTTGGGTCTTCCACTCCTGGGTCAGTTGTGAATATTGTGGAGGCAAAGTTCCCAGCATCCGGCCGAGAGGGAGTCAAGGTCATTGATCAAGAGTGATACATAGTGGACAGATTTGGAGCCCATGCATACAGGATGATGGGAGAACCTGTGTGTTCCCTGGCTCATCACTGCAATTACCAGACTAAGTACTATACATTGTAACTTAGAATATGAAATAGGGACAACTCCCCTGGGAAGATGTGAATGAAGACTCATTGTACCAGATCCCAGCACTCATTTTCATTGAGCTGGAAGTGAGTAAATTGTCAGGTCAAATAAAAGGAAGAGGATGTCAATGTTTAATCAAGTAAGCATGGGACTGTAATAATTATATAGCTTGAAACAGCCTGCCAGCAGTGTTTGAGAAGGTGAGCACTTACAATAGAATCTTGGCATGTTTGGATGAGATATGAAAGACAATGGTAAGAACCAGTTTGGTAGGCTGTGGCCAGGTTGATACCAGTAGGTGATAATAGCTCAGATACTAACAGGCTAGTGATTTTTAGGAACAATCTGGCAAGGTGCACAAATGTTTAAGCAGTGATATTACTGGACTTGACCACCTAAATTGCTGCAAATTTTGGCAATGAGAAAATGGCTGATGGATGTTCAGCTGAGTGTGAGAACATATACACACATCTGCCTGTAATAAAGGGAAGACAAAATTTATCTTGGGTAAGAAGAAATATCCAACAAGTGGTCAAACTTCTGTGACTGACAGATGGACATATCCTCAATGATGTGAACCAAAATAACTAGACAGAAAGGATGCCCACTTGGAGTGCTGATCTCCTCCCACGGCTTCCAGTATCACCTCTATGATGACGACTCTGAGATCTACTTCTCTGCGCCAAATATCTCTACTGAAAGCAAGACCAGAGTCACACTGCCAACCAGACCCAGTCTACTGCCACCCAGACCCAGTCTACTGAAACCCAGACCGACACTGCCATCTGGATGCCTCACCGCCATCTCAAATTGAATATGGCTACAACAGAGTTGCTTATCTTCCTGCCTAAACCCATCTCTCCATTTCCCTCATTCTCCGTCTCTGTGGGCAACACTCTTATCCTTCCTGTTTTGTCTGCTCGTAATCTCGGGGTCATCTTTGATTCCTCTTTCTCCTTCACCACCCAGATACAACATATAGCTAAAACCTTCCACTTCTTCCTCTATAATATTGCCAAAATCTGACCCGTCCTCTCTGAGCACACTACCAAAACACTTATCCATGCCCTCATCACCTGGCGCTTAGACTACTGCAACTCGCTACTCTCTGGCCTTCCGCTTAGCCATCTCGCTCCCATCCAATCCGTCCAGAATTTGACTGCACAACTCATATTCCAAGAGAGCCACTTTACTTACGTTACCCCTCTTCTAAAGTCACTTTATTGGCTTCCCATCTGTTTCCGAATAGAATTAAAACTCCTCTTACTGACCTACAAATGCATTCACTCAGCTGCTCCTAACTATCTCTCTTCACTTATCTCCCCATGATTCCTCCCGTGAGCTCTGCTCAGCTGGTAAGTCCCTCCTATCTCTTCCCTTTTCTTCAGCTGTGAACTCCAGACTCCGTCCCTTCTGCCTTGCTGTGCCATATGCTTGGAACAAGCTGCTTGAATCCTTACGGCGGGCTCCGTCTCTGCCAGTGTTCAAGGCCCAGTTTGAGAGTGCTTTTGACTCCTCTTACTTTAGGCTCTGAATCCCCAACCCTATATGTCATGTCTGTCTGTCCAAGTTGGATTATAAGCTCTTCCAAGCAGGTACTGTCTACAAATATCAAGATGTACAGCACTGCGAACGCCTATCAGTGCTATATAAGTGATAAGTAGTAATAGTAGTAGTAATATTCCAAGATTCTTGGGCTATGTACTCTGGAATATATGCTTGAGCGTGTATAAAGAAAAGCATGTGTGTACCAGAGAATTTTAGCTGTTTGAGTCACATGCATAATCCATGAAATGTCTATAACATTTCATTCTGACACACATGGTTGGAACTGATCCCTTAGCAAATATGGCCAATATCTTTTAAGGCAATGACTCTTGTGGGCTCTATTTAAAAAGACTTTTTTCCTATAGACATAAAAAGAAAGAAAACCTTAAGTAAAAGGCCCCTGAAGTGACGATCACACTTCCAATTATCTATTTTTTTTAAATGTGTCTTTATGTGTTGAACAAATTAGCAGGAACATAAGCAGATAATGTACTCAGCCAGAATAGACTGCCTTATTTTAAGACTTGCCAAGAGTTTCTGTGTTAACAGTTCTGTTTTCTAACTGCTAATTTGCTGACTGTTCCTCAACTGGAAAAATTAAAAAAATAACTATTTGTTCTATCTTGATCTGTACAATGAAAAAAACCCTGTAAAAGTCTTGTTTACTAATTGATTTTGGGGTTTCTAAAATGTCACATATGGTCTTACACAGGTTTTTTTGCTCTCCATCAACAATTCCTAGTTGCAAAAAGTCTATCATTTATAAGTTGTCTAGGTAGGAAAAGAGACATTCAAAACCGGGACATTCCTAATTTTGCAGTGTATTCTACATAAGGCCCATTGAACAATAAAGCCTTTTCTAAAAGATTTATAAGGCTATAGGAGAAACACATGTATCTGGTCAAATGACAGCAAAAATATCCATTAAAAAATATTCATGAAAGAGTGACATCGCATGAGGCTCTGTTTGTACATGTGAATGCCGACCATGATATATACAGGTGACAGACTGTGCAACCTGTACATTTATATTCCAGTATTTACACATGCATGTTGCCAGTTTTACAAAAACAGCATGTCTCAAAGAGAGCTTTTGTAGAGCCAAGTTCCAAAACCCACATTTAAATGCTGGAGGAAAGCAAATTTTCCCCTCAACCAATATCACAAATCCCAGGTCCAAATGAGCAGTTAGCTAACAATTGTATGTGCCCTAGAAGCAAGTGTAAATCTTTGAGGGAAATTTTTTGAGGTGTACAAGGATACATGTTGCAAAATGAAAATATACATACTGTATACTTTTCAAGCCTAGCCAAACCACACCCAGTGCACACCTCCTTCTAAAATGTGCATACCACAGGTTCATGTGAAAATAGCTGTTTCTCTAAAATTGTTATGTACACATGTATAGTCTTTTGAATGCATGTGTAAATGGAGTTTAATCACCTTCAAGCAGTACTGCACCTCCGAAAACAACTTCCACTCTGAAGAGGCTCCCCTCAGACCTACCTTCACATTGCATGATGGTCTAGTAGTCTTCAGAGCAGCAGCAATGCCCACTCACTCTTCCATATGCCAGCTCTAGCCTCAAAATGCTTGTTGCAATCTCTAGCAACAGTCTCATGGTAATACTGCAGTACTGAGAGACTGCCTCTAGAGGCTGTGGCAGCCATTTTGAGACTAGAGCTGGCATTTCTCCTCTGAAGACTACTAAACAATCAGACAATGTGAAAGTAAGCCCTGTTAGGAAGGGGCTCCTGGGTTGGGGTTGGTAGGGATTGTTTCCAGAGATGAGGCGAGGGGGTACTCTTCTTGGCGAAGGGAGAATAGAATTTGGGGGAGGGGGGGATGGAAATTACTAATCAACTTATGCTGCAAATAACATGTGAAAAAAAAAGAAGAAATTTTGGGGATTGCCCACCCCTATAATGTATAATACTGCTCCAGATAATACTAAAAACATGTGGGAAGGAGGCCTTTATCTTCTACATTTATCTGATAAATTCTCTTCTAGACATGCATCAATTGGAAGTGAATTCCAGTTTGTTAGGTCAACAACTGGAAAAGCCTGTGCTTTAGCAACAGCATGTGCATCTATCTAGTAGCACTATAGAAATAATAATAAGTAGTAATAGCAGCAGCAGCAGCAGCATACTGCAATGAGTTCAAGAAAGGAACAACATTGATATTCTGACTCAAGAGCAAGGATACGTTTATGAAAAGTCAGAATCAATAAAAAAAAATACTTGGGTACTGTATTCCTGTGGAGAATAACTGTGGAGTCCTTTCACAAAGGTGCACTAAAGGATTTAGACTGGTAGTCACTAACTTGCCCGATCGGGCCTGATCCAGTTCCGATCCGGGCAGGTCTGATGAATTCAGGAACGAAAAATATGCAGATGGGGTGATCGTAGGAACGCCCCCATCTGCCTGCATGGATCGCTTTATAGCGATCCCCGTGCATGCGTAAACCACCTTTTTTTTTAACTTGAAAACTTTTTTTGGTTAGTTTTTAACCCTGCGAGCTCGTGGTTTTAATCCACTGGTAAAAACCACGGGCTCGCTGGGCGGGGAAGGGCAGTAGAGCTTCGGGGAAGGGCAGGAGAACGGTGATGCGGCAGGAGAGCTTCAGGGAAGGGCAGGAGAACAGCGATGTGGCAGGATAGATTTGGGGAAGATCGAGGCAGAGCAGGGCAGCATGCGGGGCGAGCAGGCAGGAGAGATTGTAGGGCAGAGAGCAGGGCTTCCAGTCGGAAAGACGTTTTTGATTGGTCCCCAGCAGTCGCTTCTTCAGGTGACTGGCCAGCCCAGTCGGATTGGAAATTTGGCGTTGTGAATCGCGTCCCAGCCTACTTTGCATGCTTTTCATCTCATTTGCATGCATGAAGGTTGCCAATCAAGTGGAGAAGGCTTCCTCCAGGGCAAGACAAATGATGGGGTGTATCCGCAGAAGTTTTGTCAGCAGGAGAGCTGAAGTTATGATGCCGTTGTACAGAGCCATGGTGAGGCCTCACTTGGAGTACTGTGTTCAGTTTTGGAGACCACACTACCGAAAGGACATGCTGAGGATCGAGTCGGTTCAGCGAACGGCCACCAGGAAGGTCATGGGGCTCAAGGATCTCATGTATGAAGAAAGACTAAAGAAATTGTGGCTGTACTCACTTGAGGAAAGAAGAGAACGGGGAGATATGATTGAAACGTATAAGTACATCATGAGACGCATCGAGTCAGAAGATGATATCTTCTGGCTCATGGGACCCTCAACCACCAGAGGGCATCCGCTGAAAATCAGGGGAGGGAAGTTTCATGGCGACTCCAGGAAGTACTTCTTCACCGAAAGAGTGGTGGATCATTGGAACAGACTCCCACTCCAGGTGATAACGGCCAGCAGCAGGACGGATTTTAAGAAAAAATGGGATACTCACGTGGGATCTTTAAGGGAGTAAATTCAGGGGGGGGGGATACTTGGAATGGGCAGACTTGGTGGGCTATAGCCCTTTTCTGCCACTTTTTTCTATGTTTCTATGTTTCTATGAATTCGAAGCGGATCACAGGAGAGATAAGTGAATCAGGCCAGATGGAAATTTGATAGTAAAGGGGTCGCAAACCGATCAGTACACGATCGGTTTGCTTTGTGAATCTAGCCCTTAGTTCATACTCAATGCTAAGAAGCCCATAGGTATAAAATGGGCTTCATAGCATTTAGCCCCTGCTAATCATTAGTGCACGCTAAATTCGTTAGCACACCTTAGTAAAACGATCCCTTTGCATAGGGTATCTAGGTAGAAAAAATCCCTATTGGAGCCATGTATAAAATACATATATGGCCTAATTCTATAAATGGTGCTAAAAATTGGGCTGCACCCAATTTCCCCATGCAATTTAATTGAATAACAAACCAATTAGCAGTGATAATTGGGGGCTAATCAATTATCAGCACTAATTAGCATCAATTAAAATTGACATGCATATTTTAAGATACTGGGATCCACATGTAAATTTTATGCATGGCTCCAAAATAGGCACATGGCCATGGAGGATCATGGATATATTAGGAACATTCCTGCAATTTATGCACGCTGTTATAGCTTCCATCTAGTTTAATAATTTTTGATAGATGGTTAGGAGCCCTTGACCCTTAGGCCCTGATTCTATGCATGGCATCTAAAACATAGGTGCTGAGAACGTGGCACTTATTGCCCATCAGTCTTAAGTTGGTTGCTATTTATAGAATCATGCCTAGCAGCGCCTAAACTAGACTTAGACGCTCCCTATTAGGGTTTTCTTGGCCTAAATACCAGTACTTAAGTCCAATTTAGGCACCTATACACAAGAAAATACCCAAGATCTGCCCACGATCCACCCCTAACCATGTCCATTTTCTGGTAGGTGCCTTGGACTAAGTGCCTACCTGATATTCATGGATGGAGGGAGATATGGAGGGAGAAACAGCATGGAGGGAGGAGGAGGTGGTTAGTGCTGGATGAGGTTAGTGCTGGATGGGAGAGGAGAGGCGGAAACAGCAGGAGAGGAGGTTAAAAGGAGAGAGAGGGGCTGGGGTTGGAGAAAATGAAAGAAAATGCACCCACAGGAGAGGGGAGTTGTAAGGAGAGAGAAAGAGAGAGAGAGAGAGAGAGAGAGAGAGAGAGAGAGAGAGAGAAGCACCCATGGGTAAGGAGGGTTGGAGGAAAGGAGCGAGAGAGAGAGAAACACTAAAAGGGTACAGAGGATGGGAAGGGGGACCAAGGAAATGGGTGGAATGTAGATGTGTCTATCACGTATCAGTGACCTATGGATAATTGTGTCTATTTTTACTAACAGATGCCTTAAATGTAAGCAAACATTTTACAAGTCTACATCTGTCTCGCACCTACAGAGATGTGTAGGGACGCTTATGGATGCCCAAGGCCACTTCCAGTGGAGACCACAGCCATGACACGCCTTGGGCATCCTTAAGTGTCTCTACACATCTTCATAGGTGCGCGACCGATGCCTTAAATGTAGATCTGTAAAATGCTTGCTTACATTTAAGGTGTCTGTTAGTAAAAGTAGACGCGATTCTCTACAGGACACCGATGCATGATTGACACATGATCGGCTGTCGCTTCTCAGGTGGCTGCCAAGATCTGCATTCTTTAGATAATCAGGCCCTTAGTGTTGTGAGCCTATTAAAGTGGAATGCACTGCCACTTGCAATCAGATATATGGTAATTTATTGTCCTTTCAAAGGAGCTTAAAAACAGTGTTTTTCCTGGCTTAGAACTAATGTTTTATTAAATGCTTTATTCTTTTTTTATGTTAAATATATTGAAAAGACTGCCAATCCAATCTAATCGGCTTCTTTGACTGGGTTACAAGGAAACTGGATATGGGGGAGTCTCTGGACATCATGTACTTGGACTTCAGCAAAGCTTTTGATAGCGTCCCGCACCGCAGATTGTTGAGCAAGATGACATCGATGGGATTGGGAGCAACATTGACGACATGGGGTCAATAACTGGTTAAGCGGCAGACTCCAGAGGGTAGTGGTTAACGGTACCCCCTCCAATACATCGGAGGTGACCAGAGGAGTGCCACAGGGCTCAGTCTTGGGACCGATCCTTTTCAACATATACATAAGAGACCTGACTCAGGGGCTTCAAGGTAAAATAACATTATTCACCGACGACGCCAAACTATGCAACATAGTAGGTAACAGTGCTTCGCCCGACAGTATGGAGCAGGACCTGCTCTTATTGGAACATTGGTCCTCGACTTGGCAGCTAGGCTTCAATGCTAAAAAATGTAAGGTCATGCACCTTGGCAGCAGAAACCCATGCAGATCTTACACTCTAAATGGTGAGACCTTAGCTAGGACTAGGGCAGAATGTGATTTGGGAGTGATCATTAGTGAAGACATGAAAACTGCCAATCAGGTGGAGAAAGCTGCATCCAAGGCCAGACAAATGGTGGGATGCATCTGTAGAGGTTTCGTCAGCCGGAGCCCCAAAGTCATAATGCCAGTTTTTTTGTTACCCAGTCAAAGAAGCTTATCAGATTGGATTGACAAGACTAGTCCTCTTTAGTCCGAGCTCCACTAAATAGTTTGGTGTCGTCCGCAAATTTTATTATCTCACACTTCATCCCTGTTTCTAGATCATTTATGAATATATTAAATAGCAGTGGCCCGAGTACTGAGCCCTGCGGGACACCACTCGTGACCCTCCTCCAGTCTGAGTAGTGGCCCTTTACTCCTACCCTTTGTTTCCTGCTCGCCAACCAGTTTCTGATCCATCCAGCTATCGCTTGGTTTTGGATCGGCCAACCCAATTGGTATGCCTGAAAAGTGTTAGTGAATCACTGCCTTCCTAGATTTGCATGCCATTTCCCTCATTTGCATGCGCGGATCAGATCGGGTATGGACAGGATCGGCCAGAAAGTTAGTGAATTGGGTCAGGGTCGCAAAGGGGTCACAAACTGATTGGTACACAATCGGTTTGCTTAATGAATCTAGCCCTTGGCCGGTTAAATGCCAATATTCAGCATTTAGCTGGCCATGGTAACCACACAGATAGGGCTACTTTAAAAGTCAGTCCTACTTTCATGCGGTGCACCATAGCCAGTTAAGTGATGAATATTACAATTAACTGTCTATGGTTTCACCAGCTCTATAAACCCAGAAATTCACAGCCAGAACCCAAATATGGCTTGGCACTGAATTTCAGCAAAACACTGAGCACCGCAGGCTGAATATTGACCCCTATATTTCCTTACTTAGGGCTCATTTTATCAAGCCGCGCTAGCGGGGCTAACACGTGCGACGTTTCATCATGCGCTAACCCCCGCGCTGGCCAAAAACTACCGAGCAGGCGGTAGCAGCTAGCGCAGCTGGCGGTTTAACGCACGCTATTACGTGCGTTGAACCGCTAGCGTGGCTTGATTAAAGGAGCCCTTAGTGTCCCAATGGATTAATATAATGTTAAAAAGAAGCAGTACGGGGAGAAAGGCCAGAGGAACATCGAATCGCCCTAAATTGACATTTACCAAATTTAACATAAAACCTTTTGCCCTCTAAGAAGGAAGCAATCCATTACAAAACACTACATGCCATTCCTAATTGTTGGCATGTCTTGAACAGCCTTAGGAATTCCACTGAAACAAATGCTGTTGAGAGATCTGAGGATGCCAGCAGCATCAGGACATCCTTGTCAAAATTAAAATAGATCTGGCCCAATCATGCCACTAATAGAGTTTCCATGCCACTGTCTTTATGGAACAGGATCAAGCAGCCTGTTATCTTTCACATAACCATCCAGTTAGCATAACCATCAAACAGGGAGAGACTAATACCTCTTTAAAACAAGATGGCATCACACCTTGAGAGGGAGAACCCTGAATCAAAACATAAGAATTGCTATACCGGGATAGACTGAAGGTCCATCGAGTACAGTATCCTGTTTCCAACAGTAGCCAACCCAGGTCCCAATTACCTAACTAGATCCTACGAATTAAAACAGGGCCCAGGATTTCATTAAGGTAACTGAAACTGACTCCATCATACAGAGGAAATCATTATTTAAGGTCCTAAAAAGCCTCAACCTGCCCAGGGGTGAATGGGAAAAAAATGAGCTAACAAAGCTGTATCACTTAACCCAATTACCTCACCTTTCTACGCCTGATTCCCCTCAACCTGGGAGACAGGCCATCCTCTAAACTTAGGGCTACCATCTAGCCCTTTCTTTAAATCCTCAAAGATCTGTTTAAAAAAAACTGCACTCTAAATCTGTAGTTTATAAGTCAAGCAAAAGTCAATATATAACTCTCAGGTTATGACCCTCTGATGAAAAGTGTTCCTCTGTACTGTTACAGAGATGTGAAGAACGGTCCCAAAAAAATCAAGTATATAATTTATAACTTCGGTATGTACTTTTTTTTTTTCTGAACCACTAAAATATATTACATCCCCTAAAGTAACCTAACCAAAAGGGAAGTAGAAAAGAATAAGAAGGCCTCATTTTTACGAAGTAATTTTGGCTGCACATGCTAGTGCTCATATAATACATCTCGCTGGCAGCATAATAATTCATCAGCCCTGGACAATTCAGTCAAAGATGTAGTTTACTGGAAAGCAAAAGCATTCAGAAAAACTGTCTGCAATTTTAACTGTCTGGTAAGCTGATAAATCTCTAAAAGCAAGTTACACTAGAAGTTCCTTGTTTCTGTTCATTTTAGAAAATAGTCCAGAATATGAGGAATGCAGATGAAGGGGCTTATGTACTAAAACTTTTCTCATGGACAACAAACAGAAGGAATTATACACCTCCATAGGCATGAGATCAACGCCTTAAATGTAGGCGTTTAAAATACTGGCCTACATTTAGGGCACCTATATTAAAACAAAACCAAACCAGAAGTGACTCTGGATGATATTGATATTATTATTAATATTAATACAAGAGAACCTAAAATAATAGACACACTTCCAGAATCAGGTCTTCAATGCAGTGGCATAGTAAGGGGGAGCGGGAGTTCCAAAGGTATGGAGAGAGACAGAGAGGGAGAGGGAGAGGGGGATGGGTGGGTTTTTGGAGGCCCTGTGCTGAGGACATTTAATTGGCCCCAAGTTTATGCCTCTTTGGCAGGTCTCCCACAGTGGCATCCTGGCCTGTCAAGCTGTCAGTGGACTATCCAATGGGCATGGATTAGGGAATGTGAGGGAGGCTGTGAAAGTCTTCTGTGGCCATAGTGCTGTCCTCCATCACTCTCCTGTTTGTCAGATGTGTGAAACCGAAATCAAACTTCTGGGGGTGATCCTCAACAAAGATCTTAACTACCATGATCAAATAAGTGCCACAACTCAATGTTGTTTCTACAAATTGAGATTAGTACGATCCATAACTTCTCTTCTTAACTGTTTCTCTATTTTGATCCATTCACTGATCCATTCCAGATTTTGATCCATTCACTCATCTCACACATCGATTACTGTAAGTCTTTATATCATGGTATAACGCAAAAAGAAACACGCCAACTGCAACTCATCCAAAATACAGCTATTAAACTCATATATAAGGCAAGTAATACGATCACATCACCCCTTTACTACCCCATTGGCTCCCCGTATTTCACCAGACAACCTATAAAATACTTCTACTCGCATTCAAGATCAAACTTATCAACTCACCAGCATTTCTTGAAAAATATCTTATCCCTTATGTTTCCCCTCAAGCTCTACTATCTAACAGTCAGAATCTGTTTATCCCATCTATTAGGGAGCTATTTTACAAAACTACGCGTAATACCATATTTTTAGTCAGAGCCCCCACTCTATGGAATGCTCTTCCACTGGATTTCCGACTGGAAGAATCAGTGGACAAATTCAAGACCAAACTAAAAACTTTCTTATTTAGAGATACATTTCTAACCTAAGAACAGACAACTTTTCCCTAACCTTCTTAATCCTTTTACAGTCATGAATACCAACCACTTTTAAGAAGCACTATCCCCCCTTTATGGTTTTCCCCTCCCCATTTACCACCCTTTTATATTTACTTTTTATCTCGATATATTTTGCTCTCACCTCCCCCTCGATCAGCTTGTCTTTATTTATGTCTTATTCATTGAACTTGTATGTATATATGAGTGTGTGGCACACTGTAACCCTTTGGATTGCCGGCTGCTGGTGGACAAATGCTACCCCCTCCCCTGAGCCATACCATTTAATCTCATCATCTGGAGTTTTGGGGGTTGCAGGTGCTCTGAAAGGAGAGTCATTGTGCACTGGGGACATAATGGGGAACAGGGAAGTTGCAGAGATGCTGTGTGTGTTTGAGTTACTTATAATTAGCCTTGAGGTGCAGTTTCATGTATCAGAAGGGGTTGGGATTGTCCCGCACATGTGCCAGTAGTGGCGCCACAGTGACTCAAGGTCACGGTACACTCTGAAGCACCTGCAAGACAGAAGTTGCAGGGAAATAGGGTCAGGCGATAGACCTTCTTGGCTTCACATACATGATTGGTTTTCGGGGGGGGACATCCCGTGCAATATTGGCCTTGGAGAGATGGCAATGGGCTGCTTGAAGGGAGGGCTAGAGAGGGAACAGTCAACATGGCCCAGGTGGATTGTGATCTGAGGTGGGCCTGGGACCGAGGATGGCCTCTGTGTGGAACATTTGCACTGTTGGGGTAGGTGCGGCTGGTCATAGGGGATAGGTAGGTGTGGTTTGGGATGCGTGTCTGCTCTATGTAGACATGGGGCAGGAGGGGAGAGGGAAGGGGTCTTACATCTGTGGGGCCCCTTATGTTGTCAGGGCACATGGGGTGACCCTGTGAGGTTCTCATGCCTTATTGTGTGGATTGTGTTTTATAAATTGGTGTTTTTCCCCTTTGTTAGGACATGAGCAATTCTATGTATTGCAGCCACACTCTGCGCCTGTGTCTGGTAATTGAATATGAGCGTTGCAGTAATCCGGGGGGGAGGGGGGGAGGGGGTGTCACAGTTTCACACTCACCTATCTAGGATGCTGTGGATGGATCTTCATGTCCTCATTGACACACTAGAGGGGAAGTGATGTGGTACTTGAATATATGACTCTTGTAGCAGAGGCACAGGAGCACCAGGACCTCAGTTTCATGGCAGTGGTTGGGCTCTGTCCTGATTGACATACTCCTATCTCTTGTCTCTCTTTTCCCTCCATTCTCTCTCTCTCTCCTCTCATGCTTTCCTACTCTTTCCTCTCTCTCTCCTCTCCCTCCACTAAGTCTCCACATACAACACTATATGTACACATTCAGCACATTATGAGAACATCGTTTCACCACAGTGGTACCATACTGATGTCGATGATGACATCAGTATGGTACCACAGTTGATGTTTTTCATGGGGTATTTTCTAGACATGGTGACGCCCATCTTTAAATGCTTTTTTTCCCCAGACATTTATCTCAGCAATTTTGGAAACTCGCCACACATTTTAGGCATTTGGTGGTGGTAGGGGGGAATTCTATAAACAGCACCTAAGTCAGGCACTGCTAAGGCACCCTAATCGAGGATGCCTAGCAACGCCTAACTGAATTCTGCATGAAACTTAATTTTTTGGATTGTCTTAATTGGCGGGGTAATTGAAATTTTTTTTAAAACTAAACTAAACCTTAAGTTTATATACCGCATCATCTCCACGGAGGTAGAGCTCGGCACGGTTTACAAGAACTTAAAAATGAGAAAGGGTAGGAAAAGGTTTATAAGTTGAGTGGAAAAGTAAGGGAAAAAAAAATTTACATGTTAGAGAAGAGCCAGGTTTTTAGTTGCTTGCGGAATAAATGGAGGGAGCTCAGTTTCCGCAGCGGGATGGTAAGGTCATTCCACAGACCTGTGATTTTGAATAGAAGTGATTTTCCCAGTTTACCTGCATGGAGAATACCATGTAGGGAGGGGAAGGATAGTTTTAATTTATGGGCGGTCCTGGTGGAGTCAGGGCACGAGGAGTTGAAGGAAAGTGGGAGTAGGGAAGGAAGGATGCCGTGAATAATCTTAAAAAGCCAGGCAAGAGCATTTGAATTGGATTCTGGAAATCACTGGGAGCCAGTGAAGACTGGCCAGGAGTGGGGAGACGTGGTCAGATTTACATTTTGCAAAGATCAGCTTGGCTGCTGTATTCTGAATAAGCTGGAGTCTTTGGAGGCTTTTTTTTGTTAAGCATAGGTAAATGGCATTACAGTAGTCAAGTTTGGAGAGGATGATGGATTAAAAAAAACATCAATTAAAGTTTCATGCGGAACACTACGCAGCACCTAACAATGCCTAAGTTGAGGCATCTACCGGCGTCTGACGACACCCATCTGAAAAGTAGGCATGGTTAGGGCATGGAGAATAAGCATGGCTGACTTAGGTGTCGGTAAATTAGGACAGGAAAACACTGGCCTAATATAACGGCATCTACCACCAGGATGCCTAGTGATGCCTAAGCCTGCTTAGACACCGCTAGGCATGATCCTCCTCCCCTCTCCTCCCTCCCTCTCCATCCTCTCCCCTCTCTCCACACTTTAAAGTTGCCTTGAGCCTGTATAGGTATGAGCGATGCACAACTAGAAGATTAGATTAGATTCTATTATTGGCACTGTGTGGTTAATTGACAACCACGCTGACTGGAACCTACAATCTAGGCGCCGTTAGGTGCCATTTATAGAATCAGGCCTTTTTTTTTTTATTAACACTGTTAGATTTTGGGCATCTTCTAGGCAGTGTCTAACTTGGATTTAGAGGTCATATTGAAAACGGTCCTCAATGTATCATGCAATTCAGAGTAAGGGCCAATGTAAAAAAAATAAATAAATAAACATCACTGCTTTATCCTGAACATTATTTTCTATTGCAGTCAAATTCCTCGGATTTTTGTGAATTTCATTACATTAGTGATTTCTATTCCGCCTTTACCTTGCGGTTCAAGGCGGATTGGTTATTGTGGTCTATTGGGGAGCCAAATGTGTTGATTTCCTTTTTTTTTTTTTTTTTTTTTCTTATTATGTTATTTGAATTGCCTATTTGAGCTTCTAGTTTGTTCAAAGATGTATATTATAAAATCCACACTAACGGTTTTAAAAAAAAGTTTATCCATGATATTCAGGGCACCTGAGAAGCAGAGTCTTTTTTAAAAACATAGTTAAATTCTCTTCTTCACTATGGTCGATGATTATCTTTATGCCAGAATTTTGTTCTGAAATCCTGAATTTGAGTTAATCATGCCCATAGCTGTTGTCAGACATGGCAGGCTTCCCATCTCCTCATTAATTTCTAAGCAAGAAATTGTGGGGAAATTGTAGCTGCCAGAACAAATATCCATAATAACCATTACAGCAGAGTCTAAAAATTCTGAAACCTTCCTAAACAATTTCATATTTCTCGTCAAATAACTGGAAATTCTTAATACATAATGAAGTTATTTCTCCCATGAAACTCATATGTGCCTGGCAGACATGTTGCGATCACAGCTTCTGAGCTAAGAAAGGTACATCATGATTTAAATTACATTTAATGTATTACACAGACTGATTAAATAATCAGTTCTCATCATAAAAGTAACTGCATCAAATACTTCTTACCAGATACTTTTCTTTTTATAATCTACCAAGTGCTCTTTGTTGATCAATCAGAATTCAAGTCAAGAGGGAACTTGATGCAGAAGACATCATCATTACAAGCAAGAGTGATTGAGTTTGGATAATGCAGACACATGTTTCAAAGCAATACAATATAGGCCAGATTATGTAATTGGCACTTAAAAATGATAGGTGCCTCTTACAAGGCAATCACACTTAGGCACCCATTACAGAATCGTGCCTAACTTAAAACTTAGACACCTGTAATGTAGGCCAGTGTTTTAAAGGCCTATAATATAAGTGCCTACATCCATTAGAGAATTGCACCTAAATCTTTCTCTACCCCTAAACATGCCTACTGTAGTGTTAGGCACCTATATTTTGTAGAATCACGCCTAAGAAGATAGAAACAGAGACGCATGATGGCAGATAAAGGCCAAATGGCCCATCTAGTTTGCCCATCTGCAGTAACCATTATCTCTTCCTCTCTCCAAGAGATCTCACATGCCTATCCCATGCCTTCTTGAATTCAGACACAGTCTCTGTCTCCACCATTACTTCTGGGAGACTGCACCACACATCTACCACCCTTTCTGTTAAAAAGTATTTCCTTATCAACAAGCAATTGAGGATTATTCCATAATGAATAATATAATGTACCAGACCATGGAATGTCTGAATATTCATCAAAGAATCTGGAAACTAAATATGTATTTTTAATAACAGGATTACTCAATCTATCTGGGAATTTTTTAAACCCAGGTAATTTATCTAATGACAGAGGAAAAGAAATCTCATTTTCAAAGAATAACCAGTTGGGTGAGGATAAATCAACAGAGCAGAAACCAATCTGAACCCTGTATTTTTTTGTATTATATATATATATTATTTATATTCTTTTACTGCTTATTTTGTACAATTTTCAAATGTTAATAAAACTTCCTTAACTTAAAAAAAAAAAAAAAAAAGGCATTTCCTTAGATTACTCCGGAGCCTATCACCTCTTAACTTCATCCTATGCCCTCTCATTCCAGACCTTCCTTTCAAATGAGACTCAATTCATGTGCATTTATGCCACATAGGTATTTAAACGTCTCTATCATATCTCCCCTCTCCCTCCTTTCCTACAAAGTATACATATTGAGATCTTTAAGTCTGTCCCCATACGCTTTATGATGAAGACCATGCACCATTTTAGTAGCTTTCCTCTTTTTGAAGGTGCAGCCTCCAGAATTGTACACAATATTCTAAATGAGGTCTCATCTTATACAAAGGCATCAATACCTCCTTTTTCCTACTGGACATACCTCTTCCTATGTAACCTATCATCCTTCTAGCTTTCACGGACACCTTTTCAACCTGTTTGGCCACCTTAAGATCATCACATACAATCACACGCTCTTCCGTCATGCACTTAAGTTCTTCACCCCCTAAAATGTACCGTTCCCTCGGGTTTTTGCAGCCCAAATGCATGGCCTTGCATTTCTTAGCATTAAATTTTAGCTGCAAAATTTCAGACCATTCTTCAAGCTTCGCTAGGTCTTTCTTCATATTATTCACACCTTCCGGGGTGTCTACTCTATTGCAGCTTTTGGTATCATCTGCAAAGAGGCAAATCTTACCTGACAGCTCTTCAGCAATATTGCTTATAAAAATGTTAAAAAGAACAGGCCCAAGAACAGAACCTTGAGGCACACCACTGGCAACATCCCTTTCCTCAGAGTGATCTCCATTAACCACTATCCTCTGTTGTCTTCCACTCAACCAGTTTTTGACACAGCCCGTCAATTTGGGACCAATCCCAAGGGCACTCAAGGCTTCAAGGTTTATTAGTATTTGATCAGGCCGTTTATCAAGTGTTTCTAAGTGAAGTACACCAATAAAATATAAGAACATAAAGGTCTATCTGGTAACCCTAGGCAAATGCGCGTGTATGCTAATATTCTGGCTTTTTTCTGCTACGCTTTGCCTCTCTGGGAGAAAAAGCTGCCTGCTTGAAGGACAAATCATTTCTCAATATATGCCTACCTCCTTGAGGATACCCTCAATAAAAAAAGTTTGAAAGTAGGCTGGTGGAGAGCCATTGACACACACTGGTCTGCAGTGTCACAGCATTGCATAGGAAGATATTTGGTGGCTCTCCTTCAACTCATGTGGATCTAAAGTGACCCTGACTTAAAAAATTAGTGAAGAAAACCATTCTAAACATTTAAATGCATAACATGTATATTAACATTAGTGTCTCGTTTATAGAATTGCCCATCTGTGGTATGGAGGAAAAAAGTTTAATTATACTGCGTCCAATATTGGTCGCGCCGTACCTTAAGAAGGATATGGCGAAACTCGAGAGGGTTCAGAGGAGAGCGACACATCTGATAAAAGGTTTGGAAAACCTTTCATACGCTGAGAGATTGGGAAAACTGGGACTCTTTTCCCTGGAGAAGAGGAGACTTAGAGGGGATATGATAGAGACTTGCAAGATCATGAAGGACATAGAGAGAGTAGAGAGGGTCAGATTCTTCAAACTTTCGAAAAATAAAAGAACAAGAGGGCATTCGGAAAAGTTGAAAGGGGACAGATTCAAAACGAATGCTAGGAAGTTATTCTTTACCCAACGTGTGGTGGACACCTGGAATGCGCTTCCAGAGGGCTTAATAGGGCAGAGTACGGTACTGGGGTTCAAGAAAGGATTGGACAATTTCCTGTTGGAAAAGGGGATAGAGGGGTATAGATAGAGGATTTCTGCACAGGTCCTGGACCTATTGGGCCGCCGCATGAGTGGACTGCTGGGCACAATGGACCTCAGGTCTGACCCAGCAGAGGCACTGCTTATGTTCTTATGTTAATCAGACTCTTAGGGAGTAATTTTATAAGGAGCTGCCTAGCTTTTAGTGGCAAGAATGTACAGTATATAAATGTCAGTCTTCTAGTCATTTGTGCATACTTGTGAAGATGTTTGTACAAATGAGCAGTTTCTGGCTATGTGCCAGTATTCCACGCTGCGTGCTCTGTAATTGGGTGTTCACATAGGGCTTGATTCTATAAATGGTGCTTAGCCTAGGCACGGCTAGGTGCTTTAATTGCAGATACCTAGTGACACCAAATTTAACCCCCTTTTTACAAAACCGTGGTGCGGATTTAGCGCCGGCCGTGGTGGTAACAGTTCCGATTCTATGAACGTCGGAGCTGTTACCGCCGAGGCCATCACTAAAAACCGTGCTATGGTTTTGTAAAAGGGATGGGGGGGGGAGTTAAATTTTTGCATAGCCAAATTGTTTTTTAATTGGATAAATGGCATGGTAATTGACTACACCATTACAAAATGATTAAAAATCATTTTTTTTATTACTAATTAAGATTGCATGCAGATATCCGCATGGCACCTAGCAATGCCTAAGTCGTGCCACCTGTTAAGTGGGCATGATTAGTGGTGGAAAATAGGCATGGTAAACTTAGGAGTCCTTTTACTAAGGCGTGCTAACCGATTTAGCGCGTGCTAACTGATTTAGGGCGCACTAATTGATTTAGCGCATGCTAATGATTAACGCACGCTAAATTCTAATGTGTCCATAGAATATAGTGGGCGTGTTAGCATTTAGCGCGCGCTAAATCAGTTAGCTTTGTGTTATGAAATAAAGATCACAATTTTCTTTTTTCAGCGGATCTACTTTCTAAAAGTGCTGTAGATTGGGATTGAAACCAAGATTGAAAATCAAAGATGTCAATCGCTTATGTCTCAGCAGTGTTCTCTATGGATTGTGACTTAGGGACTGACACTCAAAGATGCTGATCTCTTATGCATAAACTTTATCCATGTGCTGAGCAATAAGGTCTCAATTCCCACACCCCTGCTAGACCCTAAGACTACCATCAAACTTAAGTGGTCAAACTATATCATTGATCCCCTTCCTTCTCCTTCCAAACCGCTCTCCTGATTCTAAAGTGACTCTACCCAATTTTCTTCTGAAACTCCTTATCTATAATTATACTACCGTTGGCAAGCTTAGTCGTTATCTCTCCAGCATCAGTAAGTCATCCTATATCTAGATATGTGGTAACACACTGTATGTAATCTCATAAGAACAGAAGAATAACCTTACTGGATCAGACCAATGATCAATCAAGCACAGTTGCCCATTCTCGCAGTGGTCAATCCAGGTCCCTAGAACCTGGCCAAAACCCAAGGAGTAGCAACATTCCATGCTAACAATCCAGGGCAAGCAGTGGCTTCCCCCGTGTCTTTCTCAATAACAGCCTATGGACTTTTCCTCCATTGTAACACTATGAATGTAAACTGTAACCCGTTCTGAGCTCTTTGGGGAGGATGGAATATAAATCCATGTATATATATAAATGAGGCAAAATGGCATTCAAAATTTGATAAATACATAAAATTATTTGCAGGTACTCATAATTGTGTCCCTAGACATGAAACCGTGTGCTAATTTCTTAAATATAATTCTGACATTTCCAAGAAATTAAGGCATAAAACATATATTTTATTAATATGCTATATAATTAAAATAAAATATTGAAATCACAACGCTCTAAAACACAGAGGGAGGGATTCTCAAAATTGGCTGAACTAAAGGAATTCAACCTCTCGTGCTTAATCAGAATGTGTCAGGCTTGCAAGAGACACTAGTAATTAGTTCTCATAAAAGTACCTCACAAATATGAATGCTAATAGCAATATGGTGAACAGATGGGCAGGGAAGGCACTGGCGAAGTGCAACATCCCAGAAAGGGCAGGCCTTCAATTAAATCAGTGAGGCCA
Source organism: Geotrypetes seraphini (assembly GCF_902459505.1). Classification (NCBI taxonomy): domain Eukaryota; kingdom Metazoa; phylum Chordata; class Amphibia; order Gymnophiona; family Dermophiidae; genus Geotrypetes; species Geotrypetes seraphini. The sequence continues at coordinate 117,359,710 of NC_047085.1, forward strand.
CAAGGCTACAGCCTACAGAAGCAGCATCTGATTAGCATGCCATAAAACAGAGTGTGAAACAAATAAGGAAATAGTACGGGCATTGACACCGCTAAGATGTGCTGTGTGGGCCCTCTCTTTTCACTTCCAAAAAACATAACAATCTCACTGCTGTCTCGGTATGTTGCTGCACTGTAACACTGATATGCAATCAAGAAAGAGTAGACGGGACTCGGAGTCGATTTTTTTTTCCCCTAAATCCAACTAGGAGAATGTCCTAACCTGTGGCCTCTTTACCCGTGGTTTTACTACAGAAGTAAATGAGCTCCATTAAAACACTGTTCGACAAAATACTGTAGCTACAAGTAGAGAATGACACGGTGAAAAAATTGGTCCCCGTCACCGCCCCGTCCCCGTCTCACCATCCTCTGCACCGCCCCGTCACCGCCATTCCCTTCACCGCCCCGTCACCGCCACTGCCACCCCATTCACCGCCCCGTCACCGCCACTGCAACCCCATTCACCGCCCCGTCACCGTCACCGCTGCATACATAAAAGCCTCAAACGGGTACGATTTTATATACTTTTCTTTATTTACAGACATAAAACTACACAGTCTTACATGCAAAGGGGTTGGAAATAAAATAATCTTATTCGCTTTGCACTCTGATTTAAAAAAAAGAACCAGCTCAGTGCTGAAAGAGTAGCCCAGCCAGACTTCAGCACAGAGCTGGTCCTACTAGAAACCTCTAATGTGGCTTAGTAAAAGAGACCCTAAAAGCAAATAATCTCACCTGCATCAGAGCAAATGAAAATTTCAGCATGAGAATGTGTATGCTATTGGAAAGAGTAGCTCAGCCAGACCTCAGCTAGGATATCGCCATTTAGGGTGTAAGACTAATTGTAGCAGTGAAAACCTAGTAAAGAAAGCTACAAAGCTATTAGACAAATTTGAGAGTAATTAGATTTAGATTTTTTTTATCTGTAGTCTTCCCTTATCCAGAGCAGAGAACAAGGAAAACATACATAATCATTAATGCAAACAACACAAACAATTTCAACATAAAACTTCACAAAAAACAAAGCTTCAAAACATATCAGGACAAAACTGGGTACAAGAGGGCTGCCATGTTAGTTCACTTTAAAGGTTATTAGTAGAAATAAAACCAAAGAAAAACATATCATTCACCAAGTTGTTTCTTTCCCCCCTTTGACCCAAATCAATTTTGCATTTACCAATGACTATTCCCAATCTGCAGTCACAAGAAAAAGGCAAGGAGGATGTCAGTTCAACCTATTAGAAATTCTTCCCAACAAGGATCCTAGTTTCGGCGTTGCCCTATTTGCTCTTGGAAAAGAGACGGCTGAGGGAAACTATGATTGAAGTCTACAAAAACCTGAGTGGATTAAAACAGGTACAAGTGGATGGATTTTTTTTTTTTTTTCACTGCATCAATATTTACAAAGATTAGGGGACACTCAATGAAGTTACAGAGTAATACAGTCAAACTTTGGTTTGCGATTAACGCGGTTTGCTAGTGTTTTGCAAGATGAGCAAAACACTCAAGCAAACTTTAACTCGCAAACTGAGCATTGACTCGATCAACGAGTGCGTCCATCCCGGGAACCGGCTTCTCTCCCCCACAATACTTACAGAAATCAAAGAATGGGATAAACTGACAACTTTTTTTTGTGAACAGTTTTTCCTTACCGACGTATTTTCTTCACCGACGTATTTTCTTCAAACTGATTTCTTCCAGTGCATGTAAGGATGTCTCTGCTGCCACCGTTCATGGGGGGAGGAGGAAGGGGGGGCCTCTGGCTAGCAGCCACGGACATAGCTTGTTATTTCAGCTCCTCTGGTAAACTCGTCTCAGCTGCCACACCTCCCACCCATGCTACCCACATGCGCCTCCCCTTGGCGGCTCGACGCAAAGCTCGTGGGCACCCATGCTCCTCCGAAACGCCTGGCTCTCTAGGAATCTTAGACTTTCACCGAACAATGTTCCCCTGGGTTGCCCATCGGACTACAGCGCCCAAGAGGCGCGCACACATGACAAATGAGGAGCCAGTATATTGGGGGGCGGAGTCAATGCGGCAACGTGCAAGTTGGATCGAGAGTTGGAGGAGACAGACAACATGGCGGAGACATCAAACACCCGGTCACGAACACGGTGAAACACAGGTAAATAGCGGTTCCTAGAAGGGGGTACATTGGCCTGCGGGGACAAATCTTTTCACCGTTTTTGCGGGCGGTGAAAACTTTTGTCCCCGTGTCTGCGGCGATTTGGCTTTGGAGTCTCCATAACCCGCAGCCAAACCGCAGCCACGCCGCGGCTCCCTGCGGGGATCGCTCCCCGTGTCATTCTCTAGCTACAAGGCCTGGGAGAAAAAAAAAGACACTTGGACTTTTCATGGTGTGTTTACTTCTGTGAATCACTTGTTTGTTTTTTTCCAAGAATAGAAGGACTAGGGGGCATGAAATGAAGCTATTAAGCAACAAATTTAAATCAAATAAGGAAAATATTTTTTCACTTACCCCTAAATTTTATAAACTCTGCCTAAATTAATTGATAGGCTTAATCAGTGCTGATAATTGGCACTTAACATCTCATAATTGCTGTCAGTTGGATTTAATCAAAAGTTAGGCACCTAACTTGAAAAACATGATTCTATAAAAGGCAGGCGCCTAATCCAGAGTGTGTAGTTAAAAGTGGGAATGGCTAGGGGGCAGACTGTAGACATTTTTGAGTTAGGTGCCTGTTTTTGACTTAGGCACTACTGTATGTCTAACGTAGGCGCACACATTTGGGTCAGGAAAACCCGGGCAAAAATATGGTGTGCTTAAAAATTAAGACGTCTAGCAACACCTAAGGCCACTTAGGCAGCGCTAAGCATGTCTCTATACCAGACAAGGGCAACTCTGGTCCTCGAGGGCCGGAATCCAATCGGGTTTTCAGGATTTCTTCAATGAATATGCATGAGATCTATATGCATGCACTGCTTTCAATGCATATTCATTGGGCAAATCCTGAAAACCCGATTGGATTCCGGCCCTCGAGGACCGGAGTTGCCCATGTTTTTTCTATACACTGCACCAAACTTTTATAGAATCGTACTTTGTGGTGCAGTAATTGACACCAAATTTTTAGGCAACTAATACAGAATAGGGAACTCAATGTGTAATTAAACCCTGGTATTCACTGCCAGAGAATGTAGTGAAAGCAGTTAGCTTAGCGGGATTTAAAAAAAGGTTTGACAATTTCTACAAGAAAAGTTCATAAGCCATTATGATGGACTTGGACAAATCCATGGCTTATTCCTAAGCACAGAATCTGTTTTTATTGTTTTGAGATCTTGCCAGGTATTTCTGACCTGGATTGGCCAATGTTGGAAAGAGGATACTGGGCTTGATAGATTTTTGGTCTGACCCAGTATGGCAATGCCTATGTTCTTATGTTGCAAAACCCAACTTACAAACTATTTTCTATGCCATTTTCCAAATAATGCCCTTTTACTAGGTGTGTTAAAATCTAGGCTCAGCACATTCTAAAGTTCCTGCTCATCAAGCCCAAATTCACCCCCTCCTCCCTTTTACAAAACCATAGCGTGGTTTTTTGTGCAAACTGTGACAGTAACAGCCAATGCTCATAGAATTCCCATGAGCATTGGAGTTGTTACTGCTACGGTTTTATAAGAGGGTGAGGGTTAATGTGGCATTATTATAGGGCTTTCTCTCTTCTTTTTTTTTTTTTTTCAAACTGTGCCCCTAATATTCCCATTAGCATGTGGTACCTGCAAACAAATAATACGGGGACACTTAGGCCTAAATTCACTAAAGATCACCGATGTAGGCGATCTGTGGCTGAGTCTTGCCGGGTGACCGATTCACTACAGTGTCCTCAAGCAAATGATGTGATCGGATGCACGTCCCTTAGCAACCCCTTAGCAGAGCGATCCAGACGCATCCGCAGACCATCCTCTTTGCCTGTAGATGTGATCCGCATATGCGCCTGCTCTCTGCACAATCTTGAGGTCAAAATGAAAAGGGGAGGGGTGGCTGCACTCGCTGGCCGCACGAGAATCAATGTAACAGAACACACTTTGCAGCCAGATTGGAACGACAATCTGCTTTCTATTTAGGAGGTCTCGGGGCTCAAGAATCTCCCATATGAGGAAAGACTGAATAAATTGCAGCTATACTCACTCGAGGAACGTAGAGAGAGGGGGGACATGATTGAGACGTTTAAATATATCACGGGCCGTATCGAGGTGGAAGATGATATCTTCTTTCTTAAAGGACCCTCGACCACAAGAGGGCATCCGCTGAAAATCAGGGGCGGGCAATTTCATGGTGACACCAGGAAGTATTTCTTCACCGAAAGGGTGGTCGATCATTGGAATGAACTTCCACTGCAGCGTGCCAGACTTTAAGAAAAAATGGGATACGCATGTGGGATCTCTAGCTGGGTGAAGTTATGAGGGTGGGTTTATTAGGGTGGGCAGACTTGATGGGCTGTGGCCCCTTTCTGCCGTCATTTTCTATGTTTCTATGTTTCCATATATATTCAAATATAAGTTGATCTGAATATAAGCCGAGTCCCCCATTTCCCCCCAAAAGGAGGAAAAATGGTTGATTCGAATATAAGTCGGGCGACTTGATATTCAAGTGTCCTGCCCTGCCAGGTTTTGCACTCAGCCCCCCTCCCTGCCAAGTTCTACACCCAGCCCCCTTCCCTCCCTGCCCTGCACTCAGTCCCATTCCCTACCAGGCTGTGAATCAAGCCCCCCCCCTCCCTGCCAGGCTCTGATCACTGTCCCACCTTCCTTCCCTGTACCCTCTTCCCCCTATAAAGAGCCAACCTCATCATTGATGTCACAATGGCTTGATTGCCCTTTAACCCAGCCAGCAGATTAACCATTCTCCTTAACTTAAACCACCTAGTGGTAGGCAGGGATAGGAGGGATCCCTCCCGGCTCCTGCCCTGGCTGACACTAATAATTACCACCTTCCCTCCTTTAAGTACCTGTTCCCTGGTGGTCCAGCGTGTATCCCGTGCTGAAATCCTGAAGATTGTAAAAGTAATAGTCAGTGGCGCACCCGGCCGGCACACATGAGTGAGCTTCTCGTGCTCCCGGCCGGCCCTGCACCTCTCCTTGATAGGCTGCTGCGAGAGCCGCGAATCCCGTGGCTTCCTACCTCTGGTGTTAGCTTTTTTTGAACCAGGATTGTAAAAAAAGATAAGTTTAAACACAGGTTTTAAAAACTATAAAATATAAAAATCACAAAAAGTATTATAGTGGTACAGGAGCCTATGAGGAAGCACTAGCGGAAAACTAGTCCCTTGAACCAGTACTTGATGTATTTGGGGTGCTGCTTCTGACAGCTCAGGATGCACCACTAGAGAAATTGTTGTGAAGGATCTTTGCAACACATTTGTGAATGATTTGCAGTAGTTGATGATTTTGGTTTAATTGAAAATCTTTAGTAATAATTTTCAGCTGGTTTAATCGATTTCCAAGTGGAAGCAGTATGTAGCATTAACATATGAAGGGTGGAAGTCACACATACAATGAAACAATATGGCCTCTGGTAGAATACTGCAGGCCACAGTAATGTAACTAAGGTCGCTGTAATGGTCTTTTATGGCTAAATAAAAATAAAAAAAATGGCACCCAAATTTGGGCACTGAAAAAATAAGTGTTATGTGCTATTCTATCAATGGCACTATAAGTTGGTTGCTATTTATAAAATAGCACTAGGATCCATGGCCAATTTTGGACAAGAGGATTAACATCAACTGAAACCTGGTGTAAATCCTTGCAACCTAAATTAGGTGCAGATCTGCCATATTCTATAATACTGTATGCAATTGGGCATGGATCCCAGCGCTAAGTGCTATTTTTTTCCAGAATGTTCTATAGTTTAGATGATATCATATTTGGCAAAGCATTCCATCTAGTCAAAGCTTGATATGAGAATAGTGCTGAGACCTTTGAGAATACCTTTTTATATACCAGTTTTCTAGGACCAGGGTAATGTAATATTAAAAATTCCCTTGTCGTTGGCTTTGAATTTCTATAAGACAAAACAATAAAAGAAGAAATATATCTGGGAGAAGTACCGTAACAATGTAAGAAAGATGAAGGACCATAGTTTATATATTATTTGGGGTATTTTCAAAACAGGAAAATGTCCAAAATTCAGCACTTGGACATTTTTCTCTGCAAAATGTCCAAGTGCCGATAAGTGAAACAAAGAACTTAGATATTTTGCAGGACATTCACTCTCCAAAACATCCAACTCAGAAAGGGGTGTGCTAGAGGTATGTTTTGGGTGGAATATGGGCGGGCTGTGGGCTGGGTTAGATTTGGACGTTTTGCGTCAATAATCAAACCTTTTGTAGGACGTCCTAGATGGAACTTAGACCTGTTTTAGAAGCATCTAAGTGCCAAAAAGGTACCAAAACTGATCAGTTGACCACTGGAGGGATTAATGACTCCTCCACACTTTCCCATTGGTTACACACCCCCTCCCACCTTGAGGTTGTGGGTTCAAACCCACGCTGCTCCTTGTGACCCTGGGCAAGTCACTTAATCCCCCCCATTGCCCCAGGTACATTAGATAGATTGTGGGCCCGCCGGGACAGATAGGGAAAAATTCTTGAGTACCTAAATAAATTCATGCAAACCATTTTGAGCTCCCCTGGGAGAACAGTATAGAATGAATGAACAAATAAACACCAGCGCCTAAGCTGATTTAGACACTGCTAGGCACAATTCTACAAATGGCGCCTTTGATTGACATGTGGTAGGTGGAGCTTTGCTAGATTAAGCGCCATTTACAGAATCTGGTCTTTAGTGCATGTTAAGCTTTAGTAAAAGCTTTGGATAGGTACTTGGAAGACAAAGGGATTGAGGGGTACAGATAAGAGTAGAGGTAGATTATAGGGATGGGATTAGAGGTAAGTTCCAAAATTAATCAGGGACCACTGTTCAGGCACTAGGCCTGATGGGCCGCCGCGGGAGCGGACCGCTGAGCAAGATGGACCTCTGGTCTGACTCAGCGGGGGCAACTTCTTATGTTCTTAAAAGTTTTCCATCTGAGGAATGGAAGGTTAAATGACATGTCTAAAATCATAAGAGGCAGCAACAGGATTTGAACCCTGACTTCCTTACTTCTCAGCCCACTGTTTTAACTAACAGGCTAATCTTCAATTGTCTCACAACAAACAGCCTGTTGATAATTTTGAACACAGGAACATAAGCGTTGCTATACCAGGATACATCAAAAGGTCCATCAGGCCCAGAATCCTGTTTCCAACTGTAGCCAATTCAGTTCAAAAGTACCTGGCAAGATCTCAAAAGAGTACAGCAGATTTTATGCTGCTTATCTTAGAAATAAGCAGAGGATTTTCCTAAGCCCATCCTAATAACGGTTTCAAAGATTTTGTTGTCCAAATAAAGCACAATTAAAGGCTCTACATGGTAATTTTGAAGATATATCACAATTATGTAGTCAGGGCCTAAGTTGTGAAAAACGTCTTGTCATTCTGAGTCTATAGAATCTTAATAAACCGAATCTGTAGCCTCCTTGTAGTTTGTCCCTTTTCTGTAGGTAAATAAAACTAATACTACAATTCTCCTAAGAGTACATAGACAGTAAAATGCCAGAGGATAGAAGAAAAAAACAAATTAAATGTTAGTAAGAAAAATCTCAAGGGAAAAAGAGAATATATCAGTTTGCATTTCTTGTGACTTATATCGCTGGAAAATTGCATTTTGGAAATCATGTTTAAAGGATGAAATTGTTTCTAGGCTGGCTTCATAAATCATGCTCACATTTGTTTGGCTGGCAGTGAAAAAGTAAGAATGGCACATTGAATGAACTCCTAGCATTACCACCTGATCCATACTTATTATATATGTATTTATGTATACTATAATATATAAATATCTTGGTCTGCTAAAGAATTATTTTTGACTTGCAATAGAAGATTCTGACCGTGGTTGATTAAATGGAAACTATCTAGAGCAGTTTTATTATTTCTAACAGAGATCACAAAAATGGATAATTGTAACTATTCAATCAGACTTGGAGGACAAAAGAAAACAAATATATAATGCTATTGGTTTTAAAAGTATTTCCCTATAACTTCATCGAGTGTCCCCTGGTCTTTGTAATTTTTGATGGAGTAAAAAATCGGTCTACTTGTACCCGTTCTATACCACTTAGGATTTTGTAGACTTCAATCATATTTCCCTTCAGCCATTTCTTTTCCAAGCTGAAGAGCCTTAACCTCTTTAGTCTTTACTCATACAAGAGGTGTTCCATCCTCTTTATCATCTAGGTTGCTCTTTTTTTAAATCTTTTCTAGTGCTGCTATATCTTTCTTGAGATAAGGTGACCAGAATTGAACGCAATATTCAACGTGAGGTCACACCATGGAGCGATACAGAGACATTATAATATTCTTAGTCTTGTTAACATCACTTTTTTAATAATTCCTAGCATCTTGTTTGCCTAATTGGCTGCCGCCACACATTAGATGGAAGGTTTCATCGTATCGTATTGTCTATAATGATACCCAGATCTTTTTCTTGGGGACCTTAAGGATCTGACCAATCAGAGTCTTAGACCCCTCCTTCCCAGTGTATCCCAGAATGCACTGAGAAGGAGGCCTAAGACTCTGGTTGGCCAAAGTGTCTAAGGCCCTCCTAAAGGCGGGGACTTAAGTGCCTGGGCCAATCAGGGCCTTAGGCCCTTCCCCAGTGCATTCTGGAATACACTGGGAGGGGCCTAAGATTCTGGCCAGATCCCTAAGGTCCCCAATAAAAAGATCAGGGTGTCATTATAGACAATACGATGAAACCCTCCATCTAATGTGTGGTGGGAAGGGGAAGGCCCGCCATTCTGAAGAGGTGGTCTTGCTGGCCGGAAATGTAGGCATCCCTCCGGCCAGCAGTACTCCAAAAGTCACAGGGGGGAGTTGGGGTGCCAGGGTGGAAGCTCTCTTCTGGGGGAGAGCTGGCATGGGGGTTATGCTCTGGAGGGTGCCAGGGTGGGGGCTCTGTTCTGGGGGTGCTGGGGTGGGGGTTCTGCTTTGTGAGGGTGTCGGGGTGAGGGTTGTGCTCGGGGAGGTGGACTGTTGGTAGGAGGGAGTGAGAATCCCTCCTGCCATGGATGGTGTAATAATTACTAGCTATTGTTATTTTTAAAGTTGTTTATGCACTTAACTGAAGGAGTCTACAAGGCTTACGTGTTCTGACACGTTTTACTACTACAGTAATGGCTAGTAATGATTACAGTGTATAATAGTAGAGAAAAAATAATTTTGAAGTGCTGTGATTGACCAAGAGATGCGCATTTAGGAGATAGTCCCCAGTTGTGATTTCTCTACTTTAATGGTTCTGAGCACTTAAAGTTACATTGTGACCGATTTGTGGGTGACCATTTCGTAACTGACATTGGCCATTGCGTGATTGACATACGATTGGCAGTCGCTTTTTAGGCAGCCACTAATATTGGCGCCTTTTAGAAAATCTGGGCTATTATATCTATATCTTCATTTAAAATTATAATTAGAGCTCTCGCTATTGGGGATTCTCTAAGCACCTGGCAGAAATCCATACTTAACACCTTGCTGGCAATCACCATCCAAATGATTTTACACAATTAGAAATCTGCAGATCTACTGAATATCACATTCTGGTGGAATACAGTCCTCATGATACATTTATACGAATCCAAAGCAGTGGAATTTTGCAACAGACAAATCACAGTAAACAAGATCTGGGCCCTCATAGTGAATTTTTCATATTAGCCAATGACATTTCCACTATAGCTTTCTAAAAAAAACTCTGTGGAGTAACGATGTTCCTAAATGGACTTTATTTGAAAGTGTCAAAGTTCCAAAGGTACACTGAAATCATCCACATAAAATAATTCCATCCACATAAAAATAAATCATCCACATAAGAGCCTTAAAGGACCTAGTCCGCTAGGGATAAAGGACCCAACACGGTCCGTGTTTCGACAAAAAGTCTTCTTCAGGGATCCCTGGGGGGTCCTATAAAGGAGAGTACGTGGTGGTGGTGAGCCGGAAGTGAGACACTGCTTGCATTTTCTTATTTGACTTGCCCCAGTTTGGCATCCACACTTATATAGACAACTAATCTTTGGGGGCATATTTACGAGAGGAGATTTAAGATTTTGCACTTAAGAACATAAGAATAGCCTTACTGAGTCAGACCATTGGTCCATCAAGCCCAGTAGCACATTCTTAAGGTGGCCAACCCAGGTCCCTAGAACCTGGTCAAAACCCAAGCAGTAGCAACATTCCATGCTACCGATCCAGGGCAAGAAGTGGCTTCCCCCATGTCTTTCTCAATAACAGAGTATGGACTTTTCCTCCAGGAAATTGTTCAAACCTTTCTTAAAATCAGCTACACTATCCACTCCTACCACAACCTCTGGCAATGCGTTCCAGAGCTTAACTATTCTCTGAGTGAAAAAAAATTTCCTCCAAGAATAGTTAAGCTCTCGAACGTTGGTTTTAAGAAAAGATTAACATGCAAAATCAATGTGCCTTAAGTGCAAAGGCTCTGTGGCACCTGTTGAGGGCGTGTCCAGCAATCTCTCTGCAGTTTCCACCCTATGAACAGGAAGGCACCTAACTCCACCTACTGAGATGATGTTAGATCAGCCACTATGAACTGCACACGTGACAGTGATCGCTACCTACCACATGCTGACTGCAATGTACAGTCTCTGTCCTCTTTCCGCCTATATTCTGCTGAGCCTCTGCCCCCTTCTTGCAGGTAGGTGCATTCAGCACGCCGGCCTGCGCGAAAAACCGCTATCACGGTTTTGTAAAGGGTGGGGGGAGTCACTTTTTTTTACCCTGGCAATTGGGGTTCAGGCTTTTGAAGAACAGAAAACCTGTTAACATTTAAGAGAAACACACTGTAGTAATGTATCTGATATAGTTTATTTTCTGTTAGTTTTAGTTTTTCTGTTTTGCATCATTAAGAAGGGTATCACGACCAGGACGAAGGAAGTCATCCTGCCACTGTATCGTGCAATGGTGCACCCACACCTGGTGTACTGTGTCCGGTACTGGTCGCCGTACCTCAAGAAGGACATGGCGGTACTTGAGAGAGTCCAGAGAAGAGCAACTAAGCTAATAAAGGGTATGGAAGACCTCTCATATACTGACAGACTGAAGAAGCTGGGGCTTTTCTCCCTGGAAAAGCGGAGACTTTGAGGAGACATGATAGAAACCTTCAAGATCATGAAAGGCATAGAAAGAGTAGACAGGGACAGATTTTTCAAATTACGGGGAACCACAAGTACAAGGGGGCACTCAGAGAAATTGAAAGGGGAAAGGTTTAGAACAAACGCCAGGAAGTTCTTTTTCACTCAGAGGGTGGTGAATACATGGAACGCGCTACCGGAGGATGTGATAAGCAGGAGCACGCTACAGGGCTTCAAAGAGGGTCTGGACAGGTACCTGGAGGACAAAGGGATTGAGGGGTACAGATAGGCGTAGAGGTAGGAAATAGGGATAGGATTAGAGGATTAGAGGCAGTTACAAAATTAGTCAGGGACACTGTTCAGGCAATTAGGCCTGATGGGCCGCCGCGAGAGCGGACCGCTGGGCGGGATGGACCTCTGGTCTGCCTCAGCGGAGGCAACTTCTTATGTTCTTATGTTTTCTTAAATGTTTTTCTATTTGATTGCATGCTGCCCTAATCTATGAAGGATGAATGATGTATCAAATTTCAATAAATTGTAAATGGTAAGGGTCTGATTCTATAATCGGCACCTAAATCAGCAGGCGCCTAGGGAAATGGCACTTACCATGTCATTCAATGTTTGATCATACACATTATGTTTAATATATTTATTCATTTTCAACATGCATAGAAACATCCATAGCAAAACAGAACAAAGTACCGTATTTGCCGGCGTATAAGACGACTTTTCAGTACCTTAAAATCCTCCCCAAAGTCGGGGGTCGTCTTATACGCCGGGTACTGTTTAGAGAGCTGCACGGGGACGCCCCTAGGGTCGCGGGGATCCCTTGGGGACGCCCCCTAGGGTCGCGGGGATCCCATGGGGATGCCTCCGAGGGTCGCGGGGCTCCTGCGGGGCTGGATGCTCAGTCTTCTGGATGTACGCGGCTCTTCTTCTCCCTACCTTCTCTGCTTGCAGCACAGAGCCGAACGGAAGTCTTCCCGACGTCAGCGCTGACGTCGATGGGGAGGGAGGGCTTAAACAAAGCTTAAACAAAGCCCTCCCTCCCTCCGACGTCAGCGCTGACGTCGGGAAGACTTCCGTTCGGCTCTGTGCTGCAGGCAGGGCAGATAAGGAGAAGGAGAATAGCCTCGTGGTTCGAGTGGCTACCAAGGGAAAGGGGCGGCCGCCCCGCCCCGGTTGCAGCACAGCCGGCCAGGTCCCCTTACTTTTGTGGCACTTCCCCGACCGACCGATAACAGCCCGGGTCCGACAATCCTCCCTGCCCTGTAGCCGCGAATCTAAATTACCTTCTTACAGCAGCTGTAAGAAGGTAATTTAGATTCGCGGTTAAGGGCAGGGAGGTTTGTCGGACCGGGGCTGTTGTCGGTCGGTCGGGGAAGTGCCACAAAAGTAAGGGGACCTGGCCGGCTGTGCTGCACCCGGGGCGGTAGAGAAGGTGTGCGGAAGAAGGGGTAGTCAGAAGGTAATTTAGATTCGCGGTTAAGGGCAGGGAGGTTTGTCGGACCCGGGCTGTTATCGGTCGGTCGGGGAAGTGCCACAAAAGTAAGGGGACCTGGCCGGCTGTGCTGCACCCGGGGCGGTAGAGAAGGTGTGCGGAAGAAGGGGTAGTCTTATACGGCGAGTATATAACAAAACTCTATATTTTAACTAAAAGTTGGGGGGTCGTCTTATACGCCCAGTCGTCTTATACGCCGGCAAATACGGTACTTACATTTGTGCACAAAACAATCCTTCCCTCCCACCCACCCACCCAGTCCCTCAACCAGAGACATAAACACAATAATAATCTCTGAGTGTAGGGAGTCCAGCACAACACAAATTACAGGTTCAAGAGTCTACTCCGGGCCATAGGTGTAAGAGTTATCCAAAAGCGTTCCCAGATCAAAGTAAATCGGTGACCCGGCCCAGTGTCTAGATCGGTAAAATGTCTACATTCCAAGGAGGCATGTACAGTCATCAAAGTTCTCCACTGACTGTAAGTCGGAGCATTATTGGCCAGCCACTGTGTCAATGTTGCTTTTTTTTCCAAGCAATATGGCTTGAGTCGCAAAAGCTGAAAGGCCTTTTGGTTTAGGTGTGACAATATCATAGAAACCAAATAATGCTCTGGGCGTCGGGGTCCACCGCCGACCCCAGAGAGAGAGGTCATATAAGTTCCCAAACAATACCAGAACCGAAGAATGTGAGGGCAGGACCAAAACATATGTCCCAGTGAGGTGTGTGCCTGAGAACATTTGGGACATTGATGGAACTGGGTAATGCCCATCCGGCAAACTCGAATTGGTGAAATGTATAGACAAAACGTAAACTTCAGCTGCAGTTCCCAATGTTGAATGTTGGAGGACACCTTTCTCAAATTTTTCACCACTTGCTGCAGCTGGTGGGAGGTAATAACACACTGTAAATCCTCAGCTTAGGTTGTTGCTAAAATGGCAAAGTAAGGGCCAGATTGACTGTCATGAATGCCCACATGATGAAAGCGAAGAGGGATCAATTGTTGTGCAGACAAACTAAACATTTCAGAAAGAGTTTCATGACAAGTGTCCGTCAAATGGCATGCAGACAGAGAGCGAACATAATGTCGGGCTTGAAAATATGCAAAATTGTATACATCTGGAAGGATCATACACATTAAAGATCACTGCCTTAAATAAATATAACTTTTCAAATGCATGAATAAAAATGTGAAAATGTGACGTCATCTGGATTTGTCTTGCTGGTTGTTGGATTGTTGTTGTTTTTTTGGATTTTTGCACAATTATATTGGGGAACTGTAAACTTGAGGAAGGCATAAATACTGGCAGTCTGTCATAGTGGAAATCCATACCTTCATCCCCTGGCCAGGATTAAATCTACAAGATCAAACAAGATAAGTCATGTTTCATAAACATTATGGAACAGTAGGCAGGGAGTGCTGTGATGAATGTGATTATGGCACTGCCAGTATGGGATGGTGTTAATCTTTAACTGAGCACTATTTTCACATTTTTCTTCATGCATTTGAAATGTTAGATGTATTTAAGGCAGTTATCTTTTATGTGTAAGGTTAGAATTTTTGGAAGATCTAGAGCAGTGGTCTCAAACTCAAACCCTTTGCAGGGCCACATTTTGGAGTTGTAGGTACTTGGAGGGCCTCAGAAAAAAATGTGCATGAGGTAAAACTCTTTATAGTTTATAAATCTTTCCTTTTGGCTAAGTCTTAATAATAATATTATTATAATTTATAGGTAAAGAGACATATGATCAAGAAACAGTTTTATTTTACTTTTGTGATTATGATAAACATACCGAGGGCCTCAAAATAGTAAGTACCTGGCGGGCCGCATGTGGCCCCCGGACCGCGAGTTTGAGACCACTGATCTAGAGGTATATTTGATTTTCTCCCAACAGTATTTTTCTTGTTTCAAAGTTAGATGCCATTTATAGACTTGTACCTAGTAGTGCCTAACTCAAGTTTATTTATTTATTCAATTTCCTATACTGTTCTCCCAGGGGAGCTCTGCACAGTTTACATGAACATAGTCTGTTATTAAGACATGGGGGAAGCCTCTGCTTGCCCTGGATTAGTAGATGGAATGTTGCTACTCTTTGGGTTTTGGCCAGGTACTAGTGACCTGGATTGGCCATTGTGAGAACAGGCTACTGGGCTTGATGGACCATTGGTCTGACTCAATAAGGCTATTCTTATGTTATATGTTCTTATTTAAGCATTTTTCCCTGTTTGCCCTGGCGGGCTCACAATCTATCTAATGTACCTGGGGCAAAAGGGGGACTAAGTGACTTGCCCCAGGATCAGTGTGGGTTTGAACCCACAACTTCAGAGTGCTGAGACTGTAGCTTTAACCTCTGCGCCACCAGTAGGTATCAAAAATGTAGATGTCAGTATATTAGGCCCGGGTTTTCTTGGTCCAAAATACTAGTGCCTAACTCAATCCATGCCAATTTCTGCCCTCAACCACACCTACTTTTTGGATAGATGCTGTAGGCAGGTAGGTGCCTCAGTGTAGACACCAGCAAATTAATTTTTTATAGGTTTTTGATGACACTTTTTAAATTATTGTTGTCAACTAACCAATTAAAAAATTAAAATAGGCACGAAACTCAGTAGGTGCTTACTTGTAGGCACCATTCATAGAATCAGGGCCTATATGTTTAAGTTCCATAACTGGCCTCAAAAACTATACCAAAATATAAATAAATACCAATTTATGTAGAAATACGACTATTAAAAAATTGGTATTATAAATGATGTTATCTTCAGTAATGTCCCTGGGAATGATAAAGAAAAAAATATATATGAATGTATAAACCTTAAAAAAACTATAAATGAAAAATTGCAATCAATCAGACAAATCAAAAGAAACAATCAGTACGGGCCCTGTGCCCTCGTTTCAACCAATGGCCCCGGGCAATGCTTATACAGTGACATGCACTTAGAAATAAATCTAAATAAACGGTGCCCAGTACATCATTTTATTCTTTTGAAGCGTGTCAAAAAATATAAATAAAAAATGATAAATAATAAAGGAGTGAAAACACTACCTTCCCCAAGCATGGACTTCTGAAGAAAAAATCATTGAAAAGAATATCTCCCTGAAACCTCATATGCAAAAACACCAGAATGTGAATAATTATATGAAAAAATCATAATACAAAAAATAATGACTCAAAATCATCAAAAACGTTCAAAAACAAATAAGTGAAAATATACAATGTCCTCAATCTGTGTACCAAAAATTCAATGTGTCTATCAATGGAAAATCTAAGAAACGTGATGCAAAGTAGAAACCAGTAAAAATCAATAAAAAGTACTTAGCTCAGCCATTTCAGAACGGGATGAGGTTCAAAATTCAAAGTTCAAAGTTCAATGATGGTTCTGTGATACCTCTGCTTGATCGGTCCCGCTCACTTACGAAATACTCATTGAAGAATGAACTTATAGGTGCTGTAGCCGTAGTACTTGAATCTAAATCCAAAGAGCTGTTCAGAAGTATCTCTCCAATTTATGACTCTGTTTTATTAACACATTCCGCTCACTCATATATCTCGCTCGTTGGTCTCATTCATTCTGCTCATTGGTCTCATCCATTCTGCTCACTCTTGTTTTTGAACGTTTTTGATGATTTTGAGTCATTATTTTTTGTATTATGATTTTTTCATATAATTATTCACATTCTGGTGTTTTTGCATATGAGGTTTCAGGGAGATATTCTTTTCAATGATTTTTTCTTCAGAAGTCCATGCTTGGGGAAGGTAGTGTTTTCACTCCTTTATTATTTATCATTTTTTATTTATATTTTTTGACACGCTTCAAAAGAATAAAATGATGTACTGGGCACCGTTTATTTAGATTTATTTCTAAGTGCATGTCACTGTATAAGCATTGCCCGGGGCCATTGGTTGAAACGAGGGCACAGGGCCCGTACTGATTGTTTCTTTTGATTTGTCTGATTGATTGCAATTTTTCATTTATAGTTTTTTTAAGGTTTATACATTCATATATATTTTTTTCTTTATCATTCCCAGGGACATTACTGAAGATAACATCATTTATAATACCAATTTTTTAATAGTCGTAAGTTCCATAACTGCCATTTGTAAGAAACACTAATCACAGAGTTTAAATATTGACCTGTCTTTGCATACAGTTTGCTCCTTTGACTTATGTGTAACCCCATCTAGAAATGCCTCCTAAATCCTGTGGATAAAAGCATGTATGTTGACATATGCTGGCATTTTTACCCATGAACAAGGAGAACAATAATCTGAAAGACAATTTCCACAACTACTACTCATCAAAAGAACTTTCCTTTCCTTTTTGCTCTTCAGATCTATAGATGCCTTGTGTGCTATGGTGCAATTTCAACGACAGACGAACACACTAGAAAAAATGAAGCCTATTGTCTGTCAGACTGAAACAGAAACACACTGACATTAAAAACAGCATTGGTGGAATTCATTGTGCCATATTTTTAAATTGGAGAGAATATTAGCTATTCAGCAGGGACAATATAAAAGATTTATTGATGTTTGGGAGCCATTAACAAATTATTGTAAGGATTGATTATAGTTAATAATTTATTTTTCCCCTTTATTATTGAAGTATATGGTGGGGGGAGGGTGGGTGTAAATTTTAGTTATTTCTGAAAATGTTATATGGGAGGGAGGGGGTAGGAAGTAATTTTATTATGATACAATAAATGTATGATTAATAAGTGTTATTAAAGTATATATGAATGTATATTTAAATTACTTGTTGAAGGTTTAAAAATGAATAAAGATTTTTTTTTTTAAACCAAAAACCCCCCCAGCATTGCCTTCTTTCTCCATCTTAACATCCTGCAGTATTTCACTCTCTGTTCAAGTCCTTAAATGAGATGACTGAACATGGCAGGTGTTGCTCGTCAAATGACATGCTTTACTTTGTTCCCTCCAGTTTATTTTGCTTGACTACTGTTGTGCAAGAAAAAAAAATGAACATATGGAGGTAGCCAGCTGAATTGTGGGAGCTGAGAGTGGATGAAAACACTCAGCATCCAATGTAGCAAATGGTTCAAATGGGGCTTATTTTGGCCGCTTCAGACCACAACAGACTGCCTTTTCAACAACATCAAAACTGTTTAAACACCACTCCTCCCTCCCCCCTGCACATTCATACACAATTTATCTCTCATTTCCCTAAAACAAATAATAAAGCAGGACATTTACTTGTAAGGTGTGATTGATGCCATAAATTGGCATTTATGCACATAAGTGCTAGGCACTATTTTATAATGAATGCACCAAAATTTCTTATCACTTATGTTCGAGGCAGTGTAAAATGGGAAGAGTTGCCGTGTCTCTTAGGTATGCATGTAGCTTAGCAGAGTGTAAAAAATTGATCACCATCGTATCATTCCTTCTGCTAGAAACTCCTCAACCTTGAGATGTCCTGTCTCTCTGTTCAAATTAGAATGTAAGCTCTTCCGAGCAGGGACTGTCTATTGAATGTTAAAAGTATAGCACTATAGAAATGATAAATAGTAGTAGTAGTAATGGTAAAGTGGCGGTCTCCAGACAGAAAATCTGCCATGTCAAGCATTTGGACTCTTATTTTTTCAATGTTAAATCCAAGTCTTTCATTTGTAGCTCAGAGTGAATTATGTTCAGGTACAGGAGATATTTCCTCATCTCTAGAGGTCTTAAAGCAGTGTTTCTCAAACTTTTTTGGCTCCGTCATACTAAATGGAGCAAATGTTTTTTGCAGCATATTATAACTGAAATTATAAAATTGCAAAACCAACAAAAGAATTACCGTATTTTTCGCTCCATAAGACGCACCTGACCATAAGACGCACCCTAGATTTAGAGGAGGAAAACAAGAAAAAAACATTCTGAACCAAATTGTGTACTAATATATACCAGGCTCTGCGCCCAGCCCCCCTCACTCCCTGCTAGGCTCTGCACCCAACCCCACACTCTTTGCCAGCCTCTGCACCCTGTACCTTTTTAAATCCCCCTATCGTACCTTTTAAAAATACCCCGTACCTTTTTAAAACACCCCCCTCCGTAACAAAATATTCTAGAACTCCAAAGAGTATCAAGATTCCAAGCAGAATCTCAAAGAATAGCAAGATTCCAGAACCCCAAAGAGTAGCAACATTCTGTGCTACTGATCCAGGTCAAACAAAGGCTTCCCCTGTGTCTTTCTCAATAACAAGTTTCAAGTTTCAAGTTTATTAGGATTTGATATACCGCTTATCAAGGTTATCTAAGCGGTTTTTACAATCAGGTACTCAAGCATTTTCCCTATCTGTCCCGGTGGACTCACAATCTATCTAACGTCTATGGACTCTGTCAACCTGTTCCAGGCATACAGCAAGAAAGAAGGGACAGAGTCTGGAGTTGGCGGTGGAGAGAAGGCTCAACACTTGCATTATTATAGTGTCCAGATCTGGTCTCTCTGGTGGACCCGCTCGCACATCCATCCGTCAGTCAGTCAGTCATGCAATCTCTCTAGTGGACCCCTCACCCGCCCGCCCATCTGCCCGTCATGTGGTCTCTCTGGTGGATCGCCCGCCGTTCCTTTTAAAATGCAGCTTATAGCCTGGTGGTCCAGCGGTGTGTCAGCTGTCAGGAGCGAGCTTTCCGCACTCCTGCCTGGGCCATGCTGCTTTCTAAATGGCTGCCATCAGTTCTCGCGGGTTATGCCCTTATGCCTCCAGTGGTCATCTGGTCAATTTGGGCACCTTGTTGGCACTTGTTATTAAAACAGGTCTAGCCCCAAACATCCAAATTGTGCCCTGGATGTTTTGTAAAATGTTTATCACTGCAAAACGTCCAGGTCATAAGCCCACCCTAGTCCCACCCAAAACACGCCTCCAACATGGCCCCTTGAAATTTTGATGAACTACTGACAAACAGCATAGAAAGCCTTCTAGGTTTTGAAAAGTGTGATTTGAACACTTTAGCAATTAAAATGTCTAGGTGCCACTTTATGCCGTTTTTTTGGACATGTTTGTCTTCTGAAAATGGGTCCGTATATGTAATGTAATGTAATGTAATTTATTTCTTATATACCGCTACATCCGTTAGGTTCTAAGCGGTTTACAGAAAATATACATTAAGATTAGAAATAAGAAAGGTACTTGAAAAATTCCCTTACTGTTCCGAAGGCTCACAATCTAACTAAAGTACCTGGAGGGTAATAGAGAAGTGAAAAGTAGAGTTAGAGGAAAAATAAAATAACAAGACAGCATTGATCTAAATACTTGGAAGGTAGAAGAGAGGAGAGAAAGGAATAGAAGCAGAATGGGTTAGCGTCAGTGATGAAGTGGAGCAAGTAAGTTTGAAGTTTCCAGAAAGGGCTTCTTCAGTATATCTGCTTATTCCTCTAGAATATTTACCTAGTTGATTATTATATTTGACCACTTTAGATAAACATTTTTTATACACTCGCATCATGCAAAATTTAATTAAGATTTGTTTTCTTTAGAAAGAGCAGTACTCTAGGGTCCCAGGCAGAAAAAATAATGCCAGCTTTGAGCAGGCAATTTCTTTTCAAGAATAACACAGTTGTTTTTTTTATTCACTGCAAGTTGCATTATTCAATTTACATAAGAATGAGGTGTTTTGCACTCATTTTCATACTTTGAATCTCATTATTATGTATCCCATGATAACATAATAATGTATTACATTAATATAATGCACGCTATTGCCATTTAACACACATTAAAGGAGAAATAAAATATCATTGCCATAACTTAACTATCCCCTTAGAGGGGCATAATAAAAAAAACCCATCTAAGTCCCCTTTTGGCCTAAGCCCCTAAACGCTGAAAGTAACAGCAGGGAAAATGTCCATTCTCAAAAAAACATCCAAAATGAGGTTTTTTTTGAGAATGGCCTACCTCTACCTTCAGCAGTTTAATCGCCCAGACCACCACAACGTCTAAAATTAAAATACATTCCCCAACCAAAAAATCGCCCAAGTCCCAAACGCCCAAAACAAGACCTTTTAGGCGAAGGAAGGGTCAGTCCTTCACCTAAAAGCTGGATTCTGTAACCAGCGTCTGTCAAAAACACTGGTTACAGAATTTTACCCCCCCTCCCCCGCAATAATAACAGCAGGAGAGATGCCCAATCTCTCCTGCCGAAGGCGCACTCCCCCTCGAATACTGGCAGGAGGGATCCGAAGCCCTCCTGCCAGCACCCCAACCCTCCTGCGTAAATACTGGCAAGAGGGAGGCCAAACTCTCCTGCCAAGGCGCAGGCCCCCACCCCTGAACCCCTTCTCCCCGACAATACCGGTAGAAGGAAGCCCAAGCCCTCCTGCCAAGGCGCAGGACCCCATCTCTCCTGCCGTGATTTGTGGCAGTTTGGGGGGATTGCGATCATGGCAGGAGAGATTAGGCATCTGTCCTGCCGCGATTGTTGTGGTGGGGGGTGGGCAGGTTGCTGGGGCTGCTGAGCTGATCGCGGCAGCCGCGATCAGCTTAGTGGCCCCTATTCAAGTTTCAAGTTTTATTTGAGTTTGATGAATAGCTTATTTAGTTTTACTAAGCGAGGTACAAAATCGATAAAAATATAAACATATATTTAGTCATACAATTTAAATTTTAAAATAATGGGTTAGACAAATAGACTTACAGACCAACTAATACAATAGGTAAGAGAGAACAGAACTACAATTCAGTATTTTTAAAGTACAGAGGAGAACCATATATGGAAAAAAAAATAGGAAATGTGCAATCAAAGAAAGAAGAGTCTTTAAAAAGAAAACTTTTTAAATTACTTTTAAAATGACTCAAATCGTTTTCCACTCTTAAATGCTGTGGCATGGTGTTCCAAAGCTGCGGTCCCATCACTGAAAACATATCGTGTTAATGTGTCCCAATAACTTTCAAAGAGGGGACTACTATAAGCTTTTGATTAGTAGACTGGAGAGAACGTGAAATGCTATAAGGGATGAGCAATTTATCAATAAATTGAGGTTCATTAGTAGAGAGGGTTTTGAATACTAAAAGTAAAATTTTGAAGGTTAATTGGAAACCAATGAGATTTAGTCAGAAACGGTGTTACATGATCATATTTTTTACCATTGTGGATGAGTTTAACGGCAGTATTCTGAATTATCTGAAGGTGCTTTTTTTCGTTTTGTGTGATACTTATTAATAAAGAATTACAATAGTCAAGTTTTGCAATGATTAAAGAATGGATTAATATATTGAACAATTTTGGCTCCAGAAACTTGGAAATTGAGCGAATCATTCGCAGCCTATAAAAGCAGGATTTAACAATACTACTTATATGATCGTGGTAGGAAAGTTTATCATCGATGATGACTCCAAGTATTTTTAATGAAGTTACAAGATCCAAATGAATGTTATCCAGAGTAAAAGAGGCACTCAAGTTTATTCCCGTCTTCCATGGAAAAAGTAGAGCTTTTGTTTTCTGTCTAACCCTCTCAAGCTTTTTATTAATCTCAAGTATTTCTTCTTTATTTTCCAGATTTAAAGAGTGTAAAAGTTGGATATCATCGGCATATGTAAAGGTGGTGAAGCCGATAGGCTGACAAAGGCCTAAAAGGGTGACAAAAAGTTGTTGAACAATAATGGAGACAGGATGGATCCTTGGGGAATTCCATAATTAAGAGCGTAGGGTTTGGAAACGGTATCATTATACCTGTTTTGACTTGGTCTAAGTCAAAATGTATAAGTTCCGACTGGGCCATCTCCCTAGACTTTTGGTTATACCTGCAGTATGACTAAGTCTAGGTTGGCCCACCCTTTCCCTTCCTCTAAAAACGCCTCTGATTCAAAGTGCATTAACCTACAGACTAAAGTCTGTTGAAATTTTTTTTTTATTAGAGGAATGTCTGAAATGAACTACAGTTGTCGGAAAATTTGGAAAAGTACTAAAAATGTTCTGCTTGTGCACCTCACTAGCATGTGCTGACTAAGGTACAGAACTCATTGTAGGAACTAAACCCAGCTCTCTGAGAATAGTAGTAGACAGTCCTCCTACTCAGTCTCAAGGTCAGCTCAACTTTCTTACTTTTAATCGTCTTTCTGTTCTGTCCTTAAGAATCATAAACACACAACGGGGTACAATTCAGTTACAGCTCCACAAATATGGAACTCGCAGCCGGCTCATATTAGGGAAGAAAAAATCCTTAATAGATTCAAAGGGACATTAAAATGTTGGCTGTGCAAAGACACATTCGAAACATGAAACTTTCACGCGACTATCCCACTTTTAATGGAATAGCATAAAGGAAAGTTATTCCCCTCCCCCTTTTGTTTTTACCTTTTTTGGTCTTTCTTTTCTTTTATTGTAGTTCCACCTGCATTCCTTCTGTATTGGTCTGATTTTGTCCATGTCTTATTGCAACCTGAATGTAGTTGGCTTTCACCATTTTTAAATTGCACATCGCTTTGAAACATGATATTGCGATTTATCACATTTTCAATTAAACTTGAAACTTAAAGAGGAGTACAACCAACTTACTCCAACTTCAAAAATACACCATGAAACACACAGTATTACAGTAGAGTTATATGTACTGACAGGACTAAAAAATACATTTTAGCTAGCAAATGGGAAAAAATAACACTACCAGAGGAAGCTGCCTTCTCTCCCCTATGGCACTCTGACACCTACTAAGTGAAGGAACTAAAAAAATCAAATGTCCATTACAATGTTCCCCCGGTCATTTGCGGTCAGCGGTTCGCGGTCCCAGTCATTCGCGGTATTTTCCGACCACGACCGCTGACTAGGAGAGGACATCTGGAGAGGCAGGAGAGAGCAGCCAGAGCACCGGCGAGTGAAGGAAATCATTCGCCGTATGCTCCGACCGCCTCTTCCTGCACTAAAGTTGGGTCTTACCAATCAGGAGCTGCTTTGACACGTAAGGCTCGACTTTAGTGCAGGAAGAGGTGGTCGGAGCATACAATGAGTGATTTCCTTCACTCGCCAGTGCTCCGGCTGCTCTCTCCTGCCTCTCCCGCTGCCCTCTCCAGTCTCCCCCACGAAAAACCGTATTCGCGGTTTTTCAAGATTCGCAGGGGTTTCTGGAACGGAACCCCCATGAATTTCGGGGCAGTACTGAATACTATTTTGTAGCATTACTAGGTTTTCTACATTTCGAGAATATGGCCATCTGTTTTGGTACACACTGAGGTGACTCTTGAGGTCAGCTGTCAAAGCTCAAAAATTTGTGCAAATGCAGGTACTGAATCAATTTAATCCTGCAACAAAATGAAAAGGATTGTATTGAATAAAGGATAATAATATGACAGGTCCCTGGGGCCTCCTGGAGAGTGGGTGAACTTACTTCAGTATGTTTCCATATTCGTTTTTGCTCCTTAAAAGCTAACAGTTCAATATTCAGAAGCATTTGTCCAGACAGCTGCATCCACTACCCAGATAAATACCTTATCAATCATTTTTCAGCAGAACTATCTGGATAGTGCCAAATCAGAGCAAGGCCAGAACATGCACTTTCTGCCTAAATATACAGACAGCTGCAATAGTCAACAAAAAAGGTTGTCCTAACTCTTTCTAGATAGTTATAGCATATGGACAGCAGCTGAATATTGCAGCAGTGCTCACCATTCTATACAGGGGGTCCCCTGTATCCACCGTTTGCTAATATCTGCACATACGTGAAACTGCAGATATTAGCAAACGGTGCTATACCGCAGTTTACCACCTGAGCACCAAGAACTCTTGCCCACCCATACTCTACCCCGCTGTATCCATAGCCCCCAAACGTATCTCCTCAAATCTTTAGCAGCAGAGAGCAGAATCTCCTGACCGCTGCTAGTGCCAGCCTCAGCTCCCTCCCTCTGATGTCACTTCCCAGTCCTGTGACCCGGATGTGACCTCAGAATGAGGTAGCTCAGGCCATCGTGAGAAGCAGGGAGGAGATCCGGCTTGATTTTGGGGAACTTTTTATGAAGGTATGCTGGGATGGGTATGTGTATGGTGGGGTATTGTGAGGGCAGTGCCCGGCATTTATGCAGTAAACCATGGATAATTGAAACTGCAGATACGGGAACCCCCCTGTATATATATATATATATATATATATATATATATATATATTCAGTGCCACTTATTAACAGTGTTGAGTATACATTTGCAAAAACCAAAAACAACTGCATTAGGGTCTTAATGCATGGAATAGCGCGTGGTTGCAGGCGGTAGTTTTTCAGGTAGCGCGTGCTAATCTGGTGCATGTGCTAAAGACGCTAGCGCACTTTTGTAAAAGGAGCCCTAAGTGCGTCGCTGTCATTCATTCCCTAGTATCTTCTATGTACCAAAGATGGCCAGGCATCATTGAGCAAACTTTATATAGATTTTAAGGCAAACAAACGTGGGGGGTAAGTTAGCCAGATCTTGTAAAAATGTTGCAGGAAATCTACCAGAAAGACTCTCTCCTATCCAAGGTATGAGCCACAATTTCTACTACCCCGTCCTGCGGAATCCTTTTATATAGAGAAATCATATCAACTGTAGCCAACCAAATTGGTTCAGTAATCTCACCCAATTCTTCCAGGATTCTTATTAAATGAGAAGAGTCTTTTAAATAAGAAGAAATTTTCTGTATCTGTGTTGTTTTCAAAAAAACTATCAATGAATCTGGACAAATTTTGTAGATACGATTGGGCGACTTGGAGGCACTGTTACATTCTTATGTATTTTAGGGAGGAAATAGATCTTTGGTGTTCTCGAATATTCTTCAATTAGACATATACTTTCTTGCATAGTTAAATACCCTCTGAAGATATTATTAAGGTTACACTATTCATAATTAGAAAATCTTTATATGCAGTGTATGCAGTGTAACTAGTGATTGAAGCCTAAGGGGTGACATTCTTATGTTCTTATGCATTTTATAAAAATAGACATATAAAAAACGGATGAGTTCAAAGACAGCACATAACTAGTTATGTTGCACAACAAAACATAACTGTTCATATGAAGCACACAACAGGTTATCTTTGTGACCTTGGAAACATAATTGGTTATTAACCCAATGCTGTGAGAGTGGCCAGTTTCTTTTGCTAGATTGGCATTTTGGAGGGCAAAAATCATTGGTAGATTAAGGGAGTACCCCCAATCCCTCCAATGGAGTGCTGCTCAGTAGCAGCTAGTGGTGTAGCAAGGGTGATAGGTGCCCAGTGCAGTGGTGCCCCTCTCCTGCCCTCTTCTCCACCCTCTCACCCCATCCATAGAGTGGTGCCCCTCCCCTGCCCTCTTCTCCTACCCCACCCCCTCCTGCACCATCTGCATGCCCCTTCCCTCCTCCCATACCTCTTTAATGTTCACAGTGCGAGCAGCAAACCCAGCCTGCTGAATGTGCCAGTGTCAGCTCTTCCTCTGACGTTAAAGACGTACGAGGAAAGCGAAGAGGCATGCATGGGCAGTACTGGGGGGGGGGGGGGTGCTGAGAAGGAGTGGGGGCAGAGAGGAGGACGGGTGCCAGCGCCCCCAAGATGAGGCCCTGGGTGGACCACTGCCCTCACCCACCCCTTACTACGTCACTGGTAGCAGATGTTTCAAAAATCCTAAACGTTTTTGGTAGCAAGTGTAACTCCAGATTTCAATCTTTCAGGACATTTAAGTACTGATCCATAATTTTTCCCTCTTCTTTTTCTTATGTTCCAGAATGCAATTCTATATTATGCTCATTTATTGCCCTTTGTTAAACCTTAGCTTGGTGGTGGAAAAAGTTACAGAACCTCTACTAGATCAGAATTGGTTGAAAGAATGCCAGGTGAGCTAGATGGTAGCTTCAGTGTATGGGAAATTGAGAAAAAGTGGCTGCTTCATCCTCTGAAGGACTTATCTAGTGGTAGCCTTCTGTGTTATGAGTTTTAGACTATTGTGATTCTTTATATATGTGTTTACCAAAGGAGGTCACTCAAAACATAGCATTGAGTCTTATTTGTTAACAGCCTAAATGTATTTTAGCTTCCTCTTTGTTGTGAGAGCCTCACAACAAGCTATTCATTAAGGAAAATAATTGTTTTAAAGTACTCTGTACAATGGACCTCTGAAAAGTTCTCAGCCCAGCCAGCAAAGTTGGGACAGTATCCATCGAAGGGCTCCTTTTACGAAGCCGTGGTAGCGGTTTATCGTGTGTAATAGCACGCGCTAAACCGCCGGCCACGCTAGCCGCTACCGCCTCCTCTTGAGCAGGCGGTAATTTTTTGGATGGCGCGGGGGTTGGCATGTAAATGAAAAGTCGCGCGCGCTGAAGCTGCTAACGTGGCTTCGTAAAAGGAGCCCTTAGTCCAGCAATTTTCAACTTTTTTTGTTCCATATTTTTCTGATGGAACAATAAAAAGTGGAAAGTCACTGGACGTGGAGGGGTATAATCAAAAGGTACATCTAAGTCCGTTTTGGGCCTAAGTCACTAGTCGCCCAATGTCGGACATGGGAAAAGGTCTATTTTCGAAAAATACATCCAACTTTTTTTTTTTTTTTTTTGGGGGGGAGGAATCGTCTAACTGTACGTCCAGCCACCTGATCGTCCAGACCGCTAAGTCATCCATCTTTATACCCCATTTTCGTCCAAAAATTCATCCAAATCAAAAACGCCTAGAAAAAGACCTAAGAAGAAATTTTCTGTATCTGTGTTGTTTTCAAAAAAACTATCAATGAATCTGGACAAATTTTGTAGATACGATTGGGCGACTTGGAGGCACTGTTACATTCTTATGTATTTTAGGGAGGAAATAGATCTTTGGTGTTCTCGAATATTCTTCAATTAGTCATATACTTTCTTGCATAGTTAAATACCCTCTGAAGATATTATTAAGGTTACACTATTCATAATTAGAAAATCTTTATATGCAGTGTATGCAGTGTAACTAGTGATTGAAGCCTAAGGGGTGGCATTCTTATGTTCTTATGCATTTTATAAAAATAGACATATAAAAAACGGATGAGTTCAAAGACAGCACATAACTAGTTATGTTGCACAACAAAACATAACTGTTCATATGAAGCACACAACAGGTTATCTTTGTGACCTTGGAAACATAATTGGTTATTAACCCAATGCTGTGAGAGTGGCCAGTTTCTTTTGCTAGACTGGCATTTTGGAGGGCAAAAATCATTGGTAGATTAAGGGAGTACCCCCAATCCCTCCAATGGAGTGCTGCTCAGTAGCAGCTAGTGGTGTAGCAAGGGTGATAGGTGCCCAGTGCAGTGGCGCCCCTCTCCTGCCCTCTTCTCCACCCTCTCACCCCATCCATAGAGTGGTGCCCCTCCCCTGCCCTCTTCTCCTTCCCCACCCCCTCCTGCACCATCTGCATGCCCCTTCCCTCCTCCCATACCTCTTTAATGTTCACAGTGCGAGCAGCAAACCCAGCCTGCTGACTGTGCCAGTGTCAGCTCTTCCTCTGACGTTAAAGACGTACGAGGAAAGCGAAGAGGCATGCATGGGCAGTACTGGGGGGGGGGGGTGCTGAGAAGGAGCGGGGGCAGACAGGAGAACGGGTGCCAGCGCCCCCAAGATGAGGCCCTGGGTGGACCACTGCCCTCACCCACCCCTTACTACGTCACTGGTAGCAGATGTTTCAAAAATCCTAAACGTTTTTGGTAGCAAGTGTAACTCCAGATTTCAATCTTTCAGGACATTTAAGCACAGATCCATAATTTTTCCCTCTTCTTTTTCTTATGTTCCAGAATGCAATTCTATATTATGCTCATTTATTGCCCTTTGTTAAACCTTAGCTTGGTGGTGGAAAAAGTTACAGAACCTCTACTAGATCAGAATTGGTTGAAAGAATGCCAGGTGAGCTAGATGGTAGCTTCAGTGTATGGGAAATTGAGAAAAAGTGGCTGCTTCATCCTCTGAAGGACTTATCTAGTGGTAGCCTTCTGTGTTATGAGTTTTAGACTATTGTGATTCTTTATATATGTGTTTACCAAAGGAGGTCACTCAAAACATAGCATTGAGTCTTATTTGTTAACAGCCTAAATGTATTTTAGCTTCCTCTTTGTTGTGAGAGCCTCACAACAAGCTATTCATTAAGGAAAATAATTGTTTTAAAGTACTCTGTACAATGGACCTCTGAAAAGTTCTCAGCCCAGCCAGCAAAGTTGGGACAGTATCCATCGAAGGGCTCCTTTTACGAAGCCGTGGTAGCGGTTTATCGTGTGTAATAGCACGCGCTAAACCGCCGGCCACGCTAGCCGCTACCGCCTCCTCTTGAGCAGGCGGTAATTTTTTGGATGGCGCGGGGGTTGGCATGTAAATGAAAAGTCGCGCGCGCTGAAGCTGCTAACGTGGCTTCGTAAAAGGAGCCCTTAGTCCAGCAATTTTCAACTTTTTTTGTTCCATATTTTTCTGATGGAACAATAAAAAGTGGAAAGTCACTGGACGTGGAGGGGTATAATCAAAAGGTACATCTAAGTCCGTTTTGGGCCTAAGTCACTAGTCGCCCAATGTCGGACATGGGAAAAGGTCTATTTTCGAAAAATACATCCAACTTTTTTTTTTTTTTTTTTTGGGGGGGAGGAATCGTCTAACTGTACGTCCAGCCACCTGATCGTCCAGACCGCTAAGTCATCCATCTTTATACCCCATTTTCGTCCAAAAATTCATCCAAATCAAAAACGCCTAGAAAAAGACCTAAGAAGAAATTTTCTGTATCTGTGTTGTTTTCAAAAAAACTATCAATGAATCTGGACAAATTTTGTAGATACGATTGGGCGACTTGGAGGCACTGTTACATTCTTATGTATTTTAGGGAGGAAATAGATCTTTGGTGTTCTCGAATATTCTTCAATTAGTCATATACTTTCTTGCATAGTTAAATACCCTCTGAAGATATTATTAAGGTTACACTATTCATAATTAGAAAATCTTTATATGCAGTGTATGCAGTGTAACTAGTGATTGAAGCCTAAGGGGTGGCATTCTTATGTTCTTATGCATTTTATAAAAATAGACATATAAAAAACGGATGAGTTCAAAGACAGCACATAACTAGTTATGTTGCACAACAAAACATAACTGTTCATATGAAGCACACAACAGGTTATCTTTGTGACCTTGGAAACATAATTGGTTATTAACCCAATGCTGTGAGAGTGGCCAGTTTCTTTTGCTAGACTGGCATTTTGGAGGGCAAAAATCATTGGTAGATTAAGGGAGTACCCCCAATCCCTCCAATGGAGTGCTGCTCAGTAGCAGCTAGTGGTGTAGCAAGGGTGATAGGTGCCCAGTGCAGTGGCGCCCCTCTCCTGCCCTCTTCTCCACCCTCTCACCCCATCCATAGAGTGGTGCCCCTCCCCTGCCCTCTTCTCCTTCCCCACCCCCTCCTGCACCATCTGCATGCCCCTTCCCTCCTCCCATACCTCTTTAATGTTCACAGTGCGAGCAGCAAACCCAGCCTGCTGACTGTGCCAGTGTCAGCTCTTCCTCTGACGTTAAAGACGTACGAGGAAAGCGAAGAGGCATGCATGGGCAGTACTGGGGGGGGGGGTGCTGAGAAGGAGCGGGGGCAGACAGGAGAACGGGTGCCAGCGCCCCCAAGATGAGGCCCTGGGTGGACCACTGCCCTCACCCACCCCTTACTACGTCACTGGTAGCAGATGTTTCAAAAATCCTAAACGTTTTTGGTAGCAAGTGTAACTCCAGATTTCAATCTTTCAGGACATTTAAGCACAGATCCATAATTTTTCCCTCTTCTTTTTCTTATGTTCCAGAATGCAATTCTATATTATGCTCATTTATTGCCCTTTGTTAAACCTTAGCTTGGTGGTGGAAAAAGTTACAGAACCTCTACTAGATCAGAATTGGTTGAAAGAATGCCAGGTGAGCTAGATGGTAGCTTCAGTGTATGGGAAATTGAGAAAAAGTGGCTGCTTCATCCTCTGAAGGACTTATCTAGTGGTAGCCTTCTGTGTTATGAGTTTTAGACTATTGTGATTCTTTATATATGTGTTTACCAAAGGAGGTCACTCAAAACATAGCATTGAGTCTTATTTGTTAACAGCCTAAATGTATTTTAGCTTCCTCTTTGTTGTGAGAGCCTCACAACAAGCTATTCATTAAGGAAAATAATTGTTTTAAAGTACTCTGTACAATGGACCTCTGAAAAGTTCTCAGCCCAGCCAGCAAAGTTGGGACAGTATCCATCGAAGGGCTCCTTTTACGAAGCCGTGGTAGCGGTTTATCTTGTGTAATAGCACGCGCTAAACCGCCGGCCACGCTAGCCGCTACCGCCTCCTCTTGAGCAGGCGGTAATTTTTTGGATGGCGCGGGGGTTGGCATGTAAATGAAAAGTCGCGCGCGCTGAAGCTGCTAACGTGGCTTCGTAAAAGGAGCCCTTAGTCCAGCAATTTTCAACTTTTTTTGTTCCATATTTTTCTGATGGAACAATAAAAAGTGGAAAGTCACTGGACGTGGAGGGGTATAATCAAAAGGTACATCTAAGTCCGTTTTGGGCCTAAGTCACTAGTCGCCCAATGTCGGACATGGGAAAAGGTCTATTTTCGAAAAATACATCCAACTTTTTTTTTTTTTTGGGGGGGGGGTAATCGTCTAACTGTACGTCCAGCCACCTGATCGTCCAGACCGCTAAGTCATCCATCTTTATACCCCATTTTCGTCCAAAAATTCATCCAAATAAAAAACGCCTAGAAAAAGACCTTTTGGACGTGGGCGGGGTCAGGAAAGTGTTGGACTGGGCACCCAAACATTGCACCAGAGTAGTGGGGTACCTTGCAGGGCACTGCTGTGAACTTCACAAAAAGGGTGCCACATACACATCTCACAACAACCTTATAGGTCATGGTGAGCCATCCCAAAACACCCCCAGAATCTACTAGACCTACCTGTTGCAAAGTTTTAAATAAACATTGAAAGAAAGGAGAATTCTGAGATCCTAATCAAACTGTATTTTGTAATTCGGGACCTTTCAATTAATATGTCCCCTCTGAAAATTCCTAACAAACTGTATATTGTAATTTTCACTGTATTTTTGTAATTCGCGACCTTTTCCAAACAGTTCCTCTCGGAAAT
This sequence comes from Geotrypetes seraphini, assembly GCF_902459505.1. Classification (NCBI taxonomy): domain Eukaryota; kingdom Metazoa; phylum Chordata; class Amphibia; order Gymnophiona; family Dermophiidae; genus Geotrypetes; species Geotrypetes seraphini. The sequence continues at coordinate 117,391,482 of NC_047085.1, forward strand.
TTCTTAGCAAACTGTATATTTTATTTTTTCGCTTTCTTAAAATTTCTGTAGTCTGTATTTCCTCTGACTATCTGCATAATGTAACTCGCTGAATGTCCAGCTCTCTTGAATGTAAACCGCCTAGAAGTCGCAAGATTGTGGCGGTATAGAAGAATAAAGTTATTATTATTATTATTAATAAACCATGTGTTGTAAGATCCAAGGCAGCACAATTTCACCAGAGGCAGGTTGTGTCAAATGAATCTGATTGATTTCTTCGAAAATTAGATGGATGGCTTGCACTGGATGTGGTTTACTTGGATTTCAGCAAAGCCTTTGATACTGAGCCACATAGGAGGCTCATGAATGAATTAACAGCCTGGAAGAGGGTCCCAAGCTGGTGGGCTGGATTAAAAAACATGATTGATTGATAGAATACAGAACAGGTGGTTGTAAATGGAAGTTGCTCACAGAACAGAAAAATGAGGAATGGATTGTCTTAGACCAGGGGTGCCCACACTTTTTTGACTCGCGAGCTACTTTTAAAATGACCAAGTCAAAATGATCTACCAACAAAAAATTTTTAAAAAAACACAACGCACACTGTACGCATAGAATTGTTAATTATCATTCCTATTCCGGGGTTTTTTCAAAGAGGTCAAAGCAGATGACTCTATGCACTGTCACCTCAGTAACAACCATACAAAAATAGACAAATACCCACCCCCTCCCTTTTTACTAAACCACAATAGCATTTTTTAGTGCAGGGAGCTGCGCTGAATGCCCAGCACTGCTCTTGACGCTCATAGGCTCCCTGCGCTAAAAACCACTATTGCGGTTTAGTAAAAGGGGACCATATTGTAAAATATAGACAGCAGATATAAATTCAGACACATTTTGATCACTAAATTTAAAATAAAATCATTTTTCCTACCTTGCCTGGTGATTTCATGAGTCTCTGGTTGCACTTTCTTCTTCTGACTGTGCATCCAATCTTTCTTTCAGCCTGTATGCTTCCTCTCCTCCAAACCTCATTCCCTCCCCCAACTTTTTCTTCCTCTCTCCCTGCCCTTTCTTTCTTTCTTTCTTTCTTTCTTTTTCTCTTCATGCCCCCTTTCTTTTTTTCTGTTTCTCTTCTTTCCTTCTGTTTCCCTGCCTGCCCCCTTTCTTTCTTTCTCCCTGCCCTTCCCCAAGCCACTGCCACTGCTGCTGCCATCGGGGAACAGGATCCAAACGCCACCAATGGATAACAGGCCCCAAAGCCGATGCCGATGCCACCCCATGCTCTCTCTGCTTCGGGCCGATCAATCTTCCTCTCCCCGACGTCAATTCTGCCGTCGGAGAGGAAGTTCCGCCCAGCCAGACAGCCATTTTTTCTGCCTAAGTTGTACCCAGTTGGAAACATCAGGAACCACCATAACTTTAAAATTTAGACACGATCATTTATGCCAAAGAAAACTGGTGTAAATGCCTACACCTAAATTCTGCATAGCTCAGGTGTATTCTATAATAGTGTGCATACCCTCCCATGGCCTTCTTTTCAGATCCATACATTAGAATTTAAATGCACCACTTTATGTAGAATATTCTTAGAAAGTTGTGTGTGTGAATTCTAGTTACTGCCAATTTGTCCCAATACCTGCTTGTTAGTGGCCAATTACTGCTGCCGATTGGCTCATTAAACAATTACTGTATGTTGTACATGCAATTTGGCCATTGCACCAAGTCGGTGATGAACTCTGCAGTATATACTATTCACTTATCAAGGGTTCTTATAATTTCAGCTAAGAATCCTGGTACCGGCTGTGAGGCCAAAACATGGACGTGCCGAGTTTTGTTTGAATTTTAAAAAAAGTTTTAGCACCACGAGGTCATCTCCACTGGGTTTGACATTTGATGGAATTTTAAAAGGCATGAATGGTTGGTCGGTTTATTTATTTATATCCCGTCCTTACCTAGGGCGGGTTACAAAATTACATACAAAATCAATACATATATAACAATACAAGACACTTAACAACACAAAGCAAAAATAGAAACAATAAAATACATAGGCAACCAGCACCTTACTGTCACCATCTCTCCCTTATTAACATCACAGTCTCATACACAAAGGATCCTTAAATGGAAATAAGACAGAGATTAAGTATTGGGAACCTCAGCTTAGAACAGCAGTGAAACAACATTTTGTACTTGAAAGAAGAGATGAGGATAACCTGCACGCAGGAAAATGGGTGGGAGGTAAACCACACAAACTACCTTACTGGGCAGACTAGTTAGGCCATTTCAGCCCTTTTATGCTGTCATTTGCTATGTTACTTTCTTACTATATTCATCTATCCTTCCCATGAAAATGTAAAATTAGAATCCGATGTGTAATGTGAAAACTCTGAAAGCTATTTTTGCTCACTATAGTCATGGGCATGTGCAAAAAACAACAATTATTTTCCTCAACACGACAAGATAATTCCTCGGTTAATATTTTTAACTTTTATTCCATTTTTATCAAATCACACACTGTACTTATTGCTTATTACACATGATTTTCAGGTCTGGTGCCATTTAGAAGAATGTAAGCTTCCTCAAATATGGCTATAGTGGTAAAAGCTTGTACCAGTCCCAAAATATAGAAATAATTGAAAATATCAAAATAGCTGGACTAGTGCATGACAATTTCAATACCCATGGTTTTAGTTTTTCATGAGTGTGCCTCAGCCCCACCACTCCACCGCTGTACTATCTTGTGACTGCGTGGAGATTTATGTGGCCATTCATCATCGGCTGCTCGTGTCTTTTTAATTTTATAGAATTGTGAAAAAATGCCTTCATATATATATATTTTTTTATAAAAAGTGTTTTTCTTAATGTCAAAGATGGTATAAATACTTAGCTCTTATCAGCCAACGTCTGGGGTTAGACTCCCAGACGTTGGCTGATAAGAGCTAAGTATTTATACCATCTTTGACATTAAGAAAAACACTTTTTATAAAAAAAAATATATATATGAAGGCATTTTTTCACAATTCTATAAAATTAAAAAGACACGAGCAGCCGATGATGAATGGCCACATAAATCTCCACGCAGTCACAAGATAGTACAGCGGTGGAGTGGTGGGGCTGAGGCACACTCATGAAAAACTAAAACCATGGGTATTGAAATTGTCATGCACTAGTCCAGCTATTTTGATATTTTCATTTAGAAGAATGTAAGCACATATCTATTCAATTGAAAGGACATGAAAAAAATATTCAGGATCTGTTGTTTCCAGACTGACTGCTAACGTAGAGACAGGCAGTAGAATGGAAGTGTGTTTGCTAGTCTTCTCTAAAACAGGCATATTCTCTAAAGGCCCCCATTCTTCCCGATATTTAAATTCCCTGAGACCAGTACCCCCTGCTCATTTAGATTTTATGAGAAAAGTTTATAAAATCATAAGTGCTCTGGAATAAGAAAATAGGAATCAATTATTCAGTGGCATACCTGCGTTGGTTGCATCCAAGATGGAGCATCCCCTCCTCCGGGTAATGGGGAGGGGGATAAGTGGAACAGTCAAGGGGTTGTGGTCTGGTGTGTGCGGTCGTCGGCTCTGTCAGTCCCCTGCCTCAGAACAGGAAGTTGACATCAGGTGGAGTCGACAGCCGCAGACACTAGACTGTGGCCCCCCACAGCTTTTCCCTGCACCCCCTTACTGGCTGTGCCATTGGTATATCACTGCATTTATTTACCCTTTCTTCTACCGTGATTAGTGAATATTCCAGGGGAAGGCAATTCTGGTTCTGATGTGTAGCAAGTCAGTCAAGCTTTTCAGGATACCACAATGGATATGTATGTAGCACATCTGCATGCATTTCCTCCATGGTATAACATTAACATTAATATATGCATTTTTATTCCACTCTACTTTTCAGTTCAAAGCGAATCACATAATAAAACAAAATTAAATCATGGACACAATCAAACAATTTCATACATTCCATTTACATTTTCTCTAAAACTTCATGAATGATAATTATTCACAGTTAGATATTTTTGAAAAAGCCCTGTTTTCAAGTGTTGTCTAAATAGGATGAAATCATTCTTAGGTAACGCATTCCGCAAAAGAGGACCCTGACCATTGATAGTTTTATGCCTTGTAGATTGTAAATGGATCTCAGATAAATTTGGAACATTCAATCAAATTCAATAAAATCGAATAAAGAACCCAGCATGGATAACGGCTGCTGTAAAAAAGGCGATCAGTGACAAGAAAGCATCGTTCAAAAAATGGAAACAGGACCAAACGCAGGCCAACCAAAAGGAACACAAGGAAAGCCAGAAGGAGTGCCACCGAGTGGTTAGGAGAGCAAAGAGGGAATATGAAGAGAGACTAGCGGGAGAGGCAAAAAATTTCAAATCATTCTTCAGGTACGTAAAGGGAAAGCAACCAGCGAGGGAGGAAGTGGGGCCCTTGGATGATGGGGATAGAAAGGGAGTAGTGAGGGAGGAAAAAAAAATAGCTGACAAGTTAAATGACTTCTTTACGTCGGTCTTCACGAGGGAGGACACATCCAACATTCCGGAACCAGAGGAAATAGAAAATGGAGATCAAGATAGCAAGCTGGTCTAACTAGAGGCGAGCCAGGAGGATGTCCTCAGGCAGATAGACAAGCTAAAGAGCGACAAGTCGCCAGGTCAGGACGGCATTCACCCAAGGGTGCTCAAGGAATTAAGGAATGAAATAGCAGAGACACTTCAGCAAATATGCAACCTATCCCTAAAAACTGGAGAGATCCCGGAGGACTGGAAAATAGCTAATGTCACGCCCATCTTCAAGAAGGGTTCAAGGGGCGACCCGGGAAACTATAGGCCGGTGAGCCTCACATCGGTCCCGGGAAAGATGATGGAGGCGCTGATTAAGGACAGCATCTGTGATCATATCGAAAAAAATTGTCAGTTAAGGTCGAGCCAGCATGGGTTCTGCAAGGGTAGGTCGTGCCTCACAAACTTGTACTTCTTTGAGGGGGTAAATAGCCAGGTGGACAAAGGTGAACCCATAGACATAATTTACCTAGACTTCCAGAAAGCCTTCGATAAGGTACCACATGAGCGGTTGCTCAGGAAGCTATGGAATCACGGGGTGCGAGGGGAGGTCCACCGATGGATCAAAAACTGGCTGGCAGACAGGAAGCAGAGGGTTGGTGTAAAGGGCCACTACTCAGACTGGCAAGGGGTCACGAGCGGGGTTCCTCAAGGGTCAGTGCTGGGACCGCTCCTGTTTAACATATTCATTGACGACCTGGAGGCGGGAACAAAATGTGAGGTCATCAAATTCGCAGATGACACCAAACTATTCAGCAAGGTTGAAACCACGGTAGATTGCGAGGATCTCCAAAGGGATCTTACGACACTGGAAGAATGGGCGAAAAAGTGGCAAATGAGCTTCAACGTAGGGAAATGCAAGGTCATGCATATAGGGAGAAGGAACCCGATGTTCACTTACAAAATGGGGGGATCAATGCTAGGGGTCAGTAAGCTGGAAAGAGACCTGGGAGTGATGGTAGACACGACATTGAAGGCGTCGGTACAGTGCGCCACAGCCTCGAGGAAAGCAAACCAAATGTTAGGTATCATTAAGAAGGGTATCTCGACCAGAACGAAGGAAGTCATCCTGCCACTGTACCGGGCTATGGTGCGCCCGCATCTGGAATACTGTGTACAGTATTGGTCAAAAAGGACATGGCAATGCTTGAGGGAGTCCAGAGAAGAGCAACTAAACTGATTAAGGGTATGGAAAACCTTACATACACTGACAGACTGAAGAAGCTGGGGCTGTTCTCCCTGGAAAAGCGGAGACTCAGAGGAGATATGATAGAGACCTTCAAGATCCTGAGGGGCATCAAAAAGGTTGACAAGGACAGATTTTTCAATTTGAAAGAAACCACAAGAACAAGGGGTCACTCGATGAAATTGAAGGGGGACAGGTTTAGAACAAACGCAAGGAAATTCTTTTTCACACAGAGGGTGGTGGACACATGGAACACCCTTCCGGAGGCCGTGATAGGAAATAGCACAATACAGGGTTTCAAGGAAGACCTGGATAGGTTCCTGGAGGACAAAGGGATTGAGGGGTACAGATAAGAGCAGTGGAAGGTTTAGAGATAAGTGTAGAGGTAGGTATAAAATTAGTCAGGGACCGCTGCTCAGGCAATATGCCTGATGGGCCGCCGCGTGAGCGGACCGCTGGGCAGGATGGACCTCTGGTCTGCCCCGGCGGAGGCGACTACTTATGTACTTATGTACTTAAATGTACTACCCTGTGCGCAAACTTCATCTTGGAGTATATGTATAGCACACAAAAATGCAATATATACCCCCTTCCCTTTATACAGCCAAGTTTTTTTAAATCACCAGTTCTGGTAGTAAAAGCTCCAATGCTCATAGAATTCTGCCATGACCTGCGATAAAAAAAACCCTAACGTGGCTTCATAAATGGTGCCATTCCATATAAAATTTTATAAATAAATATTAAGACTTTAATGTTTATTCTTGTCCTTAATGGCAACCAATGAGCTCTAATACGGTGTAACATGATCCACCTTATTTCCCTCCATATCATTTTTACAACTACATTCTGTAGAACTTGCAATCTATGGAACTGCCTATCTGGCAAACCTAAGAGCATAATATTTGCATAATTTGACTTGCATGATAGAAACATGGATGAATGGGCCCATCCAGTCTGCCCATTTGCAGTAACCATTATCTCTTTCACTCTCTAAGACAGGAGTGTCAAATTCCCTCCTCGAGGGCTGCAATCCAATGAATCTATTAGCATGAGATCTATTAGCATACAATGAAAGCAGTGCATGCAAATAGATCTCATGCATATTCATTGGGGAAATCGTGAAAACCTGACTGGATTGCGGCCCTCAAGGAGGGACTTTGACACCCCTGCTCTAAGAGATCCCACTCTAAGAGATCCCACTATCCCAGGCTTTCTTGAAATCAGACATAGTCTCTGACTCCACCACCTCTACTGGGAGACTGTTCCACGCAACTACCACCCTTTCTGTAAAAAAGTATTTCCTTAGATTACTCCTGATCTTCAACATATGGTCAGGTTTCAGAAATTTACAGATTCTTCTAATCAATTTTAGGTTAAAAAAGATTTCTCGCATTATCATATTCATGAGGCTCCATAGATAATCTAGCATCAATCCAGCTACCCAATATTTTTCATTCTAAGGAAATAGGTATATTCATTGCTAACAAACATCAGAGCTGTCAAGTTCCAGGAGGGAGACTTTTTGGCCAGTTCTGCTTTTAAACTTACATCTCAAAGCAGTGTGGTATTTGTAGGTCTTGATTTTATCCATTAAAATCAGTGCTACAGATCCTATAATGCATCAGAATGAATTTAGTCAAAATCCAGGACTGGTCTAAAATCTCCTTCATGGAACTGGGTAACTTAGGCACACTGAAATATCTCTCAGATTTATTCTACATGGCTATTCCAGTGGTTCCCAGGATTGTCCGGAGGGCTCTCCAGCATGAGACTGATTTACATGTACTGCTTCCATTGTTTACAAATAGATCTCATGTATATTCATTGTAGAAACCTTGAAACCCAATTGGATCGTGGCCCTCAAGAACCATGGTATAGAACAAGGGTCGGCAACCTGCGGCTCTTCTGCCATGTGGCTGTGGCTCTCCAGGCCCCGACTCTTTAATCTCCCTCCGAACCCCATGATTCCCCCTCCTCCTGGCTTACTGAGGTACCTGGTGGTCCAGTGGGGGGTCTTCATGGTAGGAGCATAGCCTTCTTGCTCCTGCCTCCTCACGGCTGCCTTCTAAAATGGCTGCCATGACCTCTCGTGGCAGCTTGCCATACTACAGGAAATAATGCGAGCAGCCGTGGAAGGTCAAGGTATCCATTTTAGAAGGCAGCCATGTGGAGGCAGGAGCAAGAGGGCTGCGCTCCTGCCATGAAGACCCCGCTGGCCCACTATGTACCTAAGTCAGCATGGAGGTGGGGAATTGTGGGGTTGGGAGAGAGATTAAAGAGTTGGGGCCTGGAGAGGGGAGACCTTGGCTATGGGTTGGGGAGGGGGATGGGCAGGCAAAAGAGGGAGGGAGGAAGGGAAAAGACCTGTGAGGGGTTGGAGGAAAGAAAGAGGGGAGAGAAGCTAGACCTTGGGGAGGGAAGAGAGAGTGAGAGATCTGGAATATCTCACACTTCCTTCTCTACCCACTGCAGCTCTTTGTAAATCTTGGGTTAAATCTTTAGGATAAATTGGCTCTTTGCTTTAAAAAGTTACCAACCCCTGGTATAGACTATGCCAGAGGAACTCACAGGAAGTTGCTGGATGTACTCTGCCCTTGCCAGAGAGAGGGTTAAATTCCCTGTGATGCTAGACCTCTGATGCAACTTTTGAAAGAAAGAGAGAGAGAGAGAGCTCCGAGACACAGACTAGCGAAATGGGGAGCAGGATCTGAGCAATCCATAGCAGGTTTCCCTGATTTCCCAGGACTATAGCAAAAGGATTTCCAGAATGGAAAAAGGATTGAACTGTCACAAAGCTTGAACCGAAAAGAAAATTTTGCCTACTCTGCAGTCAAAGGCTCCCCTGGGGATAGAGTTGAGCTACAGCTTGCCTTGGATAGGGTTACCAGACGTCCGGGAAAACCCAGACATGTCCTCTTTTTAGAGGACTGTCCAGGCGCCAGGACGGACTTTCCAAAACCTGACAGTTTGGGTTTTCAAAAACTCTGGTCGCGTCTGGAGGGCCTCTGAGAAAGTGCAGATGAAGTCACACATGTCCACGCATGCTCGGAGGTCCTCAGATGTGGCTCAGAGGTCAGGGATTAAAAGAAGAGGCTTGCTGAGGGTGGAGGCAGAATGGGGAAGGGTTAGAGGCAGAACGGGGTGGGGTTGGGGTGGAACAAGGCGGGGCTGGGGCAGAATAGGGCAGGGCCATGCACCCAGGATTTTTGGACACAAAATCTGGTAACCCTAGCCTGGGAGCAAAGACAGTAACAAAGAGACATCCAAAGAAAAAATCCCTACTGCTAACTAGAAATAACATGCACAGATACCACCATGCACCAGTCAGCCTCAGGCAGGAATTCAGGCCTACAGGGCTCTAAAAGACTGGCTTCCAGCCCATAAAGCAAGGCTGAGAAGTTTCTCACTCAAAATCAGGAATTCTCAACCCAGTCCTTGGGACACACCCAACCAGTCAGATTTTCAGGATATCCATGATGAATATGCCTGAGAGTACATGCAAATTGTTATCTCCATTGTATGCAAATTTATCTCATGCATATTCATTGTGGGCCATAAAACCTAACTGGCTTAGTGTTACAGAAGGACTAGATTGAGAACCCCTGCTCTGTATTAAAGATTTACCCACCATTAAAGCACTTAAGGAACTGCCTAGAGGAGAACAAAAATCCCCAAATCTCACAGTGGCCACCAACTGGGCTGTGTGCACACCCTGAGGAGAGTCCCCCACCCCCCTGTTTTTGTATAGTTAACTCTTGTCTTCCAGATCTTTTAGTTTTAGGAAATTTGGCCTAAGAGTGCACTGCTATCATATCCTAGTACTTCCCGTTCCTTGTGTTTGAATGCTCCAGGTTATTATATGCTTAATGCTGAACCTGGTAAATTAGCTTCTTGTAAATTTCATTAAAGTCTACCCCAGTGTTCTTCAACCTTTTGACACCCATGGACCGGCGGGAAATAAAATAATTATTTTGTGGATGTGGACCAGCATTTGAAGAACACTGGGCTAAGTTGTGCCCATATCCACCCAATCTCTGCCCCAGACCCCGCCCCCATAATAGTACTAATTGTAACACCATTTTTTCCATTCATTTTTCATATATATATATATACACACACACATATAGAATCGTATTAACAACACATAATGGTTAACCATAAAATTAAAATACACAAAGCACACTATGCTTTTCAACATTCATTCCTAACAGAAAACAGACAACCATATGCAAATGCAGGACCAAAAACTAAAAGTACTAATATTACAAACAAACCCTAAAATGCAAGACTCTGCAAGCAGCACAACCCCAGAGGAAAAGAAACAGACATCAGATGTAGATCAATTACTAAATAAAAAAATAAAAGCATTCCCCCTACCATTGTTGTCTCTCTCCCTCCATGCTGTGCCTTGCCTTCTGGCCTGCCCCCCGGTGTTATCTTCGGACCGGTCCACAGTGCGATCAACGCGGCATCTTCGGGCCGGTTCCCTGAGTGCTGCATTGCACAAAGCTGTGGGCAGCGGCTCCTTGCAAGCGTCCTGCGCCTCATCTGGAAGCCTTCCCTCTGACGTTGCAACATCAGAGAGAAGGCTTCCGGTTCAGGCGCAAGATGCGCATAGGAGCCTTTTCCCATGGCTTTGTGCACTGCAGCATTGAGGGAGCTGACCCAAAGACGCCGCGTTGATTGCACCGTGGACCAGCAGCTGAAGAACACTGTCTTCTGCCCGATGGATGTGTCGGCCCTGTGAACCAGCAGAAAATTTCCGTGGACCGGTACCAGTCCACGGACTGGCGGTTGAAGAACACTGGTCTACTCTGCAAAGTATAGTTAGCTAAAATTGATTGCTGAATTCTGAGGAATGGGGAGTGGAGTTTATCACAGGACTTAGGAAGCACTTCTCTCTTTTGATATCAGACATCAACACTTTAGTTGGCACAAGTTATAGACCTCTAATTTCAGGCTAAGGAGAGCTCAGCACAAGGAAATAAGTGGCCTGAAGGTACCGTAACTGGCCTGTCTCCTGCAGGGCATAAGCAGCTGCAGGGTGGACAAGGTAAGGCCTTGGTTTCACCTTATGGGGCCAAAATCCAAAGCAATTAAAATGGCCAGGAGAGGCTCCTGGCCATTTAAATTGTTTGCCAGAGCTAGCCAGGTATATTCAGTGGTACTTAACTGCTTGGTTAGCACTCAAGCCAAAACAGGTTATTTTGTATGTGGTCCAGGGGCAGTGCTGGCACTTATCTGTTTAATGCTGATATTTAACACTTAACCAGATAAGCTAAACTAGTGTAGCCTACCCTCTGAGGGAGAAGCCCTGTCTTTCTCTAATTTGTGCAGCCAAGAATCTGTGACTGGTTTCTTAGAGGATGGGGGAAAGTACAGAAGACAACACTTTTCCTACAAAGGCAATTCCAAGAACAAGAGAAAATTACAAAGTACACATAGGGCTCCTTTTACGAAGCCGCGTTAGAGGTTTAATGCACGTAATAGCACGTGCTAATTTGTTGGCCACGCTAGCCATTACCGCCTCATTTTGAGTAGGTGGTAGTTTTTTTGGCTAGCGCAAGTGGGAGGGGGGGTTAGCGTGTGCTAAAAAGTTGAGTGCGATAAATCCGCTAACGCAGCTTCATAAAAGGAGCCCATAGCGTTTGAATGTAACTGAAATTATTAGAGAATCAATATGTAATAGATTTTTTTTTTTTAATTTCTGGAGTCACACAAGAATGAAGTGCATCAGTGAAATTTACTGCACTGTTAATAGAGTCTAACAGTAGAAACTTTTACGACTAAAATTTTAAATCCAACTCTACTGGCCCGTTTCTACAGACTAAGGGCACCTTTAACTAAGGTGCCGCTAGCATTTTTAGCACACGCAGGAAATTACTGCGCGCTACACCGCGCAGGGCTGTGGAGTCGGAGTCGAGGAGTCAGAGTCGGAGGAAATTTCGGGTACCTGGAGTCGGAGTCAGAAGTACAAAAAACTGAGGAGTCGGAGTCGGAACATTTATCTACCGACTCCATTTTTGAACTTGGCATACCAATCACGAGCGATTCTTTCAGCTATAGCACCCACTATATACACAGCACAAATGTTGCAAGCAGCTTCTGCGGCCTTAGAACTTTGATTAAAAGCAAAAAGAAGGTGGTGTCGAAAATGCTCATTTCTCTCAACTTGACATTCCATTTTAACGATCTGAAAATTAACCAGTGCTGTGGAGTCGGAGTTGGAGTCGGAGTCGAGGAGTCGGAGTCGGAGGAAATTTCGGGTATCTGGAGTCGGAGTCGGAGTCTGAAGTACAAAAAACTGAGGAGTCAAAGTCGGAACATTTATCTACCGACTCCACAGCCCTGACACCGCGTGCTATGCTTCTAGAACTAACGCCAGCTCAATGCTGGCGTTAAGGTCTAGCGCGCGGGACAATGTAGCGCACGCTATTGCGTGCGTCAAAGCCCCTAGCGCGCCTTAGTAAAAGGAGCCCTAAGATGCAAAATAGTAACTACTCAGTCACAGAAAGTATTTAATTCAAATCAAATAGTAACATAAGTAACTACGGTTTCTTTCACCTAGTTGGATAAATTCACTTTTAGTTCAATTCGTAAGTTAAAATGTTTTCGGGTGTTTGTTCCAGCTTATTGGAAACAGTTACAGGTAGCTTTGTGAAGTAAAACTCTCTTTATAGAAGTCCCAAAAACCTTTGGGCTCCTTTTATCAAGCCGCGCTAGGGGTTTAACGTGCGTAATAGCGCGCGTTAAACCACCGGCCACGCTAGCCGCTACCGCCTCCTCTTGAGCAGGCGGTAGTTTTTGGCCAGCGCGGGGGTTAATGCGTGACGAAAAGTCGCGCGCGTTAACCCCGCTAGCGCGGCTTAGTAAAAGGAGCCCTTTGTTTTGTTTACTTATCTTCCAGCTTTCTTGAATAATCTTCTCTTTCCAACTGTCTTGGTCGTCTTCCCCCCCCCTAAACCTGACTTAATTTTAAAATAAACGGAGAGAAAACTCACTTCCGGTGTCTGTGTACTATATAGGAATGCTTACCTAATATCAGGATACCTGGACTGGTAATTCTAGCTAAAATAATAAAATTTATCACATGAAGCTCCCTAACGATATTTTCTTACTAACTTTTTAACATTGACCCCCTTTTATGAAGCTGCATTAGCCTTTTTTATCGCTGGCCACAGTGCTATTAGCTTTGACGCTCATAAGAATTAAATGAGCAATGGAGCTTTTACCACCCCGGCCAGCAATAAAAAAGCCTCATGCAGCTTCATAAGAGGGGGGAGGGATGTTTAATCCCCATTGTTTCTAAAGGAGAGGTTTGAATTTTTCAGCACAGGAATTCTTCATTGACTGCCCAGAACCAATACAGCAAACACTCACCTCTCATACACTCACTTTACTTCCCCCCCCCCCCCTTTTACAAATCCGTAAAAGCAGTTTTTAGCACAGGCCAGTGCTCTGAATTAGAGAATGAAAGGGGGAAAAAATTATAACTTTTCCCGCCCCTTCCCCGCGAGCTCAGTCCCCGTCCCTGCCCCATCCCCGCGAGCTCATTCCCTGTCCCCACCCTACAAACTGTCAGATCCCATTCGCACAAGCCTCAAATAGTTATGATTTTATACTAAACTTATTTTATTAAAGTATAAAAAGAGACAATATTCTGTACAATTGTCATTTTATAAACACAAATAAGTCAGAGCAAGGATCAACAGAACCCCTGTCTCCCCTCCCTTTCACAAATATTCCCTCCACTATTGTGAAAACTGAACAAACCAAATTACTATCGAATGCTACACAGAAAAATCAAGCTAACAGAATATTTCAGTCACACATGGCAGGAATAGTGTTAGGGAGTGCAACTAGGGAAACTTCCTCCTGGTCAGAGAGAGAGAGAGAGCCCTAAGCCAGCTGGAAGCTAAAAAAGAACAGCTTGGGCTTGGTGATTCCCAGTTATGTCTAATACCAGCTCTAGCAGGATACAAATTTCAAATCTGAAATATTCTAAATATAAAATAAATTAATTTTTTCTACCTTTTATTGTCTGGTAATTTTATTCTTCAAAATCACATTGGTCTCAGGCTTTGGTTTTGGGTTCCTTCTGTCTTCATCGTGGCATGGCTGGCTCCCAAAGGTAAAATAGGCGCAAGAGGAGCTAGGGAGGAGATGCCAAGTCTGACAGGTGCAATTTTTTATACCACAGGAGCAAGACTTTTTACCACTCCCACGGGGCAGTAAAAGGTCTTGTCCCCATTCCTGCGGGGTGGTGAAAGGTCTTGTCTCTATTCCTGTGGTAAACCAGTTGAAAATGTCTCCATTCCTGCAGATTTACTGCAGTGACCATGGTTTACCGTGGTAAACGGGCCCCGTGTCATTCTCTACTCTGAATGTTCTGCACTGCTTCTGACGCTCATAGAATTCTATGAGCGTCAGAAGCAATGCAGAGCATTTAGTGAGCCAGCCTGAGCTAAAAAACAGTTTTGCAGTTTTGTAAAAGGGGGGTTTCTGAGGTAAATTTTAAATAACCCCATCAATTGAGTAAGAGGGTAAAGAATCACCGATCATTGATGTCTGTGTTTTAATATTTCTCCTAAAATTTAGAACTCCTGAAGTTCTTAAAAATAAAAAAAATCTTCAGACAAATTTTCCCTCTCAACTGAATATTTTAAAAATGTGCTGAAACCACTCAGCAATTCAGGAGAATTTTTTTTTTCCAAGGAAGTAACTTTAAATCCAGAACATCATCTATCCTTTTAGGGTTCCTACCTTGAGAAGAAAAATGAAAAATTTTCCAAATTTAAAATATTTTTTTCTCACAGCATTCACTTTGATGTTTATTTTACTTGTTCAAACGCTCCCTTTCACTGCTTAATTCTTCTTCAAAAAGCAGTCACTCGTGCAAACATATAGATTCCTCTCATAAACACATCTACTCTTCTCTTTAGTTTCTTGCTCTCCAACTGTTTCTGCGCTGACTGCCCTTACAGAGCAGGGCAACCAATCAGGAGATAGCTATCAAAAGCATTTAAACATGCAGACATTTTGGCCCGGATTCTGTATAGGGCGCCCAGTCAAAGAAGCCGCCTAAGTGACTTTTGAGAATCGCACATGGATGGCCTATACAGAATCGCCCTAAGTCGCCTAACCACTAAGACTCTCTAACTCAGTGTTCTTCAACCTTTTTACACCTATGGACCGGCGGAAATAAAATAATTATTTCATGGACCGGCAAACTAATAAGACTGAAATTTTAAAAAAACCCCATTGCCGCCCTGTCCTCGCGAGCTCGGTCCCGTTAACCATCTGATCCCATCTGCGCAAGCCTCAAATAGTTATGATTTTATACTGAACATATTTTATTAAAGTATAAAAAGAAACAATATTCTGTACAATTGTCATTTTATAAATATAAATAATACAGGGCAAGGATCAACAAAACCCCCGTCTCCCCTCCCCTTCACATATATCCCCTCTACTATCAAGAAAACTGAATAAGCCAAATTATTACAGAATGCTACACAAATATCATGCTAACAGAATACCGCAGTCACACATGGCAGGAATGGTGTTAGGGGGAGTGCAACTAGGGCAACTGCCTCCTGGTCAGAGAAAGCCCTAAGCCAGCTGGAAGCTAAAGACGCACTGCCTGGGCTTTGCACTCCCCAGTTATGTCTAACATCAGCTCTAGCAGGATGCATATTTTAAATCTGATATATTCTAATCACAAGATAGAAATAAAATTATTTTTTTCTACCTTTTGTCGTCTCTGGTTTCTGCTTTCATCGTCTTTTCACTCTCTTCCATCCAGCGTCTGCCCTCAGTCTCTTCAATCCAGCATCTGCCTCTTCCATCCACTGTCTGCCCTCTACCCCTCCCCCTCCCCCTCCCATATGGTATCTGCATTCTTTCTATGCCCCTCTCTCCTACACCAGATCTAGCATCTTTGTCCCTCTTTCCTTATTTTTCATCTGACCCCCCTTCCCAGCATCAATCTCTCTCTACCTTGTCATTCCTCTGTCTCTCCCCTTTCCCTCATCTGATCTCTCCATTCCATCCTGACTCCTTCTCCTCCTCTAATCTCCCTGCCAGCTGTTTCCTTCCAATGTTCCAGCAGTACCTTCTCCCTTTCTTCCTCCCCTTATCCAACAGTAACTCTCTTCCCTTCCCCTTCTCCCCTGTCAGCAGTAGCCCCTTCCCCTCCCTTGTCCAGGAGTACCCCTTCTCCCTTTCCTCCTCCCCTTATCCAACAGTAATTCTCATCCCTTCCCTTTCCCTTCTCCCCTGCCAGCAGTAGCCCCTTCCCCTCCCTTGTCTAGGAGCACCTCTACTCCCTTCCCTCTCCAGCAAATGTTTCCTCGATGTAGGCTAGCGGCAGCTCTGTATGCTTTTAACTTCGGCACACAGCTGCCCCTAAGCAGTATTTTAGCGTGGTTCATGAGGCAGCTTCGGGGCCTTTGGTAGACCGGCCCGCTTTGATGATGCGATGTGGGCCGGCCTACCAAAGGCCCCGAGGCTGACTCATGAAACCGCGCTAAAATACTGCCTAGGGGCAGCTGTGGGCCGAAGTTAAAAGCACACAGACCTGCCGCTGCTTTTCTGGGGGTGCGGAGACATAAGCGGCAGGAGTCGGTGGTGGCAGGCAGGAGTGCCGGCATAGCGACGGCAAAAGGAAGTTGCACGTCAGCTGACGCCGGCACCTTTTGCTGCGGCGGGGTCCTGAATCCTTCGCGGACCGGCAAGATTTTTTTGCGGACTGGCGGTTGAAGAACTGTGCTCTAACTAGCACCCATGTTACAGGCACCGGTTAGAGAATCGCGTTGCCACTGAGCTGATAGTTTTGGGTGGTAGGAAGGAGTTGATGACCACTGGAGGGTATAAAGGTGGCTCATCCCTTAATCTTTCCAGTTGTCATCTAGTCAGTTTAGGTACCGTTTTGGTACTTATTTGTTATTGAAAAAGGTCTAGCCTAAAGCGTCAAATTTTTGCCCTGGATGTTTTCTACAATGTTCCGTTGATGCAGAAAAATGTCCAAATCCTAAGTCCACCCTAGGCCCATTCAAACCACACCCCCTACATGCCCCCTTGAGATTTAGACACACTGCAGACAAACTGCATATGAAAGCATCTAAAATATGGGTTTCAAAAATAGTGATTTGGACGTTTTGGCATGAAAAATGTCAAAATGCCACTTTATGACATTTTTGGGGGGACAATTTTATCTTTTGAAAATGAGCCCCACAGTCTTTTAAAAGCTATCATCCAGGTAGGTTTGGAAAATGCTGTCTCATATGGCAGGGAACTGTTTGTTAACAAAGTATAGATTTCATCAGAATCAGCAGGATCTTGCTTTCAAACAATCTGGCTTGGCCAAGATTGGAGATAGGATACTAGACTTAGCTGTCCACTGATTTGACCCTGTGTGGTAGCACTTATGTTCTTATAATCCAAGCAAGAGGTGAGTGAATTTAAATTTAACTTTTTGTTGCATAGATTTTGAAACAAATTAACCCCCTCCTTTACAAAACCTCACTAGCGTTTTTAGCGCTAGCCGCAACGGTAACAGCTCATAGGAATTCTATGAGCGTCGGAGCTGTTACTGCGGCAGCCAGCGCTAAAAAACGCTAGCACGGCTTTGCAAAGGAGGGGGTTAATTATGAATACATATGCAAGATGTGCAAATGGAAAAGAACCAGAGTTAAAGCCTTGATGATTGGTATAACTGCACTCAAGTTTAAATTCTGGGCTGATTCAACTTCATTCAATCATTTAGAATAAGTACAAAGAATTTGGATTACAGTGCTTTTATTTTCACTGGCTTTGAAGACTTACTATTGCACTAAACTAAACACTACAGAAAGCCATTGATCATGATTTCCTGCTAAGGAAAATGTTATTGACAAGAGTGTTTTATGTGGAATTCTCTGACATGGACTACTTTCTCATCTATTAGGCCGGGGTTTTATGTCCACTTAACTCCAGCGTTTGTGATATGGTTTGGAAGATAAAAGCATTTTCCCATAGGCAAAGACAAGGAAAACACCTTAATATTCTGGCTTTGCACTGCTACTGTAGGGCTATCAAAGTAAGGCACTTTCAAACTGTTATCAGGAAAAACACACTGACAATTTTTTCAAGACAAATTAAGTATAAAAAAATGCAGTCTTTAAGGACTGACCAAGAAGCACATGAAAAAAGGGGAAATTTTAAAAAGGTGATAAATTCTCAACTTCATGAGTTTAACATGGGACTTTCTCAGACACTAAACCAGATTTAATGCAACACTTTTTAGGGATTTTTCTTTTTTAATTTGCAGGTCATGTGCCAATATTCCCATTAGAGTGCAGCACCTGCAAAAATTTAATGTACACTTCTCCCTCTGAATCCGCGGTTTCAGTATCCGCGATTTTTTTATTTTTTTGCAAAAAACTATTTTCATTTTTTGGCTATTTTTAAGCTATCCAAGCCTCCCCAGAACCTTACCTGGTGATCTAGCGGTGAAGCTTCACCGCTAGACCACCAGGTAAGGTTCCGGGGATGCAGGAGGGAGGTGGGAGTGGGTCAGAGCCGGCCGAGAAGTTATTCGTGATTTTTCACACTTTACGGTCTGGCTCTGCACCTACCCCCCGCGAATACCGAGGGAGAAGTGTAGAAGCACTTACAGCCTCTTATTTGGGAGGCACTAAGGCCCTGATTCTATAAAACTAGATCGGACACCCAGTCAATTTAGGCGCCTAACAATTTAAAAAAAAATTGGATTAATTGGCGCTGATAATTTAAAGCACCATTAAAAACCAATTAATTAGCCAGCAGGCATCCAACTAAGTAGGCACCTAAGGTGGTAAGGGACTACCACTTTGATATAGGCATCTACACCTACCGGCAAGAAGGCATAATTTGGGGCAGAGTTTGGACGTGGATTCAGTTAGGTGCTGTAGGTGCCTTACTTAGGTGCCAATATATTAGGCCAAAGAAACCCCTGGCCTAATATACTGGCGACTAACCCCCTCTTTAACGAAACTGCGATAGCAGTTTCTAGCACGAGGAGCAGCGCTGAATGGCCCTTACTGCTCCCGCCGCTCATAGGAACTCAATGAGCGTCGGAAGCAGCGCAGGCCATTCAGCGCAGCTCCCCGTGCTAGAAACTGCTATTACAGTTTTGTAAAAGGAGGCCTAAGTTGTATGTGCCTACCAGTCCTAAGTCAATTTAGGCACCGGTAGATGTGTTCTCTCATGGTTTCTGCAGCTGGCATTGTGCTTGTTGCAGGTTTCTGGGTCTCGCTGCATCTTTGTGAGGCAGAAACCAACTTTTCAGCCATCATGCTGTGGCTTTCTTCAGGGTATGCTCTGAAGTCTGCAGTGTGACTTTAGAAATAGTGGGTTCACTGACCTGATTGGGAACAGGACAGTCCACCAATTTGAATTTTGGCAGGAAAGTCAGTTGGTCAGAAATTTGAGTTTTGCTGTGAAAGTCCATAGTAGGATTAAAGATGTTCTTCCCGTGGAGCTGGGTTAGATGTTCTCTCAGTTTCCGCAGCTGCCATTGTGCTTTTTGTAAGTTTCCGGGTCTTGCTGCATCTTATAAGATGCAGCGAGACCTGGAAACTTGCAACAAGCACCAGTAAAAATGACACCTAACTGATTGATATGCAATAGGTGCTGATTTCCTATGTGCCTACTGAGTTAGGTGCCATGCATAGAATCTGGCCTTAAATGCACCTACTGTTAACTCTGTATTTTCCTGTTATATTAGTGATTTCTATTCTGCCTATCCTTACAGTTCTAGGCGGATTACTAAAGATGTATCGTATATTTTTGAATATAAGTTGATCTGAATATAAGTCGAGACCCCCTTTTCCCCCCCAAAAGGAGGAAAAATGGTTGAATCGAATATAAGTTGGGCAGCTTATTATTCAAGTGCCCTGCCCTGTCAAGCTCTATACCCAGCCCCTTCCCTGCCAAGCTCTGCACCCAGCCCCCTTCCCTCTCTCCCCTTTCAGGCACTGCAACTAGCACCCTTCCTTCCCTACTGTCAGGCTCTGCGCCCAGAACCCTTCCCTCCCTCCTGTCAGGCTCTGCACCCAGCACCCTTACTTCCCTCCCTCCCCTGTCAGACTCTGCACCAAGCACCATTCCTTCCCTCCCCTGTCAGGCTCTGCACCCAGCACCCTTCCTTCCTTCCCTATCTTCCCTGTCGGGCTCTGCACACAGCACCCTTCCTTCCCTCCCTCCCCTGTCAGACTCTGCACCCAGCACCCTTCCCTCCCTCCCCTGTCAGGCTCTGCACCCAGCACCCTTCCTTCGTTCCTTCCCTCCCTCCCCTGTCAGGCTCTGCACCCAGCACCCTTCCTTCCCCTATCAGACTCTGCACCCTACCTCCCAGGCTCTGCTCCCTGTTCCCCCTCCCTGCCCTATTCTCATACCTCTGCCAATTCCTGGTGGAGATGCAGCGGGCAGGAGCAAGCTTTCTGAACTCCTGCCTCGCTGCTAACCGGCTGCACAGATCCAGTTTCTTCGGCTGAGAAGCATGAGCAGGAGTGCGATTTGGCATTGCTGCTCAGCGCTGAGCGGCTTCCTTACTGGATCCCGCAAGTTCTCGTAAGGAAGCCACTTAGCGCCAAGCAGCAGCACCAAATCACGCTCCTGCTCGTGCTGCTCAGCAGCTGAATCAACTCGATCTGCGTCAGCCAGTTAGCAGCGGGGCAAGGGTTTGGAAAGCTTGCTCCTACCTGCTGCACCTCCACCAGGGATCGGCAGAGGTATGAGGATAGAGCAGGGAGGAGGGCAGAGCCTAGCGGTAGCGGCCTGCAAAATTCTGGGATGGGGTGTTGGTTCGAATATAAACCGGGACCCTCTTTTTAGGCCAATTTTTGGGCCCAAAAATCCCGGTTTATATTTGAGTATATACAGTAAGCAGGACATTACCAGAGGTACAGAGTAAAAGTACAAGTTACAGGAACAGAAAAAAAAATGCGATGCTGTGCTAAGTTGTGCCAAATACAGGCATAGTGATAAATTTTGGTTCTGTGTTAGGTTGTCCTAACAAATTTTCTGAATAGTATAGTTCTTATTTCCCTTCGGAAGGTTTTGCAGTCTGGTGGTGTTATTAGCAGGTTGAAGAGCTGATGGTCAAGTTTTGCTGCCTGTGTTGCTAGTAGGCCGTCGTACATTTTTTTTTGTGCACAGTGTCCTTGAATAAGGGGGGGGGGGGGCGGCGGAGGATGATTAAACGGTGACTGGGTTTTTCTTGGTCTGGTTGAATTGTTCTGGATGAGGAGTTCGTTCAGGTATCAGCGACAAAAAGGATGGCGCTTAGCGTGGCTCACTAAAACACCTCTGAAGTGAGATGCAATTAATAGAATCATGCATTGCTCCCATCTGTGTGACTAACACTTAGGCACATCCATTTATGCCAAAGAAAACCAGGCCTAAATACTGTGCCTAAGTTGTGCATGGATCAGGCATATCCTAAAACAGCGTGCCATGCTTCTCCTCTGGCCACATTCCCTTTTGAGATTCATGCACTAGAATTTATGCGCACCACTTTAGAAATTTACACTTAGAAATTTATGTGTGGAAATCCTAATTAGTGCCAATTATTACTTGTTAATTACCAATTGTCAGTGCTGCTTGGCTTGTTAACTAATTAAGTTGCACATGCAAATCAGCAATGCACACAGATTGGCACATGCACCTTTGGTCGCATGATACAGAATCAGGCCCTTGATGTACACTAATCCTAACGCAATTTCTAGATAACGTAAACACCTACTCTTTGCCTATGACATGCCCCATGTGAATTTTTTTTTTTTTTTAACGGTAATGCATGGGTTATCTGTGCAACTAGGCAAACGACTGCAAAACAGATTAATGCTAACTGTGTATTAAGGGATGCTTATACAAAGGTTCACTAATAGATTTAGTGCACTCTAAATGCCATGTGGCCCACTGTATGTCTATAGGCGTAATGCACACTAATGCATGCTAAATTTGTTAGCACACCTTAAGGCAGTGGTTCCCAAACCTGTCTTGGGGGACCCCCAGCCAGTCAGGTTTTCAAGATATCCCTAATGAATATGCATGAGAGAGATTTGCATATAATGGAAGTGATAGGTATGCAAATCTCTCTCATGCATATTCATTAGGGATATCTTGAAAACCTGACTGGCTGGGGGTCCCCCAGGACAGGTTTGGGAACCACTGCCTTAAGGGATCAAAACATGGATATGAAATACTGGTACAGCTAAAACAATCCTACACTTAGAGCAGGGATTTCAAAGTCCCTCCTTGAGGGCCACAATCCAGTCGGGTTTTCAGGATTTCCCCAATGAATATGCATTGAAAGCAGTGCATGCACATAGATCTCATGCATAGTCATTGGGGAAATCCTGAAAACCCAACTGGACTTTGAGATCCCTGACTTAGAGGGTCAGTCTAAAATGGGGTGTCTATTTGGAGTCTATTTGAGGCCTATTCTATAAAGAAAAGTAGATACCTACTTTTCTTTATAGCAAATTAGTGTTTAGGTGGATTGGAAGTGCTTTTGCCTAGAGATGGTTATATGCTCACACCTAGATTGGAAGATAAGCACTTACAATATTTTGTAATTTATACAGATAAGTGTGAGATCTACCCTATTCATGTGAACGTCCATCTGCAAAGCACATGCCATCAAAGATATAGGCATGTTCTTAACAGAATAGAGCATACGCGGATTATTATCTAAGTACAGTATGTATGTGTTCACATATGGCTAGACAGCTAGAATTTACAGGTATATGTGCCACCTATATTTATTTATGGCATTTTATATACTGTCTCTCAAATAAATAGCCAATGAAATGTTTTTTACAATTTCTGGTCCAGCATAATAAACATGCAATTTATACATAACAAAAATGACTGAAGTAAAGTATCTTCCAAAACAGTAAACATGCAGGCCAAACAAATTAAAATAAATAAAACAAAGTATCTTCCGGAGAGTAGAGGGATGGAGGTGGTATCAACAGACCAATTGATTTAAAATGCTATAGTAAAATAATATGTCTTTCAATCCTTTGTCATTTTTAAAAAAAATTAGTCTTGGAACGGAGATAAGCTGGAAGAATGTTCCATAAAGCAGGAGCTAATTAAAAAAAAGGCAGGACCCTTGTGTGGAGTCCAATCTTGCTTTAGATCAGGGGTAGGGAACTCCGGTCCTCGAGAGCCGTATTCCAGTCGGGTTTTCAGGATTTTCCCAATGAATCTGCATGAGATCTATTTGCATGCACTGCTTTCAATGCATATTCATTGGGGAAATCCTGAAAACCTGACTGGAATACGGCTCTCGAGGACCGGAGTTCCCTACCCCTGCTCTAGATAATGGTATAATGACCAAGGGGTTTTGATTCTGAGACCTTAATGATCTTAGAGGGCAATAAGAAATGAGTAGGTTTGCCAAATATTATGGTTGTTCTAAATAAAATACCTTGCAGCAAAAATGGTCTTAGTGTATTTTTACCGCAGGTCTGTGCCATGCATCAAGGCCACTTTTGCTGCATCTGGAAATAAGCTGTTTTTCCCATTTCCAAATTAAAGGCCATGCGCTAATTTTGCCTTTAGCAAAGTAATTTAAGTGGGAATCCTGAATGCTAGATCTTATACACTAGAATTAGAATCTTGAATGTAACCCTCTATGAATCTGGTAGCCAATAGAAACATGATGGCAGATAAAGGCCAAATGGTCCATCTAGTCTGCCCATAACTTTCCTCCAGAGTATACAAACTGAGGTCTATAAATCTATCTCCATACGCTTTATGACAAAGACCACTAACCAATTTTGCAGCAGCTAACTGGACTAACTCCATCCTATCTATATCTTTTTAAAGGTGCGGTCTCCAGAATTGCACACAGTATTCCAAATGGGGCCTCACCAGAGATTTATACAATGGCAGTTTCATCTCCTTTTTCCTCCTGACCATTCCTCTGCTTCTGCACCTGAGCATCCTCCTGGCTTTGGCTGTCATCTTTTCCACCTGTTTTGCCACCTTAAGATCGTCAGACATAATCACCCTCAAATCTCGCTCTTCTTTCATACACAGAAATACTTCAACCCCTATACCAGTGGTTCTTAAACCTGTCCTGGGGATCCCCAACCATTCGGGTTTTCAAGATATTCTAATGAATATGCATGAGAGAACTTTGCATGCCTACTACTTACTTTATAGGCAAATCTCACTCATGCATATTCAATAGGGATATCTTGAAAACCTGACTAGCTGGGGGGTCCCCCAGGACAGGTTTAAGAACCATTTCCCTATACAATACTGTTCTCTTGGATTTTTGCAGCCCATGTGCATGGCCCTGCATTTTTTAGCATTAAATCTTAGTTTCCAATAACTGGACCAAGCTTCACTAGATGCTGCCTTATTTTATCTATACCCTCTGGGATTGCTATCCTATTACAGGTATCATCTGCAAAAATCTAAACTTTACCAGCGAGTCCTTCCGTAATATCATTCATAAAGAAGTTAAAAAGAGCCAGCGCAAGGACAGATCTCTGCGGCACTCTACTAACAATATCCTTTTCCTCAGGGCCGCAATCCAGTCGGGTTTTCAGAATTTCCCCAATGAATATGCTTGAGATCTATTAGCATACAATGAAAGCAGTGCATGCAAATAGATCTCATGCATATTCATTGGGGAAATCCTGAAAACCCGACTGGATTGAGGTCCTCGAGGAGGGACTTTGACACTCCTGATTTACCACTACCCTCTATCTCCTTCCACTTAACCAGTTTTTAATCCAATCCGTCACTTTAGGTCCCATACTGAAGGCACTCAGTTTATTTATCAGCTGCCAATGTGGAACCGTGTCAAAGGCTTTGCTAAAATTCAAATACACCCACATCTAGTGCCCCTCCCATATCCAATTGTTTCAGCACCCAGTCAAAGAAATCAATCAGATTTGGCTGACAAGACCTGCCTCTTGTAAAACCGTGCTGCCTCAGGTCCTGCAGTCTATTCAGTTCTAGAAATCTCACTATCAATTGCATAAGAAGATTTTACTCACTAGAGAGGTCAGACTAACCGGCCTGTAATTCTCAACCTCCTCCTTACTTTTGCTCTTGTGCAGAGGGACCACATCCGCGCTTTTCGAATTCTCCGGGACCACTTCAAATTCTAAGAAGCATTGAAAAGACAAAGACAACAGAGTTGCCAGAACCTCTCTGAGTTCCTTGAGTACCCTCGTATGTATCTCATCAGGTCCCATTACTTTGTCTATTTTTAATTTAGCTAGCTCCTCACAAACAGAATCTTCTGAGAATCTATCCTAGTCTACCACTCATCCATTCCCATTGTTCTACCCCTGGTCTTTCATCTGTGAATACAGAACAGAAATAAACTGTTCAGTCTTATCTTTATTCAGATTCTACATATTTGCCCTCTTCACCCTTAAGCCTCACAATGCTGTTTTGACACTTTTTCCCAACATGTACATATATAAAAATTGTCTTGTTCCCAAATTTTACCATATTGGTTATATTTTCTTCCATTTGCATCTTTGCTTTTCTGACAGCTTTTCCAGCTTCTCTTAGCTTTTCCACATATTTTTGCCTATCTTCCTCTTCCTTTCAATTTTGCCCACTGCTGTTCTACATCCAGCTGTTCCCATCCCTATCCAACTAACTCCTCCTTGACGTATTCCCCCATCTTGCCAAAGTTAGTTCTTTTGAAATTTAGAATCTTCAGTCTTGAATAAATTACATTGCATTACATTACAACACATTTCTAGACTGCAATACCTTCCAGAATGATGCAGTTTACATCATCAAGAGACTGTACATTACAGTGAAATACAAAAGAAATTTCATCTTCCTTACTTTCCTAAGAATTTTACAAAAAGAGATGTCTTTAATAGTTTTCGGAAATGCATATATGAAATCGAAGAAGCAAACAAAATACGCAGTTCCAAATCCCAACTAGCAGCCTGATATGCAATTGTTCGATGCAAAAATTTCTAGTAAAGACATCCTCGTACTGGAGGGAACACAAACAATGAAGTTATCCTTAGTGGACGAACCGCCTTAAAAAATGTAAATTGTTCTAGTAAATAACCAGGTGCCTAATCACGGACAGCTTTATAACAGAGCATCCCAAATTTAAACCAAACTCTGGCCTCTTGTCTGTAGTATTACATTACATTACATTTGTGATTTCTATTCCGCCTGTGCCTTGCGGTTCTAAGCGGATTACAGTTAAAGGAGGTCAGGACATTACCGAGAGAATTACATTACAACGATTTAAGTAAATTACATGTTGTGGTGTAGAAATACAAGTATAAGATATCTGGATTTATAGATAGAATAACTTGACAGGGTTCAAGTAGTTACAAGGTTCAGTGGGGAAAACAATATAGACAACTGAAGAAAGATACCTAACTTTGAAGGAATCAGTTAGTGGATACCTAAGGGAGATGCTTAGGAGAAGGTTAAATGGATACCTAAGGGAGATGCTTATTTAGGAGTCTGGATATTTTTGGTAAATGAGGTTCAAGGGGATGACTAGTGTGTTATTTGCTGGGGACTGTGCATGTGCGGTTGGGGAGGGGAATATTAAGTAAGGACGTGCTTTTTGAAAAGAAATGTTTTGATTTCTTTCCGAAACACTTTGATGTCTGTTGTATGGCGTAACATGATCTGATTTCTTCAAACCCTTTCTTCCTGCATCATAATCATCCATCATGAGATCAGAAATGCTTTTCCCATTTGTAAGCACCATGTCCAGAACAGTTCTATCCTACATGGGTTCCATTACTAACTGCTGGAACAATTCTTCCTGTAGCAAATCCAAGATCCCCTTATTTCTAGAAGACCCTGCAACAAAGACGCCCCAATCTACGTCCGACATATTAAAATCACTTATTGGTAGTACATCCCCTTTCATAGATATCTTTTGAATGTCTTCAATTAAATCTCTTTTTCTTCTGACTGTGAAGGAGGCCTATATGTCACATCAACGTAAATATATTTCCCATTCTCTCTTTCAAGATTAGCCCATAGTGCTTCTTCTTTACTCCATATGTCCTGCAATTCTGTCAATTTAATATTATTTATTTATTGGGATTTATTAACTTTTTTTCATTTCTTAACACTCATATACCACTACATCCACTCTTTTTACCAATCCTGTCCCTCCTGAATAGATTATAGCCAGGCATAACTATATCACAGTTATGGCATTCCATGACTACCACTAAATCCAAATCAGCTTCTACCATTAGAGCCTCTAGATCTGGAAATCTGTTTCCCATACTATGGGTATTACAAAGCTTTCCAGATATCACCTTTTTGTCTAATTTCAATGTTCAGTTTTCAGCGATGGGGATACATTATCCCATTTTTAGCCACTTTATTATTTGAAGACAACATATATTAGTTTGTTGAATACCAGAAAGCAAATCAAGTTTCAAGTTTATTCATGGATTGATATACCAACCATCACATGTATCTGGGCGGTTTACAATATTACAAATTAAAAAGGTCTAATATAAGTAGGTAAAATAAAATAAAATGGGGTAAACCTAAACCTATGATAATTGAGACTGATTAGAAAAGAGAGGGTTTTTAGGGGATAGGAAAATATTAATTACAATGATAAATAAAAATAAAAGGGAGGGTAGAGGGAGAGGGAGTAACGAGAAGAAGATGGGATATCGCTTCTTAAAAGCGTTTTGTTTTGGGGGTTTTTTTCTCTCGCTTAATTCCTACTTATTGGTAGGCATCTTACTGATGACTAAAGAGAGTATCAATGTTCACATCACACTCTGAGGTTATAATGATTTCACTGAACATAGCATGCATAATTTCTATAAGCATTTTGAGATATGTACGAGATGTGTGGATAAAAGATAATTTATCATCTAAATACACACCTAAGATTTTCATAGTAGAGGCCATTTATTTTATTTGGATTTTGCTCACAACTTTTTCAGTAGTAGCTCAAGATTGAATTATATTTAGGTAAAGTACAAATTTTCCTGTCTCTGGAAGGTTCACATTCTAATTTTCGTGCCTGAGGAAACAGAGGATTAAGAGACTTGCCCAAGATCACAAGGAGTATCAGTGGGAATTGAACTGGTCATCCTTGGGTAGCAAATCCAGTGCTAAAACCACTTTACTATTCCTCCATCAAAAGTTATGAACCCACCATTATTATAAGAGAGGTCTGGAGGCAAAGGGGTACGCAAATGTTGCAATTATTTTTAATCTTTGGAGGAGGAGAGCAGAAGTTTCCAAGTTTCCAAGTTTTATTAAAATTTGTTATCAGATTTCTAAGCGGCTTACAGTAATACTCAACCTGTCATATACTAGGAGGAAAGTGATGATATCAAGCTGCTATTTATATAATTTACATGTTCAGTTTTGGCCAGCCAAATAGCAGTTGTAACTTTATATATTGTGCATTTTGGCTTGCAAAATTCTGCATAATTGGATGAATAATTCATCTATTTAAGGATATGTGGCACCCATGGGAAAGAATATTGACCTGGACAATGCCTATTATATGTGCTTGTCAAATTATAGCAGATATTTAATCCAGCAAACCAATCTCATAACAAAGATCTCACACAGTTTTAGAGTGCAACTGTATCAACTGCCAATGCAGTGATTTATTCAAAAACATTACCATATCAACAGATCTAACCAGTTCATCTATAGAAAAAAGTACCAGAGTTAAAGGCATTCTAAGGTGGACTATTAATATTAATTTGAGGGGTTTGGTCCTAGGGCGAAGTGAGACACCCAGTTTTGGGCAAGAGAACTCTGCCCCCTGCCTGGAAAATAGTCCTTGTCCCATAAATAGAAAGTTATGCCAGAGAAGTGTTAAATACAAAAAAAAGAAAATGTGGTGTGAATCCTCAATGTGTATTATTCCAAAAACAAGGAAAAAGGACTTCATTAACCCAGAAACTACCAACTGGTTTCTACCCATAATGAGGTATGACTGTTATCATTAGTCCCAAAAAACTTGTATAATCTTTTTGTGAATTTGAATTTAAATAATGATAGATCTTAGTGAATATGAATCTTCACAATTAACAGATATTTTGAGACTTCAATCCCTTATTATTTGAAGACAACATATACCCCCTTTGGGGGTGAGGAGGGGGGGTTGACTGGGAATCCCTCCTGCTAGTGAACTTTTGTGGGTTCGGGGGAGGAGGTGTCCAGCAGGCGAGATTGGGCATCTCCCCTGCCAGTGATCATTGTGGGGGGAGTGGCAGGAGGGACTGGGTATCCCTCCTGCCGTGATCAATGTAGGAGGGTCGCAGCAGGTACAGGCAGGAGGGACTGGGCAGCCTTACTGCTGCGATCATTACGGGGTGGGGTGGAAATGGTTTCATAATTCTCTAACCAGCGCTTATGATAGACGCCAGTTAGAGAATTGTGGTTTTAGATGAATAACTGGTCCCTCCCATGCCTTAAAGGTCTTGTTTTGGGAATTTGGAACTTGGGCAAATTTTTGTTTGGGACTAGGGCTTAAAGATAGACATACTGGCGGTTTGGGCGATTAAACACCTGAACGTACAGGTAGGCCATTTTCGAAAAAAACCTCCCAAAAAAACCCCACCAACACATTTTGGACGTTTTTTTCAAGAAAGGACTAAACTAAACTAAAACTTAACTTTGTATAATAAACAGGGAATGATTTACAAATGATAAATAGAAGATAACATTTCCCTGCTGCCCACTTTGGGCACCAAGCACCTTAGGCCAAAAAGGGGCTTTGACATTTTTTTTTCCGATTTTGCCCCTCCACTTGTTTGGGAGTCCTAAAAAAGATGATTCTAAAATATTCAACAAATATATATCTCCATTGTGTAATATCACTGGTTAGTATGCCCTTTGTTTTATTACCATATGAAAAATTTGTTCAACTTCACAAAAGTTGCCCTTTGAGTCCAATGAGTTCAATAATAAGCCTAGGCGGCATTGAAGGATTACATTGTTGTTAATCAACAACTTCAGTTAAGCGTTGTGCAACCAGTTCTGCCATCTTTTTCTAATATATTTTTTCTCATTATGTGTTTTTTGAAGGCAACATGGAATGGTGTTGATTGTTAGCAATTCTACAAAACCTTTGTGAATTTATCCCTGAAGAAGCATTCAGATGTGAAACGGTTGAGTCTCCATAGGATACAGGATACAAGTTAAGTGGCTCCATCTTTCCAATAAGGATTGAGGATAAGTGACTCGATCTTTCTAATAAGGATTGAAGTCTCAAAATATCTGTTAATTATGGAGTTGCATATTCACTAAGATTTACCATTATTTAAATTCAAATTCACAAAAAGATTATACAAGGTTTTATGGATTAATGATAACATTCATACCCCTTTAAGGGTTGTATCTGGGTGTTTGAAGTCCTTTTTCCTTGTTTTGGAAATAATTAACACACACTGAGGATTCATGCCACACTTTCTTCTTTTGTATTTAATTGCTTCGTGTGTTTAAGTGAGCGTTTTTTTTTCTCCCTTTCATATATCAAGAGGGAAGGTGTGGCAGAGTCCAGTCCAGACGCACCCGGATCACTGACCACACGCACTCAAACAACACAAACAACCACTGTAAAAAAGTGCAACAATAAGAAAGCTTTTATTATTCTAGAGACCTGAGTCTGTTTCCTCACAGACTCAGGAAAGGCACAAACAGCTGCTTAGCTTTCACAACCTTAAATCACTTCCACATTTATTTTCCTTATGGGCCTGGCTTACCCTGCTTCAGTAGAGACCAGTTCTTGGAGGTTCTTGCACACGTCAAACCTTTCCAAGGCAACCTCAGCCTACAGATAGGAAAGGGGAAATCTCTCTCTCCCCCGGACTCATTCCTTCCTCCAAGACGTTTCTCTCATGGGGACCTCTCTCCAATGATTTCCCCTCTGTGGCAGATAAACACCTCCCTGTTGAACCATGCCCCCTGACTCAGCAGGGTTACATTATTAATGCAGCTTAGCACTGAGCTGTAAAGCCAGTGCAGTCTAGGACATGTAGTTCGCTCAGTCTTGGGCAGGCTGCCCCTGCTGTATGGAGGTGGAATGGTAGCATTAGCAGAAGATAAGCTCTTACTCTTCCACAGAAGGCTTAGGGCCTACAGAAGTAGTAGGTACAAGTCACTGTTCAGTGTCAGTGAAGAACTGAATGACTTAAAAGATACCAGGTTGCGGGAGTGGAGATAAGAGATCTCCAATCAACTGAGGAAAGGTGGGGGAGGGAAGAGGGAGAAATGTCTGGAGTCTTCAGCATGGGGATCCCCACCAACCACATCATAGTTGTGCTGCTGCTGGGCGGGCCTGTGCTCATCCAGACCACGCAAGACTGCATTACATGTTTGGTCATAGTAAGATAAATATCTAACATCAATTAAGAAATAAACAGACCAGAAGAGAGAAAAAAAATATAGCCATTGTCTTCTCTGAAGGTAAGAGGTATGAGCATGGACAAAATGTTCATTTGCTTTTGACTCGATTTTCATATGCTTTTTTTCCCCTTATTTTCACAGATTTAGTTTAATTCATTTCACTTTTTTTTTTATTAAAAATAATTTTAAGATGTGTTAGAATTTTTTAAAGCATGGAAATCAACTTTACAAGTGTTAATTCATCAATTAATATGCATTAAAATTGATTTTGCTCCAACTGTAATTCACCTAAACAAACTAAACATGAATCAATGAATGCATAATCTTAAAAACAAGCATTAATAGAAGTAAGATGAAACAGAAGGCATGGAGTATAATATGATTGGGGGGGGGAGAGTGGGTTTTATTGTGTAAGACCAAAAATGCCCATTGTACCTAAAATGCCATGTGTACTTGCAAAATCTGGGGCATCAATAATTTAAATCACCTACAATGAACAGCTTTTGGGTTCGTAATGCTCTCTCTGAGGTGACATCTGGAAGATTTTGCAGGACCTCTTGGGAACTATTAGGTGGTCGACAAATGAATAAGAGCCATAATTCACTTTGTCCCTTAAAGGGGCATACAAATAATCAATATCAGAGTGCTGAGCAAGCTGAATAATTTGTAAATGGAGAAACTGCCTCTACAAATTCCCCACCTCTCTTCTTGCTCATTAGTCCTGTGATGGTGACAAAAAGAATGACCAAGAACACAAAGCAATGAAAAAGTACAGAATGCAGTTCCTGGATAGTCTCAATATTTCATTTTTTTATGTATATGCAAATGATATTATGGTTTGATTTCCAGTGCCAGGTGATTGCACCACCACATTGACTAAAATTTTGGAATGCAGACAACTGATTAAGAACTGGATTCTGGTTCATCAGCTTAAATTGAATAGAGACAAGGCCAAATTTGTATGGATAGGTCTAGTTTATCCATTAAAATAGATATTTTTTTTTTCTTTTGATTTTTTATCTAAGATTTTAGGAATAGAAATAGATACCATATTTTTTATTCTATAAGACGTACCCGACCATAAGACGCACCCCCATGTAGAGGAGGAAAAACCAAGGAAAAAAAATTTGTTTTTTCCTCCGCTACAGAGGGGTGCATCTCGTGGTCCGGTGCTGGGAAGTGTGAAGCAGCCTGAAGCAGCCCACAGCATGAAGCAGTCCCCCCCCTCACCGGTACCTTTTTTAACTGACCTCAGCCAATCACAGAGTGGTGCGGGACCAGGCAGGAAGCACAAAGGTCACACTCCTGTGTTGTGTGCTGCTCTGCAACGAAAGGCAGCTGTCCAGCAGGAGATCACGCTGGACCACCGCCAGTTTAAAAAGGTACCGGGGGCAAAGTGTATTCGCTCCATAAGACGCACCCACTTTTCCATCCCCTTTTAGGGGGTGGAAAAAGTGCATCTTATGGAGAGAAAAATAAGTTAGTTCCCTATCATTTGGGCCACAAGTAAAATTGCTAGTCCAAATATTTTTTTATATGCTGAAAAAATTAAGATCTGTTTGCAAATATTTGGAACTGATAACATTTAGATTGCTAGTGTAGACACTACCCCCTCTCCCCTTTTACAAAACTGTAGCACAATTTTTAGCACTGGCTGCTTTGGAGCTTTTACCACCGTGGCTGGCACTAAAAACCACGCTAGTTTTGTAAAAGGTGTGTGTGTGGGGAAGGGGAGGGGGATTTTATCTAGGATAGACTATATATTCAAATCTATTTTATTAAGCAGTGACAACAGCAGGTACAACAGTAGTAGAAAACAGGGTACACAATTTCAACCAACAACCGCGGAGGACTGGACTCTGATGTCCTCCACGATCAAAAGCAACACCCCCCACCCCACAGAGAGAAACCCCCACCCTCCCACCCACCCAGAGAAAACGTACAACTCTTAAACATGTAGGATAGACTATTATGACAACGTTTATGCTGCTTGCCCTATGATTCTAATTAGTCTGATGCAGCTTAGACAAAATAAGGATGATATTTATGGCTCATAAGTTTGAAGCTGGCTATCACTCCACTTTTCTTGGAGTGAAATCAAATGCTTGGAAAAACTACACTCATTACCAGTGAAAGCTAGAACTCAGTTCGAGTTGTGTACAACTAATTTCAAAATTATGGATGGATATGCTTATCAATGTGGCCGGATTATATTCCTACAAAGAACTTCTATTTATCAAACTCGCAACCAGCTTTTATTGTCTTTTCCATCAGCCACATAAAATATTCAATTCTTCGCTCCATTGTCAAATGGCTTCAGTTAGGAATTCATTACCTTCTCAGATTGGATTTCTTATCAATTATCTGACATTTAGGATAAACCTGAAAACATTTCCATTTTCTAATTATGTATTTACTGGTTACTTAGATTGTTGTTAATTGTGATGCTGTAATTTATGGAATGTGTTTGTACAGTAGATCCAGCTTTTTCTCCTTATTGTAATCCTTATAGAACTATAAAGGTTAATGTGGAATAGATAGAAGATGAGTGTAACATAACATTTAAAGGTTCTAGGGGACACTTGATGAAGTTACAGGGAAATACTTTTAAAACCAATAGGAGGAAATTTTTTTTTCACTCAGAGAATAGTTAAGCTCTGGAACGCATTGCCAGAGGTTGTGGTAAGAGCGGATAGCCTAGCTGGTTTTAAGAAAGGTTTGGACAAGTTCCTGGAGGAAAAGTCCATAGTCTGTTGACAAAGACAGGGGGGAAGCCACTGCTTGCCCTGAATTGGTAGCATGGAATATTGCTATTCCTTGGGTTTTGGCCAGGTACTAATGACCTAGATTGGACACCGTGAGAACGGGCTATTGGGCTTGATGGACCTTTGGTCCGACCCAGTAAGGCTATTCTTATGTTCTTATGATTTGAGTTTTGTTGTTGAGTGATCTCACATTTAACAATACTTTAACTGAGACAGAATTAGATAACCTCAGTCTTTCTACTTAGACTAAACAACATGTTCTTTATTCAGTTTCTTGTATGGCTTAATGTCAAGTTATACTTATTCATACCCATAATCCTCCACCCTAATTTATAGAAATCTGAAGTCTTGCAGTACATCAAGCCCACAAACAGTGACATGCTGAGAGGTACCTCCCTTAGGCTGTGCACCTTCAGCGATGCTTCACTACTCTGACAGTGAACAGCGAAAGGTACAGCCTCAGCACCCTATCCAGCGATTAACCATTACTCTTAACTGTATCCATGGCATCCTATTTATTGGTCTTGTCTGTTTAGATTTTAAGCTCCAAGCAGGGACTGTCTTCTTTGAGACTCTGTACAGCACTGCGTACGTCTGGTAATGCTATAGAAATAATTAGTTGTAGCACCCATGAGGTTGTGGGTTCAAAGTCACTTAATCCTCCACTGCCCCAAGTACATTAGATGGATTGTGAGCCCTCTAGGATAGACAGGGAAAATGCTTGAGTACTTGTATGTAAACTGCTTTGAATGTGGTTGTGTAACTACAAAAAGGTAGTATACAAGTTCCTTTACCTTATCCATTACTATGGCATGGAAGTCACATTCCTTCAGTAGCCATTAGTCTGGTCCTCAGTACTAATTCCTGGGATGACATCCAGCGGCGTAGTAAAGGAGGAGGCAGGGTGGGGGGTGGGGACAGGCTGCCCCAGGCGCCGTCTTGGTGGGGGCAGCAGCACCTCTCCACACCACACTCACACCCTCCCTCCCCTCTTTAAATTTTTCCAGCGCAGCTTCTCTAGTCTGCTGTTTGCGCTGACCTGGCTCCCCCCTGAAATCACTTCCTGGTTGCGAGGCCAGGAAGTGACATCGTAGAGAGAGCCAACACCGGCGCGAGCAGCAGGCCAGAGAAGCAGCTTGTGCTGGCGAAGATTTAAAGAGATACGGGGGGGGGGGGGAAAGGGAGGGTGCGAGTGTGGCTTTGAATGTGGGGAAGAAGCGGGAGGGGGGGGAGGGCAGAGAGGAGGGTGCGGGGGGGATTCCACCACCCTGGGCATCTCCTACCCTTGCTACGCCACTGGGGACATCAGTACAGTGGAGCTTGGAGGCAGCCCTCCTAGATACAGCGGGGTGAACCCCTATTTAGCTCCTATTTAGTATCCCTGTCTTTCCACACCTAACCACAAAATTGATAAATCTAAACAGCTAGCCATATTAGGGTGGCTGTTGTTGTCCAAATGTTTGGCCTGATAAGCCAATCCAATCCTTAGTCTTATATACTGGATCATTCCCACTAGGGACTTGATCCGGTTCACAAAATTAATTAAAAAGACAAAGGAAAACAATGATTGGATAAAGAATTCATCTGTTACAGTCCCTTATTTATCAGTTTAAAATTTCTGGAAAAGATACGTCTTCAAAGTTTTCCTAAAATATGTCAAAAAAGAAAGAAGTCTAATTTCTGAAGGGAGATCACTCCAGATTTTTACCATGGCAAATGCCATAGGGGTCCTTTTATCAAGGCGCGGTAGGGGTTTAACATGCGGAATACCGCGCGTTAAACCGCCTGCCACGCTAGTCGCTAATGTCTCCATTGACCAGGCGTTAGATTTTTGGTTGCCGCGGGGGTTAGCGCGTGATGAAATGTCCGATGCGCTAACCCCGCTAGCATGGCTTGATAAAAGGACCCCATAGAGTGAGAAAGCCTACCTAAGGTTTTAATACCCCTAATGGAAGAGAATACTAATTTCAATTTATGTATTCCATTAGAAGAAAGGGGTTGTTGAGAATTGAAAGAAAAAATAAGCAATGGGGGAAAAATCCCATATAAAATGTTTTTTGGGTTTTTTTTAACTTTATTTAGTTTTTAATGCCAACAAAAAGTACAATATAATTTATATACAAATAATGATAATCAACCAAGCACTTATAATCAATCAGTATCTATACAAAAGATAAAAATTCCCTCCCCTTCCATCATTACCATCAGGAATAATACCAAAACAAAAGATATACTCCCCCTCGCTCCCCCCTCCCCCCGGGAGGTATTTAAAATGTTAAATAGAACCCTGGCACGCTTTGGGATCCTTTTACAAAGACGCGCTAGTGGTTTAATGCGCGTAATAGCGCGCGCTCAACTGCCAGCTGCACTAGCCGCTACCGCCTCCTCTTGAGCAGGCGGTAGTTTTTGGCCAGCGCAGGGGTTAACGCATGATGAAAAGTCACGCGCGTTAACCCCACTAGCGTGGCTTGATAAAAGGAGCCCTTAAATTGAACCGTCCAATAAACCGGAAGCCAATGCAGTGCCTTCAGTAATGGAGTCAATAAAGTTAGAATTGTTTCTAAGGTATTTGGCTGTTTGTCTTTCAAATCCAACATTTAGTTTAACTGAGTGTTCATAATGTTTGGAAAGCACTTCTTTTTTGTTTTTTTCATAAGACCTCAGAACCACCACTTCTCCGTCCCACCAACGGATGGAGGAAGTGGTGGGACGGAGGAATGGTGGTTCTGAGTGCTTATGAAAAAACAAAAAAGAAGTGCTTTCAAAACATTATGAACACTCAGTTAAACTAGATGTTGGATTTGAAAGACAAACAGCCAGATACCTTAGAAACAATTCTAACTTTATTGACCAGATTTCTAAGGAAGCAATCAGCCTTTTCATATAAGTTTCAGTAATGGAGTAACATGATCAGGTCTGCTCTTGGGATTTTCTCCCACCACCACTACAACCAGCAGGCAACTGTCAGATGGACATGACAACAGAGTAATCCCCTACAGCAATTGCTTTGAATTTCAATGAGAAATTTTATATACTTGTTTAGGAACCACAGTTCCGTATTACGGTTAAACAACATTTAGGATTTCTTTTACAAAGCTGTGGTAAAGGTTTCTACTGTGGTCCAGTGAGGTAAATGCTCCCACGCTTATAGGAATTCTATGAGCGTCGGAGCATTTGCCTTGCCGGTCCTCAGTAGAAGCCTCTACCGCAGCTTTGTAAAAGCCAGCAATTATTTTAAGCTTTTCGATGTTACTGACATTTTTGCATTACTACCTAGCAATAGAAATTTATGTGTGCTACAAAAGCTTGAACTAAAACACAGTCGTCATTCAAACGACACAATTTAACAAAACCCCTCTTTTACGAACGCACAGCGCGGGTTTTAGCGCCAGCAGCAGCAGTAACTGCTCCGACGCTCATAGGAATTCTATGAGCGCTGGAGCAGTTGCCGCGACTGCCGGCACTAAATCCGCGCTATGAGTTCGTAAAAGGGGGGGGAAAGGGTCAGAATTTTCAGCCACGCTGACAAATTTTCTTCATAGTCCTGCGCTTCCAGTTCTTGAGAGGATACGTAGGCACTATTGTCTTTCCTCTGAAACATTGCTGGATTCTCATTTTGCCTGCTACCAACACCTTGGGCTCCTTTTACAAAGGCGCGCTAGCAGTTTAATGCGCGTAATACCATGTGCTAAACCGCCGGCCGTGCTAGCTGCTACCGCCTCCTCTTGAGCAGGCCGTAGTTTTTAGGCCAGCGCCGGGGTTAGCGTGTGATGAAAGGTCGTGCGCGTTAACCCTGCTAGCATGGCTTAATAAAAGGAGCCCCTTGCTTATGATTGCCATTCTGATCCAAAATGCTTTTAAGGAAATTATTCATAAATTATCATATTATCAAAAACAAATTATTCAAGTTATTGTTTACAAAAGTCTACATCACTGTGACATCATTAACAGTAAGCCAGTATACTTTCTTTCTTTCTTTTTTTTTTCAAACAATGTTAGTTTTAAACTGTTTTCAACATGTGAAAATTGCTGGGTGGTCACACTAAAAAGTCTAATTTTACAGAGTTTAAAGATACTCATTCCACTCACCTAGGGTTACCAGATTTTATGTCAGTAAAATCCGGACTCCTAGACACGCCCCCAGGTCCACCCAGTTCTATCCATCCCCGCCCCATTACACCCAAGCTCCACCCTCAGCTCTGGCCCATGCCTGCCCCTGCTGCCTGTTCGTCGGGCAGGAAAGCATTTGCGCATGCGCGGTTGCGACGCGATGACATCACACGATTTCTTTTCAAAACCCGGACAAAGTGCCAGGTTTTGAAAATCTGTCCAGAACCCCCAAACTCGAGACTACGATGGGAACTCCCTACAGCCATTTCCTCATGGCGATCTGCGCGGGGCAGGAGATAGGAAGATCGCTCCTGCCCCGAAAGCCCGCTAAACCACCAGGTAAGGCCGGGAAGGCGGCAGGGAGGTAAAAAATATGGGGTTTTTAATTTTCCCCCTCCCCAGAAAAAAATCGCGATTGTGTGAAATCGCGAGTGCAGAAACCGCGAATGGGGAGGGGGAAGTGTAAAGGTATAAAATTTCACATTGAAATTCCAAGCGGTTTCTGAGAAAACAGCAAAAAAACTCTAGGTGGTTAGGTTTTTTATTTTTTTAGGGGGGGAGGACCTCCTTTGTATGTGCCTGCTAGACAAACCCAGAGTTAGGACTGCCTGTGTTTTCTATCTGAATTTCTAACATTTCATATTAACTTCTTTGCCCTTCAGTCTGGCAGGCCTAAAAGGATGCCTCTACTACTTTTCTAAACCTTTATTATTATCTGTGCTTTATGTGCTATAAACAGCAATGATTTTGAAATGAGGCTTTTGAGGCCTATTTCTCTTTCATATCACACCTAACATGCCTGCATCTATTCAGGCAAATTTTATCACAGGACCTTCAAAGCTGTTGAACAATTTAATTTTTTTTTTTTTCTAACTGTGAAAGGAGGCAGTAAAAATATATATCTCCCCTGAATGTTTTTGGGGCTCTCCCCAAACATACAACCTCCCCAAAAAATGCTAATGCTTTATTTTCAGTTTATAGGAAATGAAAGTGGCCGTAATGAAATAAAGTATAGCAGATCTGCATAGGCCAAATGCTATAATGCGAAACTCTGTGGCAGTACCAAATATTTGAGAGGATCAGGCAGATTATAGCAAACTACTGAGGCACCATTTAATGATCGTCATATCCATGGCACGCTAGGAATGTTACAATGTTAAGTTATCCTCCACTTTCCATTGAGGGCTCCTTTTACTATGCTGCGATAGTGGTTTTAGCGCGCGCTGAATTGCCCCGCACGCTAGATACTAACGCCAGCATTGAGCTGACGTTAGTTTTAGCCACGTAGCGTGGGTTTAGCGCCTGCTAAAATTCTGCGTGCGCTAAAAACGCTAATGCAACTTAGTAAAAGGATCCCCAAGTATCAATTTTATTAAGAAAGTACAGGACTTAAGCAAAGGATTTGTAGAAACTTGATCAGAACATGCTTCTTTCATTATAAGTGAGCTTCTTTGTTTCTCCTGTTTTTCACTAGAATCCAGATATTAATGATGTCATAAACAGGTACATAAGAACTGCAATACCGAGACAGACTGAAGGTCCGCCAAGCCCAGAATCCGGTTTCCAACAGTGGCCAACCATGGTCCCAAGTACCTAGCTAGATCCCAAGTAGTAAAACAGATTTTATACTGCTTATCCTAGGAATAAGCAGTGGCTCATGGACTTCTCTTTTAGGAAATTATCCAAACCTTTTTAAAACTCTGTTAAGCTAACTGATTTCACCACATTCTCTGGCAACGAATTCCAGAGTTTAATTACACATTATGTGAAGAAATATTTTCTCCGGTTTGTTTTAAATCTACTACTTAGTAGCTTCATTCCCAGTTCTCATGAACTGGGAGTGGAGTGGGAGTCAGGCTTTCAGGATGTCCTTAATGAATATGATGACAGACAGTTGCATACAATAGATGTAATAGGCATTCAAATGTTTTCCTGCTCCCAGGCACAGGTGGGCTAGAAGAACATGATTATTTTTTTTCTTACAGGTAGATTTGTAAAAATTGCTGATTGCACTGGACATAGGCAGACATAGATGTGGAGTGTGTGGCACAGTGGTTAGAGCTACAGCTTTAACACCCTGAGGTTGTGGGTTCAAGCCCATGCTGCTCCTTCTGACTCTGGGCAAGTCACTTCATCCCCCCATTGTCCCAGGTACTTTAGACAGCTTGTGAACCCACCAGGACAGACAGGGAAAAACATTTGAGTCCCTGAATGTAAACTACTTAGACTATAAGTGGTATATAAAAAAACATAAAGTTATTTCTGATGTCTACAAGACTAGTGCTGCCTGATTTCCGATTCACTTCAGGTGAATTGATTCATTTTTTTTTTAAATTGGCCTAGCCGATTCGGGACCCAACCCTCCTCCCCATGTCTTCAGGTCTCCTAAAGCACGAGTGGCAGCGCTGCCTCTTGCTGGCCATCCACTACTGCTGCTGCTGCTTTAGGAGGCGAGGGGGGAGGGTCAGTCGGGAAGTGCGGCAGTGCGGTGGCTGTGGGTTTCCTGTTTCTGTTCAATTTTTTCGCTATGTAAAAGAGACTGAGCCTGCCTTAGACCCGCCCATAGGAATTCATGCGCCGGGCTCGACGTTGAAGGAAAAACAATGGTAGTAGGCCCAGGAAGCGGGCGCAGGATTCCCCCCTCCCCCACCTTGTTGCATTGAGCAATATGGAGGAACTGGTGGTGGAGGTTCAGGGACTGAATGGAGCCTTTTACAAGGTATCAGAAATACGCCCACTATTTAGTTGGGATGTTTTTTTGGTTCCTGCTTTCTGGTGGCTGCTTCTCAGGCCCCTTTGCATTCTCACACCGCTTAGCTTGATTATAAGTTCAGCTGCTACGATCCCAGTCACAGTATACTTGAATCCACAAGAGGTCCTAAAAGCCCCGGCACCCCCAGGAATCTGCACATGATGAGTTGTCAGAGGATGGTGGAGGGAAACCTTCAGAGCCCCTCTCCAAACCTCAGGGGCATGTGAATGTGACCCTATACAAGTAATATTCTCCTTTTTAAACGTGCACCATTCCACTTTCACTTTACGTATACTGCTCTTGTCTTTTGGAATAAGACTAGAGCAAGATTAATCACGGCAAAAGGGAACCTAGAAGAGGTCATAGAAGTAGGGAAGGGGGGGCATTAATCTCTAGCTTTGCCACAGTCATAAGGGGAGGGAGATGTATTATTTTCTATAATTTGGAACATAAGAAGTTGCTATACTATCTGTCTAATTATTCTCTCATTTCTTGAAATTTTCTGCATTCTGTTAAGAAGTGCTTTGCTTTCACTCTAGTAGCTCAGGTCTAGAAGTGTACTGGCCTGTAGATGAATTGTAGAAAAAATAATTTTATTTTCTATTTTGTGATTACAATATGTCAGATTTGAAATGTGTATCCTGCCAGAGCTGGTCTTAGAGCGCAAACGTGAGCTAGGATTTAACAGAGAGAGGAAAAATCTTTTTGTTTGTTTATTTTGTTTACACCACAGCGCCAGTGTGGGTAGGAGAGTGCAAAGGGGGGGTGAAGAGACTATAAAATAAACCCACCATGATGATTGAAAAAAAACCACCCAATTGGGCAGGAAAATCGAATCAAAAAATCGATTCAATAGGCTGAATTGAATCAAAATTTTTTCCTGAATCGGACAGCACCATGGTACTATTGACAAGTTGTGGCACTCTATAAGCCTAATACAGAGGTAGGGAACTCCGGTCCTCGAGAGCCATATTCCAGTCTGGTTTTCAGGATTTCCCCAATGAATATGCATGAGATCTATTTGCATGCACTGCTTTCAATGCATATTCATTGGGGAAATCCTGAAGACCCGACTGGAATACGGCTCTCGAGGACCGGAGTTCCCTACGATCCGAAAATGAAAAGCTATTAATTCCAATAGTGCAAGGAAATTCTGAAGACACTAGAGCGATGACTTTCTGCATTGCTGGTATTAAAATGTGGAATGCTCTTGTGGGCCAATTGCGACTGTGTGTAAATCGATTTCAGTTTAAGAAACAGTTAAAAAGAACTCAGCTGTCTGTTACTGCATTTTGGCGATCTATTAGTAGGTATTTGAAGAACAGAATCTGTTTAATCATGTTTGCTACTGTAATCTTGCAATTCAGGTGACGTTTAATTATGTAGATTTTAGGACATGGTTTGTTTTTATCTTATGTATATTTTAATTGATGTAACCCGTTTAGTTTTTTCGTAAATGGTATAAAAAAGTTTTAAATACACGAAAAATAAGAGGAAGTAATGAATATCCCTATTCTTTTTTCCTTATTAATTTTGTTCTGTAATAAAGTTTATCTCCCTAAATAATGTGGGCTTGAAAAGGAATTATGAATGGATGTTTTGATTATTGTAAATGTTTTGTAAATGATGCCTTTTTTACCTTATTCACTAAATTAATGTAATGATTGAAAATTATAAATAAATTAAAAAAAAAAAGTTTTAAATAAATAAATAAATACATGTTACATGTACATTTTACAAGCCACTATTCATTTGGCAATGAATCAATCAAAAATTGGCCAAAATCCAGAGACGAACCCCAGGATAGGAGAAACCAACGGAAGCCCCTTGTTCAGCCCTACTTATTCCCCATTGGCTTAATTTGGCAACACCTTTGTCGAAATAGGTGGTCTGACCAGGACATCTCAGTTCCCATCTCTATGTCCTTTCTGAAACTGGGATTTTATATATTATGGTCAAAAGATTTCCTTTATAAGGGACAATGGCAGCCAGAGTTACTTCCAGACCTGTTTAAAAATAACTCAGCAGATTAATGTAGTGCATAAAATCTATCTTCCACCTTACCTGACATCTGCAGAATAAGAATTTAATTATTCATATTTTAAATGTGAACTCCTCCATTATCCTATCAAAAATTGATGCTGGAAGCAAAATGTGGCATTGATATATCAACCTGTAGTTACTCAGAACTTGCCACTTATAAGATTTAAATATTCTACAAAGAAACAAACTTAAATAGTATCACACACTCATTCTCATAACTCAGATTGATTTTTCTCCTTTAACTCCTGTGGGTGCTGATAAACTAACAAATGCTGCAAACAAAATGTAAAATAAAATTGTAGGACCACCAAGCATTGCTTGTTTTCCAAAAGAACACATTTTGGGGGTCTGGTCACAATAAGTTATAAAATCAATTAAGGAATGATCAGACTAGGAAAGAAAACAAAACTGGACACTATCCACTTTACAGGTGGTGAGAATGTACCCATTTTCCAAAGAATTCCAGGTAATCTCCTATCCAGATGCAGGCCAGCCACAATGCTGTTTAGGGATCCTCTCACATTTCCTTTGCTGCACCATTCTATGGGGACCTCGCACCAAACTGAGGTATAAAGTGACCTTAGTGCATGCTTATGTGAGTCGTTCTCGTTTACGATGGCTATTTTTACTACTTGGGAAAATTAAGCTGCGCTAACTGATTAGAGCAGAACTCTCTGCCCTTCCCCCCCCCCCCCGACTCGTCCCAGTGCTAAAAAATAAATTCTATTTTGTAGCATGTGCGTAGCGCATGTTGATGCCAAAATTATAGGTGGAATGCCATGGTATGGCATTGTAAGTTGCAGTAAGTATTCCCTTAGTGCTTACTGCAGCTTAGTAAAAGGACCCCTTTAGGGGTTACAGACATTCATTTTTTAAATTTAAATTTCTATTCATCACTATCAGACAAGTGAAAAA
This sequence comes from Geotrypetes seraphini, assembly GCF_902459505.1. Classification (NCBI taxonomy): domain Eukaryota; kingdom Metazoa; phylum Chordata; class Amphibia; order Gymnophiona; family Dermophiidae; genus Geotrypetes; species Geotrypetes seraphini. The sequence goes on from NC_047085.1 coordinate 117,435,206, forward strand.
GAAAATATTAATATTAAACAGAAGTAAAAAAGGAAGAAAAAAAAAAAGGAAGAAAAATATATTCTAGTTAAGTCCACATCCTGAAAGAGCTCATGAGTCTAAATAATAAGGAAAAATAAAGAATCCTACAATCCTAATACATTATGGGGCTCATAATCGAAAGAGAAAAATGTCCAAAACCTGGCCTAAGTCGGCACTTGGACGAACATTGTCCAAATACGTCCAAGTGCCGATAATAAAACCGGGTTTTGGACGTATTTCTAAACGACCTAGGCCTTCATAGTGCCACTGAACGACCAAAGCTAAACGGAGCATTTGAGGAGGAGTGTCAAGGGCGGGAGTTGGGCGGGATGTGGGCAGGCTTAGACTTAGTTGTACAGCATGTATAACCGAAAGTTATACAGCCCAGGATCGACGTTGTAAAACATGGTCTACGTCACAAAAACCCACCAAAAAGTCACCAGATAAGCTCTGCAAACACATAAAACAGACCCCCATACACTACCCCAGTGATCACCGACCTCCCACCCCCATAAAAACATTAATCACACCTTTAAAATTCAGCCTCCAGACCATCATCTCCTGGCAGCCCGGCATAGGAAAGCCTAGTCGTCTAGCACAGAGGCAGCTTAAGTCATCTTGAGGGTGGGTTAGGGACTCATGGAGAGGAGGACCCATGCTCATAAGCCCCTGTAATCACTGCATTGATACTTAAAAATGTGCACTCCTCTATACACACCCTATACACCCTTTTTTACTGGCATATAAGTTGCTCTTGCAGCCATAAGGGCTATTAGGGTGGTAGATAAGTGGGTTTAGGGGATTCTGGAGGTGGTTTGGGGGCTCACCATGACCTATAAGGGAGCTGTAGTGAGGAGAAGACATGGCACCTTTTTGTGAAGTTCACAGCAGTGCCCTGTAAGGTATCCCACTATTTAAGTGGCATGTCTGGGTGTTCAGTCCATCACTTTGCAGACCCCTTCCACGTCAAACAGGGCTTGTCCTAGGCATTTTTGACCTGGACGAAAAGTTGGACAGAAATGTGGTATAAAGATGGACGATTTAGAGACTTGGATGATCAGATTGGCAGGACGTATACTTAAGACGATTTTTGAAAGAAAAAAAATTTTGGACATATTTTTCAAAATGTGTCCTAAGCTATTTTTTTTACTTTGGACGACTTGCGACTTAGACGAAAACGGACTTAGACGTCCCTTTCTATTATGCCCCTCCACGCTAATTATCCACAGGTATATCCACCTTCCCTACTACAGTTTATTATAAGAAAGAAAAAAAAAAAAATCCCCCCCCTTTATGAAGCCACATTAAGCTTTTTTACCACCGGCTGCGCTGGCATTAGTTCTAATGCTCGTAGGAATTCTACGAGCATCAGAGCTAATACCTTCGTGGCCAGCAATAAAAAAGCCTAATGTGACTTTGTAAAGTGGGGGGGGGGGGGTAAATTATTTTATATAATATAAATCAACTATTATGAGAAATGAAGCCTTCCAATTGAGATTATTCAAAGAACACATACCCCCTCTTTTACAAAGCTGTGCTGGCAGCTGCCGCGTGGCAACACCCCCCAAAGCCTTTTACATCCCTATGGGCTTTGGGGCAGTTACCGCAGTGGCCCATGCCATACGACTTTGTAAAACAGGCCCAGAATTCTTCCCAGAAAAAGTAACCAAACATCTATGAGGGAACTTCAAATAAAAAGTTCCTCCCAATGCCACAAGTTGAGATTTCAAAACTATAAAAGCCTTCCGTCTCAGCTGTGTGACATGTGATGCATCCAGGTAGAGTTGAATCTTTTGTCCACAAAAGGAAGAATCTTTATGTTGAAAATATGCTTTTATAAATGCACTCCTATCATTATCTGCTACAAATGTCACTAACAATGTTGCTCTCTTAAGTTCTTTCACATTTTTGTGGGAAATGTTTGGGGCAGTTCACCTTGCAGGTAGTGGGAGAGCTGTTACGCTGTGGTGAAGATGGCTGCTAAACTTACAATTTGTACCATAAAGGGACAAAATAAGTTATGTAATTTGCTTTTGAGATATTTAATAAGTGGAGGGGCATAATCAAAACAAATGTCTAAGTCTGTTTTGGGCCTAGGGCACTAGTCGCCCAAAGTCAGCAGCGTTCAAAGTCCATTCTAGAAAAATACGTCCCCCCAATTTTTTTTTTTCAAAATCGTCTACTTCTACGTTTGATCATACAGACCGTTTGATCGTACAGACCGTTGGTATGATCTTTATATGACATTCTCGCAGTGCTGTACATTTAACATACAATAGACGGTGCCTGCTCAGAAGAGCTTACAGTCTAATTTCGACAGATAGACAGGACATTTCAGGGTTAGGGAGATTCTGGTAAAGGAAATGATACACTGACAGCAGTGACTGGGAGTTAAGAGTTGAAAGCATAAAAACATAAGAATAGCCTTATTAGGTTAGACCAAGCCCAGTAGCCCGTTCTCATGGTGGCCAATCCAGGTCACTAGTACCTGGCCAAAATCCAAGGTGTAGCAATATTCCATGGTACCAATATTCCAGTGGCTTTCCCATTTGGGGGGGGGGGGGGGGTGAAGGGAAAGGCACAGTAACAGAGCAAATGGAAGTCGCTGAGAGAAGACAGATAGTGGATGGAAGGAATTGAATGAGAAGATGAGGAAAGCAGAAACCAGACAACAAAGGTAGAAACATTTTTCTATTTATTTCCTTTTTTTTTTTTTTGCTTTAGGATAAAGTAGTATATTAGTTGTGTTGATAAAAATTTATAAACAAAGCCCTGCCAGCTGAACATATCTTTCTCAGAACATTTTAATACACTCGTCAGTCATATCAAAAAGTAACTACTGCAACGCTTTGTATAAGGGAATAATCTTAAACGAAATACGTAGATTGCAAATCCTACAAAACACAGCAATAAAAATAATTACTAAAAGGAAAAAATTTGATCATGTGACTCCCCTTCTAAAGGAAAAGCATTGGTTACCTGTAAATCATAGAATTACATATAAAATAACATTACTTACACACAAAATTTTAACAAATAAAGCTCCTGCATTCTTAGAAAGGCTTCTAATCCCTTATATTCCTACAAAATCCTTAAGATCGGAAGAGAAATATCTCCTCTTAGTCCCTTCACTAAGATTCATTTATTCAAGGAGAGACACAATGTTTTCCGTCACGGCCCCTCAAATCTGGAATTCGCTCCCAATCAATATAAGGGAAGAAAAATTACTTAGTAAGTTTAAAAGTCTCCTGAAAAGCTGGCTTTTTAAGGATGCTTTTAATTGAGTTATGCAAATTTTATATATTCATGATGTGTGTTAGAATACTAGTAATGCTGATATGTGAAAATTGAGCAGGTAACCTTTTCTCCATCCTATTGTTTTATCACCTCGCCCTTTTTTATTTGTTTATAAATTGTATTTAATCCTTTATTTTTATTTTTTTTTACCTTCTGTGTTTGGTTGGTCTAAAGTTGTTTTAACCTTATGGTTTGATTAATATGTTTTTCTTTTTACCCCAATTTTATCATTATTTGTAAATCGGATTGAATTACGATTTTGCCATCAAATCAAATTTTTAATGAAACTCTAGTTCAGCAGCCAGAATTTTGATTTATAAGGACGGAATAAGCTAAATATTACAGTACTGAGGTTTGTATGGATGCTGCGGGGACAGGGTGGTGAAGGGGACGGCGGGGACAGGGTGGTGAAGGGGACGGGCAGTGATGGGGACAGAATTTTTCCCCGTGTCATTCTCTACAGTGGAGGAGAAGGATACAGATAAGAGGAACTTAAGAACATAAGAATTGCCGCTGTTGGGTCAGACCAGTCCATCGTGCCAGGCAGTCCACTCACGCGGCGGTCCTTGGTCAAAGACCAGCGCCCTGAGACTAGCCCTACCTGCATACGTTCTGGTTCAGAAGGAACTTGTCTAACTTTGCCTTGAATCCCTGGAGGATGTTATCCTCTACGACAGACTCTGGAAGAGCGTTCCAGTTTTCTATCACTCTCTGAGTGAAGAAGAACTTCCTTACATTCGTACGGAATCTATCCCCTTTCAATTTTAGTGAGTGCCCTCTCATTCTCCCTACCTTGGAGAGGGTGAACAACCTGTCCTTATCTACTAAGTCTATTCCCTTCAGTACCTTGAATGTTTTGATCATATCCCCTCTCAATCTCCTCTGTTTGAGGGAGAAAAGGCCCAGTTTCTCTAATCTTTCACTGTACAGCAACTCCCCCAGCCCCTTAACCATCTTAGTCGTTCTTCTCTGGACTCTTTCGAGTAGTACTGTGTCCTTCTTCATGTACAGCGACCAGTGCTGGACGCAGTACTCCAGGTGAGGGTGCACCATGGCCCGGTACAGCGGCATGATAACCTTCTCCGATCTGTTCACAGTGGGGGGCATAGGGGAAGATAAGAGAAGAGAGATATTGTGGGGCCACAGAGTGGATGCACTTGTAAGTCAGTAACAGGAGTTTGAACTGTATTCGGAAACAGATGGAGAGCCAATGAAGTGACTTGAAGAGAGGAGTAATGTGAGAATAGCTGCTCTTATGGAATATGAATCATGCAGCAGCATTTTGAACGTATTGAAGGAGTGAAAGATGGATGCGTGGGAGGCCTGAGAGAAGTACATTGCAGTAGTCTAAGCATGATGTGATGAGAATAAATGAAAACAAATTTGCGCCAGTGTCTGTTTTGACCGTATGAGGGATTAAGGGAGTCATTCTCCTTAATCCCAATTTTCTTTATTTCCACCTTCACCTTTAAAAAAAAGAATTACAGCCTCATATGTTAATTGGTGGCATTAATACGTATAGGTTTGTAATATGGTCCCACTGCTTGTAGTAGTGCCAGCACTTATACACCAAAGTTGTGAAATCACCACTTCCAAGTGCCAACACGTCTACATGGAAGCTGCCAAGTTGATGCTGCTCTTTTTCTGTTTCATATATTTGCAAAACAGCTGCTGCCACTGTACGTGACAGAAAACACAAATGCACTCCTGCACATCCTTATAGCATCCTTGATACTCTAAGTCACTGCAAGATTAGAAAAGGTCAATTTTTAGAGCTGAGTGCTGTTGGCACATCCATAGTTCTCCAGCTAATAAAGCCATCTAGATGAATCAACAATGAACTATAAAAAATGATTCAAAAAGCTATGAAAAATTACATCTCTCACTGCTATAAAGACTCATTTAACCCAATCCAATTATCATTTAAATTAGTCTCTCAGTTCTCCTCATCTGCGTCTTCTCCCTCATCCTCAATTGGCCTCACCTCAGAGGCCATTAAATCCTACTTTGTCCAGAAAATTAAAAACATTCCAGCCTCCCTTTCATCATTAAATTCACCTATATACTTCTCCAATCTCTGCCTGTTTTCTATTCCATATCTATTCACTTTTGCCCCGAGGGCTCTTCAGAATAGTTCCCTGATGTACATGTATTACTGTTTCAGTGACCAGCCCGGAGAGAACTTTTCATGAAGCTTTCCTTTTCACAAAAAGGTATGCATTTAGCATAGCTTTGTGTAAAATGCAGGGAGAAATGAGCAACCCCTGACCTGGATATCTCAATTCTGATCTTAACAACCTACATAAAATAGTGTAGAGACTTATTTTTTAGAATTAACTTTATTTTTATAGAATTGTAGAATTTTTATAGAATTTTTATAACTTTATTTTTTAGAATTGTTCATTTTTATTGAAAATGCAGAGTATGTTTGGGCCACAAGTACCAAATTCCTATTTTAACTCATTTTGGACCTGATTCTATAAAAGCACCTACCATTAAGCACCTACATTGGATACCTACCCAATCTAGGCACCTAACTTAGGTCCTCCTCCACAAAGCCGTGCTGCATTTTTCAGCGCCGACCATGATGGTAAGACCTCTGACACTCATAGGAATTCTATGAGTGTCAGAGTTCTTACCGCTGCGGCAACGCTAAAAATGAGAGCGCGGCTTTGTAAAGGAAGGGGTTAAATTTTTTGGAGTACTTATTGAAAAACCATTAAAATATCATTTAAAAAATGAATTAGCCAGTAGGTGCCAAACTCTGTAGGTGCCTACAACTTCAATGTAGGCGCTACACTGGTTAGGAACAGAGTTTGGGCGTGGGTTGAGTTAGGCACCAGTATTTTAGGCCAGGAAAGCCCTGGCCTAATATATCAACGCCTAAGGTGTATACACCTACCAGTGTCTAATTTGATTTAGGTGTCACTAGGAGCTGTTCGACAAATGGTTCCTAACTTTGAAAGATATGCAATAGGTGCCACTTTCCTTGGCACCAACCAAGTTAGACGGTGTTTATAGAATCAGGCTCTTTAAGATGTATTTTCAAAAAGCTGAATGTGAAAAATGTACAGGTTTAAGTAAGAACATAAGAATTGACGCTGCTGGGTCAGACCAGTGGTCCATCGTGCCCAGCAGTCTGCTCACGTGGCGGCCCTCTGGTCAAAGACCAGAGCCCTAACTGAGACTAGCCCTACCTGCGTACGTTCCAGTTCAGGAGGAACTTGTCGAACTTTGTCTTAAATCCCTGGAGGGTGTTTTCACCTATGACTGTCTCCAGTTTTCTACCACTCTCTGGGTGAAGAAGAACTTCCTTACGTTCATACGGAATCTATCCCCTTTCAATTTTAGAGAGTGCCTTCTCGTTCTCCCTACCTTGGAGAGGGTGAACAACCTGTCCTTATCTACTAAGTCTATTCCCTTCAGTACCTTGAATGTTTCGATCATGTCCCCTCTCAATCTCTGTTCGAGGGAGAAAAGGCCCAGTTTCTCTAAACTTTCACTGTACGGCAACTACACCAGCCCCTTAACCATCTTAGTCGCTCTTCTCTGGACCCTTTCAAATAGTACCGTGTCCTTTTATAATATTTTAACAATTTATTTTAGGAAGTTGGAAGGGTAACAGACAGGGCAGCATGCGTTGACTCCACCATCTCCACTGAGAAGCTGTTCCAAGCATCCAATATACATTTTGTAAAGAAATGTTTCCTCAGATCATTCCTGAATCTATCCCCTGTCACCTTCATCTTATGACACCCCATTCCCCAGCATCCTTTCAATCAACTTACACATCTGGCTGAGCTTTGGAAATGCAAGCAATCTGAGCACAAATAAAGCCAGTTCCTCCATACACTACACAGCCAGCTGCTTTCACACTATATGCCTTTCTCTTGGAGTAATATTATTACTGGAAGAGACAGCATTGCTCCTATCATTGCCGCTTTCCACTTAACAATGATTGTTGATCTTACAAAGAAGGTGGGCAGAAGTTTAAGCTAGACTACAAGAACCAAGCTGGTGCCCACACTGTCAGGAACGTCAGACTATATCTGTTAAAACCAAATAATCTTTGCGAGTAATAATTGCTTGTGTCAAAGTATCCTAGATATTTTGGCATACTTGTAAACAAAATCATTACAGTCCTTAGCACATATACTGTATCAATCTTATCTTTTTCAAATCCCTTCAAAATGGCAATGTCAAGACAGCATATCCTGATATTGTCTCCTGAGCTATAGACAGAATGTCATTCACCAACGACCCACATAACAAACTGAACACTGTAATACTGTTAACATACAGTACATGCAACAAACAAATTCCGTGTCCTTGCTAAAAAGGTGCTCCTCTGAAGCAATATACAGTGGAACCTTGGTTTACGAGCATAATTCGTTCCAGAAGCATGCTCGTAAACCAAATTGCTCGTATATCAAAGCAAGTTTCCCCATAGGAAGTAAGGGAAACTCGCTTTGATTGGTTCCACCTCCTCCCCCCCCCACCTGAGGCTACCGGCGCTGCTCCATTTCCCCCCCCCCCTTGAGGCCACCGACGCTGCTCCATCCCCGTGATCCGGCATCCCCCCTGTGAACCGGCATCCTCCCCCCCACTCGCATTGCCCCTCTCCACCGCGATCCTACATCCCCTCCCCCCGAGCACGGCAATGACATCCCTTACCCCGACTGGGCACCAGTGCCGGTGCCCGAAGATCCTCCCTCTTCTGGTGCGGCCTGGGCTGGGCGGTGCGTCGGAGATCCTCCCTCTTCTGGGCTGGGCCGGGCTGGATTGGCTTTGAGCATTTGCGCATGCTCAAAGCCTTCTGGGTCTCGCTGTCTCTGAGATTCTGAATCTACCATCTCAAATTATGTCCTCTGGTTTTACCATTTTCCTTTCTCTGGAAAAGATTTTGTTCTACGTTAATACCCTTCAAGTATTTGAACATCTGAATCATATCTCCCCTGTCCCTCCTTTCCTCTAGGGCAGGGGTGCCCACACTTTTTGGGCTTGCGAGCTACTTTTTAAATGACCAAGTAAAAATGATCTATCAACAATAAAATTAAAAAAAAACGACAAAGCACACTGTATGCATAGAAAATGTTAATTATCATTCCTATTCCAGGGTTTTTCAAAGAGGTCAAAGCAGATGACTCTATGCAATATCACCTCAGTAACAACCATACAAAAATAGACAAATATACCCCCCTCCCTTTTTACTAAACCACGATAGCAGTTTTTAGCGCAGGGAGCTGCGCTGAATGCCCAGCGCTGCTCTCGACACTCATAGGCTCCCTGAGCTAAAAACCTCTATTGCGGTTTAGTAAAAGGGGACCTTAGTGTAAAATATAGACAGCAGAAATAAATTCAGACACATTTTGATCACTAAATTTAAAATAAAATCATTTTTCCTACCTTGTCTGGTGATTTCATGAGTCTCTGGTTGCACTTTCTTCTTCTGACTGTGCATACAATCTTTCTTCCCTTCTTTTAGCCTGTATGCTTCCTCTCCTCCAGACCTCATTTCTTCCCCCAACTTTTCCTTCCTCTTCCCTGCCCTTTCTTTCTCTCTGCCTCCCTTTCTTTTTTTTTCTGTTTCTCTTCTTTCCTTCTGTCTCCCTGCCTGCCCTTTTTCTTTCTTTCTCCCTGCCGTCCCCCAAGCCACTGCCACTGCCACTGCCATTGCCATCGGGGACCAGAACCCAAACGCCACCAATAACAGGCCCCAAGCTCTCCCTGCTTCGGCCAACCAGCATTCCTCTCCCCGACGTCAATTCTGCCGTCGGGAAGAGGAAGGCTGATCAGCCCAAGATCGTGATCAACCTATTGGGGGAAATGCTGCCGGGTCCTGCCTTCGCAGAAACTGAAAGTAGGCAGGACCCGGCAGCAAGAAGAGGAAATGCTTCATTTACTTGTCTCCTGCCTTAGCCCGTAGTGAACGCTTGCTCAGGGCTCTCAACATGTGCGTGCCGGCTTCCCTTCTCCTCTCCCCCCCGGATATAACTTCTGGTTTCGGAGGGAAGAGAAGAGAAGCCGGCACGCACACTTTAGAGCCCGAAGCATAAGTTCGCTGCGGGCTGAAATCTCCAAGCCGGTGTTTGGGTTTTTTTTTTAATGTTCAGCAGCGGCAGATGACAGCTGGGCGGACCGCCCAGCTAAAAGGCCCTAGGGAGAACACTGGAGAGGAAGGCTGATCGGCCCGTAGATCAGGACGGCAACATGAGTCTGCGATCGACTCACGTTGCCTTCCTGAGCTACTGGTCGATCACGATCGACGTGTTGGGCACCCCTGCTCTAGGGTATACATATTCAGGGCTTCCAGCCTCTCCTCATACGTCTTCTGGCGCAAGCCTTCTATCATTTTCATCACACTCCTCTGGACCTCTTCAAGTCTTCTTAAGTACTTTGCCAGATATGGTCTCCAAAACTGAACACAATACTCCAAGTGGAGCCTCACCAATGACATGTACAGGGGCATCAACACCTTCTTCCTTCTACTGGCTACGCCTCTCTTTATACAGCCCAGCATCCTTCTGGCAGCAGCCACTGCCTTGTCACACTGTTTTTTTGCCTTTAGATCTTTGGAGTTGACCATGCTTTCCTTCTTTGCCTCTGAGACCCTGGCATCTGTGATACAGTCTATGCTTAGTTTACCTCTTGCTGTATTCTGGTTCCTATTTAATGTCATCTTAGCTCCTTTTCCCTTTCTAATACAATCCTTAGGATATAAGCCCATACAGCTATGCAAAGATATTATTCAAATTCTGTTTATTCTTCCTTCATCCTCCTCTGACACCTCCTCCGGGAAAATTGTCCTTTTCTCAATTTTCACAAATCAACCTTAAAGGACTCCAAACACTGCAAAACTCAGCTATTGATATGTTATGCTATGCTATGCCTATAAGTCTGATCATGTGACCTATTATTACTCCAGTACCACTGGCTGCCCTATGAAGTTTAAGATACTCATACAGTTTTAGATTCTGGTCCTCATAGTCAAAGCATTATGAGTAGGCCTTCCACTTCTTGCCAATCTTACTGTACTTTTACTGTCCACTACATCTTCTTCGTTCATTGAATGATCACTGTTTGGTGCTCCCTATAAGTGCAATTGCCCTGTGCATTTCTTTTTTGTAGCACTTGCTTCATGGAACAACCTTCCCCTACCCATATGGACTGAGTTATACTTTCATAAATTTAAAACGGTTTTCAAAGGCGTTTGTTTTTCATCTTGCTTTTAGGGAGTCAGCGTGTTGATATGTTTTGGAACTAGTCCTGTGATTTCTCTTGTATGATCATTCTATTAGACATGCTTTGGAATACTTGTATAATGGCTGCCCTGAAACCCACTACGGATGTAACGGCTTGTTCTGGTCATGAGTCTGATCTTGTTTGATTGGTTCTATTCCACTTCAAACTGGTGTTGCTTTCTACTGTTGTTTGTCTGTATACCGCTTTGGCCTGCCAATCAGTATAGAAAATCCAAAATAACTATACATTTATAATCATATCCTGAGGGCTTAGGAATATGCCCATTTTGTCCTTATGCTAAGGAAAAAGACTATATTGATAATATTCTAATGAGGCTTGAGCTCAAAAATGCAGGCACAAAGAAGATGACCCAATTGCATTTTATTTATTTTTTCCCTGTGGTGTGTAAACATGACCAACGAGAATGCATGCAGGAGTGCTGTATCATTATATAGGTACAATGTGACTATAGGTAGTATATTATGACATGGGAGAAAAGGAAAAAATATGCCCCCCCCCTCCCTTTTACAAAACCATAGCGTGGATTTTATGAGCGTCGGAGCTGTTACCGCCATGGCTGGCACTAAAAAACTGCGCTACAGTGATAATGAGTGGTATGTTTGATTCCTCATTACATTGGGCCAGGTGACTATAAACAGGGCTTCTTATTCTAGAGGGATATAAATGGTAAAATTAAGAGTTTATGGTCAAGTCGATTAGAGGCTTTGAGAAGGTATTAAAATTCTATGTATATCAATGTTTCTGTATCACAAAATTACATTTAAAGAACATTTGTAGGTGGATTCCAAATTTTCCAGCTTTACTTTTAAAAATTTTAAACTGGCATGCTTTTTCTCATTCTCTATTTATTCCATTTTCTATACTGTTCTCCGAGGGGAGCTCTGAACAGTTTACATGAACTTATTTAGGTACTCAAGCATTTTTCCCTGTCTGTCCTGGTGGGCTCACAATCTATCTAATATACCTGGGGCAATGGGGGGGTTAGGTGACTTGCCCAGGGTCACAGGGAGCAGTCTCGGTTTGAACCCATAACCTTACGGTGCTGAGGCTGTAGCTTTAACCACTGCTCTACACTTGACCCCTAGAAAATCACACTTCCCACCCAATCTCACCCATCTCTCTCTTTCCACTGTGTCCTCAGTTAGGCCCCTCTCACTCTCATTCCCACACCTTATTCCCAGTAAGCTCCTTTTCTCAAGCACCCATATTAAATCTTTCACTCTCATCCCTCCTGTTTCCAGAAATTTCCCTTCTTCTTCCACATCTCCAGCAGTATTTCTCTCTCTCAAACCCCTCTTCTTTCCTCTAGCCTTCCTTTCACTCAACAATAATTATTTTGAGTAGTATAGTGAACTAGCCAGCCTCGTTATGCAGTAACCTTATTATAACATAACATAAATCTTTATTTATATACCGCAAAAGCCTTTTGGTTCGAGGCAGTTATTCCATCTCTACTGATTGTCCACATATGAAAGTATAGGCTATACGGAGTTCATTTCTACAAAACTCATTTCATCTTCAAGAAGGGATCGAGGGGTGACCCCGGGAACTACAGGCCGGTGAGCCTAACTTCAATTATAGGGAAGATGGTGGAAACTATGATCAAGGACGCCATTTGCGAGCACATCGAGAGGAATGGCCTACTGAGAACAAGCCAGCATGGATTCTGCAAGGGAAGGTCGTGCCTAACGAACCTTCTGTACTTCTTTGAGGGAATAAGCAGTCGGGTGGACAATGGGGAGCCCATAGACATCATTTACCTCGATTTTCAGAAGGCTTTCGACAAGGTGCCACATGAAAGGCTACTTAAGAAGCTGTGGAACCACGGGGTGGGAGGGGATGTGCACAGATGGATCAAGCACTGGTTGTCGGGTAGACTGCAGAGGGTTGGAGTAAAGGGTCAATTTTCTGACTGGCGGGGAGTCACAAGCGGTGTGCCACAGGGATCGGTGCTGGGGCCGTTGCTTTTTAACATATTCATAAATGACCTGGAAAAGGAGGCAAAGTGTGAGGTTATAAAATTCGCAGACGATACCAAACTGTGCGGCAGAGTTAGGACCAGGGAGGAGTGTGAGGACCTACAAAGGGACCTGGACAAGCTAGAAGACTGGGCAAACAAATGGCAAATGCGCTTCAACGTGGACAAATGCAAGGTCATGCATATAGGGAAAAAGAACCCGTTGTTCAGCTACAAATTGGGGGGGGTATTGTTGGGAGACAGCAGACTCGAGAGAGACTTGGGTGTGTTGGTGGATGCATCACTGAAGCCATCTGCACAGTGCGCAGCAGCCTTGAAAAAAGCCAACAGGATGCTGGGCATCATAAAGAAGGGCATAACAACCAGAACACGGGAAGTCATCATGCCATTGTATCGAGCGATGGTGCGTCCGCATCTGGAATACTGCGTTCAGTATTGGTCGCCACACCTCAAGAAGGACATGGCGGTACTTGAGAGAGTCCAAAGGAGAGCAACGAGAATGGTAAGAGGGCTGGAACACTGCTCATACGCCGAGAGGCTGGAAAGGCTGGGGCTCTTCTCCCTGGAGAAAAGGAGGCTCAGGGGAGATATGATAGAGACCTTCAAGATCATGAGGGGCATAGAGAGGGTGGATAGGGACAGATTCTTCAGACTAAAGGGGACAGCAAATACAAGGGGGCATTCTGAGAAACTGAAGGGAGATAGGTTCAAAACAAATGCAAGGAAGTTTTTTTTCACCCAGAGGGTCGTGGACACTTGGAATGCACTACCAGAGGAAGTGATCAAGCAGAGTACGGTCCAAGGATTCAAACAGGGATTGGACAGATTCCTGACGGATAAAGGGATCGTGGGATACTGAGGGAGGAGCTGGGATGTAACACAAGTATAGAATGTTAACCAGGTAATGAGTATAAACCAACCAGGTCGTGCATGTGCAAGACTGGAGGGCTAGGACTTCGATAGGAAGGCAGGACTTAAACGAGATACCAAGGTGGCAAGGGAGCCCCTTCTAGTGATTCAGACAGGTCGTGACCTGTTTGGGCCGCCGCGGGAGCGGACTGCTGGGCAGGATGGACCCATGGTCTGACCGGCAGAGGCACTGCTTATGTTCTTATCTGCCCATTTTCTTTTTCTAATGTAGTGTACCACTGGTCTGCATGATCTCTGGTGCTGTTTGTTAAGTTCTATAACATATTAGTGTGTCTGTTGTTTTTCTGCCTCTATGATTCTGACCTTCATACTGTATATTCTAAGGTTACCATATGGCTCCGGGAAAAGGAGGACAGATTGAGACATCTGAGGTTTACTTCCACTGAAAGCAATGCAAGTAAGGAGGACAGATAGACATCTGGGTTTTATTTCCATTGAAAGCAATGAAAGTAAAACCCGGATGTCTCAATCTTTCCTCCTTTTTTTGGAGCCATATGCTAGGTAGTGATCAATGCCTTGTTCATGTTGCTTGCAATGCTGTGTGCGGCAGACAGACCGGAGGGGAAACAGGTAGGTCTCACTCTAATGCTATCACTGACTGTGAAGGCAGCAGCAGGATGATGTCATCAGAGCACCTTAAGAAGAAGAATTTTCAGAAGAATTTGGTTGTAACTGAAAACTGGGGGTGATCAGGGTTTACGAATTCTAACCAAAAATCAGAAGAGCATCTTGTAAAATAATTTATTCAATCAAACTACCTTTACAAAAAGGATTGCTGCTCTCATTGGTGAAGAAAGCAGTACTGTCTCTTTAAAAAAGCACTGAGAAAGACCCTCTGAATGATGACCATAAGCTCTCAGTCCAAATGAAATATGAACTTGTATAAGCCCAGAAGGTGGCAAGTCCTAGCGTCTATAATGTTCCATGAATGACAGGAAAAGAAAATAATTTGAACACATCTTCCCACAGAACATAATGAGAAGCAGAGGAAAAGAGACATCCAGACTGACCCCTGTCCTAAGCAGGAACAAATATTCAGAATGGACGCCTTCAAGAGCTTAGTAGAACCTTCTTAAATGTGTATGTGTGAATTAATGCTCTTGGGCTGGCTCCGGGACCCACAAAAGCGCAGTAAATAATTCTGTAGTGTCTCTGGCTCCTGTTGCTACTACTACTACTACTTATCACTTATATAGCGCTGAAAAGCATACACAGCGCTGTACATTTTGAAATTTATAGATGGTCCCTGCTCAGAAGAGCTTACAATCTAACACGGACAGAAAGATATGACCTATAGTATTGGGGATGGGTGAGGTGAGAGGAGTTAAGAGCTGAAAGCACTCTCAAAAAGGTGCACTTTTAACTGGGCCTTGAAAACTGCCAGAAAAGGAGCCTGCCGTAGGGATTCGGGCAGCTTGCTCCAAGCATAAGGTGCAACAAGGCAGAAGGGATGGAGTCTGGGGTTGGCACTTGAAGAAAAGGGCACAGATAGTAGGGACTTACCAGCTGAGCGGAGCTCACGGGGGGGGGGGGGGAATCATAGGGGGAGATAAGTGAATTGAGATAGTAAGGGGCAGCTGAGTGAGTGCATTTGTCCACTCAGAAGAGGAGTTTGAATATATGTGTATTTCCTGTGTCCTTATATGTATTTTAAAAAGGCTCCACATTCAGAAATCTTTTGTGAAATATTAGGAAAGTTGTGAATATCCAGACTTCAACTTCCCTTCTCTTACTTAGACAATATACACAAAATTGAGCTTTCTGTAGCCTTTTGAAAGATAGATAAAATTAACAAGTCTATTATTATTCAAGTCTTGAAGAATATCTTTTTGTCAGCCCTAAATATCTCCTTTTGTTGACATTTCTTGTTTTGTAAAAATATCAGCTGGAACTTTGTTTTAGAGTTTTTCCATCTTGTCTGAAGTCCTGTGGCTCTCTTGGTCTCTTAGATCTGAATTCTGTAAACAACGCCTAGAAAAATGGTGCCAGCCATGGGTCAATCATGCTTAGGCCCCATTAACAGTATCGTGGCTACCGGAACCTAAGAAAAAACTTAGGCGTCAGTAATGGCGGCCAGGGTTTTAAAGGCCTACATTTCCAATGCTTATGTTTTTTGAAGAATCATGTTTAGTGGTGCCTAAGGTCATCTCCACCCATAAACATGCACACTTTGACCTTAAGCATTGCACGGCACCATGCTGTAGATGTGATTCCAATGCTTACCTTTTTTATTTTTCAATTACCGCACTGATTAAAACCGATTCAAGCAATTAAGGTCCTCTTATCAAGCTGCGTTAAGGGTTTTTTTTAATTGCTGGCCGCTGCGGTAAATAGGAATTCTATGAGCGTCTGAGCTTTTAGCACAGTGGCTGGTGATAAAAAAAACCCTAACGCAGCTTGATAAAAGGGGGCTTAAATTAGGTGGCGGTAAGCACAAGCGCTATTTAAAGAATATGGCACTTAGGGCTCCTTTTTACTAAGCTGCGTTAGGGCTTTAACGCGCGGAATAGCGGGCGCTACAGTGTTGTGCGCGCTAGACGCTGGCGTTAGTTCTAGCCACGTAGCGCGGTGTTAGCACGCGCTAATCTGCTGCATGCGCTAAAAACGCTAGCGCACCTTAGTAAAAGGAGGCCTCAGTGTCTTTTGGGCTTTCTTCCTGAGAGGCTTTGTTGATTACACAACCTTGATGTCACTCAACTTTGTCCCTCCTGCTCCATGTTGCTTTCTCTGGCAAAATAAAGCAAACCTGCATGCTTCAAACGTATAAAGCGAATGGAAAAATTTAGCATCCAAACTCTAACAACTCACTGGAAAAACTGAGTCGCCTAATGGTTAATGTAGCGGCCTGAGAACCTCCCTGTCGCTCTGGGCTTGTCACTTACCCTTCCCCTCCCCCCTTTTACATAACTGTAGCGTGGTTTTTAGCGCCAACCGCAGCGGTAACAGCTCCAACGTTCATAGAATTCCTATGAGTGTCGGAGCTGTTACCACCATGGCAGGCATTAGAAATTGCACTACGGTTTTGTAAAAAGGTGGTGGTGGTGGGGTGTGTGTGTGGGGGGGGGGTTAATTCTCCATTGCCCCAGGTACAAAATAAGTACCTGTTTACTCGTAGACTGCTTTGACTGAAACCACAGAAGAATGGCATATCAAATCCCATCTCCCTTAACACTACAGTGAGCAATACTCTTCCTATAATCTCTCAGTAAAGGATCGAGAGTAGGTATCTTTTAATGCTGGGCAGTTAAGAACCATTTTAAATAGCCGTAAATTAGAATAAAGTCCAATAAAGAAAATAATTCTAGTTTACAAAGTGATACAAAGCAGCCTCAGGCTACAGTGCTGAGAGATTAGCCAGATTCCATGTTACTTGTAGTAATAGAGGATTATACTTTCTCATACAATTGCTTTACACTGGCTTCCAATGGAGGCTAGAACAATGTTTAAATTATACTGCCTACTGTTCAAAATATTCTATGGCTTGACTCCCCAAAATATGAATACTTTAGTGTATAGATTGGTGTCTCTCAAACTGTGTGCCATGGCACAGAGAGGTGTATCACGAGAGATTCCAGAATTTTACTTTAGTTCTAAAAATTCCTTTCATAAATATGCACTAGAATAGATGACATATACATCGTGTATGCAAGAGTCTGTCAATGTTATGAGTGTCTTCCTGAACAAGGAAGGGGCAGGGCTTTCCTGTGGAGAAGTTTTCTCT
This sequence comes from Geotrypetes seraphini, assembly GCF_902459505.1. Classification (NCBI taxonomy): domain Eukaryota; kingdom Metazoa; phylum Chordata; class Amphibia; order Gymnophiona; family Dermophiidae; genus Geotrypetes; species Geotrypetes seraphini. Next base: position 117,452,416 of record NC_047085.1, read on the forward strand.
GCCATTTGCCTGGGCTGAGTCCAGTGCTGCCAGATACTTTTTTTTATAATCCCACCCAATTGCCTTGAAAAAGCAGCCCAAAACCAGCCCAATGTATGAGGGGGTGCTACAAAGTTCTCATCCCAACTTCAGTTGGGACAGTCTGCTTCGAGTGCTAAACACTTAGGCTGAAAAGTTCTCAGACCATCCAAGAAAGTTGGGGCAGTCTCATACACTTAGGCCAGCGCGTTTCCACTTTTTTTCTTTCCATTGGAAAAGTACTGAACAAAAAAGTGGAAACACGCTGGACTAAGGGCTCCTTTTATCAAGGCGCGCTACGGGGTTTAGCGCGTCGGACATTTCATCACGTGCTAACCCCCGCGGCAAGCCTAAAAACTAACGCCTCGTCAATGGAGGCGTTAGCGACTAGCACGGCAGGCGGTTGAACGCGCGGTATTCCGCGCGTTAACCGCCTACCGCACCTTGATAAAAGGAGCCCTAAGTGTATGGCCCTTGATGGAGACTGCCCCAACTTTCTTGGATGGGCTGTGAACTTTTCAGCAGCCCTTCATATTTCTTCATATTCCCATGAATACATAACATAAAAATTGCATAATCAGCTATAATTAAAGTCATAACACACCTTATTCATCTGCAAAATATTCATCAGGTAGAATGTATTGTGACCACTTACCCATAATGAGTGAAAATTTCATGCAGCTCTGGATCTTCAGTGAGGTTTAAAATTAACCACAGGGCTGGAAGCAGCAGTGTTTCGACTAAAAGTGTCACCGGTGCCCCTGCTGTGATGGTACCCAAGATAGTTCACGCCCCAATTATTAAGTACTGTATGGCCCTCAAGGACCAAGGTTAGGTTACCCACCTCTGTGTTCGCGGGGGACCAGGCAGGAAATGATGTCAGAGACATAGTTGTTCAATGAATGTTTAGGAACAATAAAAAAAATGTAAACAGCTAAGTAAACATGCTACATTTACTACAACTCCTTTACATTTGGATCATGTGATTAATCACATGATTAAAAATTTTATCATGATTAATTGCATAATTAAAAATTTTAATTGCAATGAATCAAAATATGAAAAATGTTAATCGATGTACAGCCATTTATATATATATATATATATATATATATATATATGAAATAGTAAAAAACAATTGATATCTACTGTATATCATACCTTTTAAACAAGCAAAAAAATGCATTCATTTTGTGATGTGTTATGCTGAGAGGTCATACACAGTCTTCTATTAAAGCACTAAGGGCCATATATTCTATAAATGGCACCTTAAGTTCGGCAGTGGTAGGTGCTGCACTACCGAATAACTTAATTGATTTTAATTGGCGCAGTAATTGCCATTAAAAACCGATTAAAAACATTAAAAAAATAGATGCCAGAAGACGTAAAGGTAGGCGTCATAATCATGCCTAAGGCGTCATCTAATAGTACTTAAGATCAAAGTAGGCGTGGTTAGGGGCGGAGATGACCTTAGGTGCTATTTGGCACAATTCTTAAAAGAACATAGGCATCTGCAATGTAGGCCGTAAAACCCTGACCTACGTTGCAGATGCCTAAGTTTTCAGGTAGGCGTCATCAGGCTTGATTCTTTAAATGGTGCCTAAGCGTAATTTATACACGGCCAGCGCCTTTGTTGTAGACGGCTGCCAATTTAGGCACCGTTTACAGAATCTGGCCCTAAATGCTGAAAGACAAGTTGGTGTGATATGAAATTCCAGATTCTTTCATAACTGACAGCTTGCCAGGGGGCACCATCTGTTGGCAATTGGAGACATAGTTGACAAGCTTAAATACCAAGCAAAAAAGTAAGAGAGGTCTTAAAAGCATTATGACATGATTCCAAGAGTGGTATTAATTTGGCATATCATTCTATCATAGGGTATTTTGGGAGGAAGTCAGCTTGTTGCTCTGATTAAGATTAGTCATGATGGGTCCAAAATTTCTGTAACCAATTGTACTTCAAAAATAGAGAACAAAAGCCATTTTAATATAATTGCCATGGTTTATTTCTCTATGATGAGATTACATTTTCAGACATTGGCATCAATACAAAGCTCATCTTAGAATCATTTAAGTGTATAGATAGTGGCATTTATATATAGAGATTGGATAAATATGCAACTGGCAATTTCAGAAATCTTCTATTACCACAAGTAGATTGCTGGGGTGCAGAGATATGAAAGGGGATTATTTTGGGCATGGCTAGGGTGGCCCACAACTATATATATATATATATAGTAAATTGGGAAGAGTGCAATTGCGTAGGGGTTTGGGGGAGTGGCAGGAGAGATTGGCCATCTCTCCTGCCACAATGTGTCACGGGGGTCGCTGCGGGTGGTGGCAGGAGACATTGGGTATCTCTCCTGCTGCGATCGTTCTGGGTGCAGGGGGATGGGTTACCTGGGCCGCTGAGCTGATCGCAGCAGCCGCGATCAGGTCACTGGCCCGATTTGGAACTTATACGTGTTTTGACTTTGTCTAAGTCAAAATGAATAAGTTCCGTCTGGCAACCTATCAAACTTTTTTGATTATGGTTGCCAGACAACTAATTCTAGGTCGGCCCATATCCCGCCTACCTCCCGCCCTATCCACTCCTCCAAAAACACCCCTTTTCACTCTGGGCATATAGAGACGGTGAAAAGGCCTAAGCTGGTTTTAGATCCATTTAAACCAGTTTTGATTATCGGTACTTAGATGACCTATCTTTTTGATCATCCAAGTACCAACTTAGGCCAGTTTGGGACATTTTTTTAATTATTATTATGAGCCCCATTGGAAGTAATTTTATAAGGGGGTGCCTAGTTAAAGTGCTTTTAAGGTACCTATGTTAAGGCTATTTTATACAGACAAGTAGGCACCTATTTGTCTTTATAAAATACTAGCATAAGTGTCATGCATGGACATTTATACCAGCTCTAAAAAACATTCTTGTTAGGACAACAAATGAGATTCATTCTCCAAGATGGTCAAAACGCAGACCCTTGAGGTTTGATGAGTGCTGAGGATGGAGCTGTTTACCACCAAATATCTTGGGCAACATGCTGTGTTTAGCAACTGTGCTGTGGTGTGAAAGCATAAGTAGCATCAGTGGCTATGCTAAATAACATTAATTCAGAGTAGGAGGGCATATGTCAATGAAATGCTAGTTTATGCATGATTGTAATGTTTTTAATATGATATAATCCAATGTGACCAGTGAGAGTCTGTGTTTTCTTCATTTGGGGGAGGGAGGGTGGTAATTCTCAAGCACAAAAGCAAGCTGATACTAGAACTGCTGCTTTAAAACAGTTTACCTAAAAAATAGTACAGTGTTGACTTTTTGGTTATCTACTGAATGCAAGGATGCGCTTAACAGGTAAGAAAAAGCTAAGAGAGAGCAGCCCCTTACGGTAGTCTAATTTCCATGAGGAATGCTGTTATTCTGTTTCGGACTCTGTTCCACACTACTCCTGAACTCATGCAATCAATATAAGCAGTTGTTCCCATGGAAACCAATCAACCCAGGACACCTTCTGTGTGAAAAATGCAGATACAAAAAAGCAGCCATTGCAGGCAAGGCCTCTGGCATTTGTAGATCAATGTAAATCTGACAATTACTTTCCTGACGTTTAAGACCTTTGGTTTAAAATACCATGTTTTGTTTAAAGGATGCAGACTTAGGGATGCCTTCACTTGAACACAGTCTCTTATCAATGTATCTTATATATTGTGTTATTTAAAAAAATAAATAAAAACCAACCCCATAGTAAATAGTGAGAGAAAACCAAGATTTGATTTTGTAAAACAAGTCCTCACTGCACAATATATTTGTGAACACCACGTGTTAAGCAAGATATGCTTGGGTACAGATTGCAGGGGGAAGGAAAGCATATTTTTATTCTACCTCTCCCCATCAACAGTGGAGAATGTCATCTGGATGTACCAGTGCTATGATACCTAAGTAGTTTGTATTCTTGTAAACTAGAATATAATAGCTATTGATATCACTGTATAAAGTCACATCACAGCTCCAGAATGACTTATAGAAATTGTTTACACTGTCATTTATATCAGCGGTAGATTTTCAATTTAATATTTATTTATTCCGTTTTCTGTACTTTCTCCCAAGGGAGCTCAGAATGGTTTACATGAATTTATCCACTCCTTTAGAAAGCTGTGCTAGTGTTTTTAGCGTCAGTCGTTGCAGTAACAGCTCTGATGCTCATAGAATTCATATGAGCGTCTGAACTGTTACCGCTGCGGCCAGTGAGGCTTTGCAAAAAAGGATGGGGTTGTTCAGGTACTGAAGCATTTTTCTGTGTTTGTCCCAGTGGGCTCAAAATCTATCTAATGTACCTGGGGCAACAAGGGGATTAGGTGACTTGCCCAAGGTCACAAGGAGAAGTATAGGTTTGAACCCACAACCTCAAGGTGCTGAGGCTGTAGCTTTAACCACTGTGCCACACTTTCCCCCTATTAGCTTTAGCTTCATTCTTAAGCCATATAGGAGTTTCTCATAATGCCTTCTTAACCTGGTTTTCATTATTGTATAATTGATTTCTGAAGTTAAGGGTTGTGGTTTGGGTCTTGGTTCGTTTCCCCTTCCCGATGCCAATTTTAAAATTGATCATGCTGTGATCGCTCATCCCCAGTGGGGCCGTGACTTCTACATCTGTTGTCCTTCCAATTATGCCATTTAGGACCAAGTCCAAGGTTGTGGTTCCTCTTGTCAGTCCTCCCACCATTTGTTCTAGGAAGCAGTCCCCTATCATTTCCAGGAACTTTGTTTCCCTGCCGCAGTTTGAGGTTCCTAGATTTCAGTTTATCCCCGGAAAGTTGAAGTCTCCCATGATCATTACGTTTTCTGTTCTACATCCATGGTTGATTTCCTCTATCATTTCTGTGTCTTTCCTCCGTCTGTCCTGGGGGTCGATAATAGAGGCCAATTTTTGTGTCTGCTTCGTTTTCTCTAGGAATCTTTATCCGGAGGGACTCCAGTTTTTCTTTTCCTTCTGTCTCCCCTTCTCTGATAGACTCTATTCCTTCTTGGACATACCTTTTTACCCTATTCTATCTCTTCTGTATAGCTTGTATCCCTGCAGTACTGTGTCCCATTCATTATCTTCATTCCACCATGTTTCTGTTATTCCAATGATATCCAGTTCTTCTCTTACTAGTGCTTCCAGTTCCCCCATTTTGTTTCTCAAGCTTCTGGCATTCGTGTACATATATTTGAGCTCCCTTTGTGCTACTTTCCTGGACTTTTTAATCTTCACATCCCTTTTTGTATCTATTTGCGCTCTTTCTTTGCCACTTGCGATTTCAACATGCTCTTCCCTTTTATCTGAGCAGTTGCTTGTAGTTCCTTCTTTGGGGTCTCCTGATGTCCGGGCCATCAACTGGTTGTCAACTGTCGGCTCCCCCCTTCTCAATGGTCTTCTTTATGTTTTCAGCCAAGACTCTCGCTCCTTGCTTGGTGAGGTGTAGGCCGTCATTTCTATAGTATCTGCTTCTTCCACAGAATGCCGTCCAGTTGCGCACGAAGTCAAAACCCTCCTCTTTGCACCATCGTCACATCCAGGCGTTGATTGCTCTCAGTTCATCCTGTCTCTTTCCATCCGCTCTCGGTACCGGGAGAATCTCAGAGAAGGCCACTTTCACCTCCCTGACCTTCAGTTTTCTTCCAAGTGAGCGGAGTTGGTCCTTCATTTCCTCCCTGTCGTACTTCCGTTCGCTCACATCGTTGGTTCCCACATGGATAAGCACAGCAGTGTCCTCTCCTCCTACGCTGTCTATGATCCTAGTGAGCCTGCTGGCCACATCCTTCACTCTTGCACCAGGCAGGCAGGTAACCAGTCTATCCTCTCTTCCTCCTGCGGTGTGGCTGTCCACATTGCGTATGATGGAATCTCCGATGATCCCTATCTTCTTTATTCGGGGGTTCCTTGGGGGTCGTAAGTCTGCATCCATGGCATAGGACCTGTCTTCCTTCTTCTGTGGTGCATCCCCATGTGGTCTCTCATTTCTGCTGAGTGTGTGGTCATCCTCGACCTCCGCTTCAGCCTCTCCGTCAATTGTATTGGTGCCTCCTTCCATATTGCCTGGACCTTCTTCCTGGGTTGTTCGGGTACTGATCTCTAGCCCTGGGACCTCCACAAGTTGCTGGTGGGCTTCTTCGATGAATCTCTCCAATTCCCCGATCACTTCGCTGGTACTGGACTCCACCAGCAACTTCTCCTGCTTGCGGTTTTCTTCTTTCATGGCGAGGAGTTCTTCTAGTTCTATCACAGTTCCCTCCAGCAACCGGACTTGCTGTTTTTACGGCTATCCAGCTCCTTGCATCGACTGCAAACGTATGCCCTAGTCCCCGAGGGGAGGTAGTCATACATATTGCAGCCGGTGCAGAAGACTGGAAAGCTCATCTACTGGCTTCCGTGGGCGATCATGTCCTGTTCCCCTTCTGAGTTGTGCTTTTATGTGAACCTTCTGTCCCAGTCAGCTGTGTGTGTCCTAACTTCCTGTTAGCTGTCCTCCTTGATAGTTGCAAGTGGTGCTGTGCTGGTGCTGATGAGTTCTCTACGAGTGCTTGTTCTAGTGTGTTGTGTGGCTAGGTAAAAAACAGGATTGTAACTTACGTTTTGGGGCTCTCTGTTAGTCAGCCTAGCTTCCTGGCTCCTTCTTATGGCTTCTTATGGCTTCTTCGCAAAGGCGCTCTCGCTAAGGCAAGCGCCTTTGCTGCTCGCCTTTGCCGCGCGCCGAATGGCTGCGCGCCATTGGCTCGACTCTTCTTATGGAGGAGCCCGTCTGATCTTTGCTGATGCGGTGGGGGTGGGCGGAGCTACTCTCGCCGCTGCCCTGAAACTGTTTTTGCCTGCTCCTGCTCCCTTCTGCTCTCCTTCGCTTTCCTTGCCTCTCCTTTCTCTCACACGTTGCCTCTCCTTCGCTTTCCCTCACTTCTTCTGCTCTCACACTCTGTCTCTGCCGTTGGCTCGACTCTTCTTATGGAGGAGCCCGGATGATGACAGTCCTTTATTGAACAATAAAATACCAACATGGCCAACATACCAACATGGCCACATTTCAGCAAATGCTGGAATCAGGGGCTGTGAAAGCATCAGTATTCAAATGATAAAATACAACTAGTAATGGATATATCCAGGAAAGATATTTGAGGATTTTTTTGAAAAAATTTTTTTTGTGCTGTGAGCACTGATTTTGAAGCCATTAAAAAAAATTTTTAGGGGGGAGAATATGCAATTGATTTGTGCAGATGTATGATTCTGTCTTGAGGTTCTTATAGGACAGCCAGTTTTTCTTCAAAAGGATTTTTCTTTCTCTTTTTTTGAAACTTGTTTAATGGCTGGAGTTTTTTTGGACTATTCTATTTTTCCTTGGGGTCGAATTAAACCTATGAGAAGAAATGGGTGTTATTAGGGTGGAGTTATGAATGAGGCCCCATCTTACAGAGCTTTGAGGTTCATTTATTTTACTACGAGTATTTAGAGGGGCATCTTTGAATATTCTTCCTGCAATAGAACAAACAAATGAATTTTGATGGAACATTAAAACATGGCCATGGGACTATAGAAAATTGGTCATTTTCTAGTTGTGGTAAAAATGTCCTTATTGAGCGGGAAAGGAGTGCTAAGGTCACATTTTACCAAAGCTTAGTATAAGGCCCCCTTAAAAAGCAGTCTCCCCTCTCCAGGTCCCAGTGACCCCACTAACCAAGAATCATTTTGGAAGGGAAACACTTGACATGTAAAAAGAGTCTCTCTCCCTCTCTTTCTCTACTAGTTCCCCCTCCTCCTTCCTATCAAGCCAGAGCACCCCAGACATGCAACTTTGCCTCAGACAATTCCACTTCCTAACTTGGACTAAATCTCTTCACTCAGGATCCTAAAATCCCTGGCAGTCTCTGGCTGTATGGGTGGGTAAGTCAGTGTCGCATTATATAAATGTGATTAGAGGCTTAGAGGCTCTCTTATTAAATTTCATTAGATGTTAATGCGTGCCTAACACAGCTTAAAATGGTGTACTGTAGAATGTACTCAGGTATCCTGCAATAACTCTGAAATCTGCATGTGCTAACTAAGGGCTAGATTCACTAACCTGCCTGATTCACTCCGCTCCGTGTCTGATCCGACGCAGGTTGACTGATTCACAACGGGCCTGTATTCAAATGCGGACGTTCGGAGGAACGCCCCTCCCCATCGACTACACGGATTGCTCTCCAGCGATCCCGAAGCATGCGTGAGCCCATGGTTTTAACCCATGGGTTTAAAGAGGGTTAAGACCATGGGCTCGCGCTGCACGGAAGGGTGGAGAATCGAAGCAGAGAGCGGGGCAGAGAAGAGTCGGGGTAGCCAGCAAGAGTCGGGGCAGAGAGTGCGGGGCGGCAAGCAGAATTGCGGCGGAGACAGGGAGCAAAATTGTTCACTTTCCCTGCTGCAGCTCACGCGAGCTGACAAACCTCAAACCAATCGGAGCAGAGTTCAGGGCTGGAAGTTGGCAGGGATTTCAGGGTGGCAATGGAGCAGGAGAGTCGGCAGGGATGTGTGTGACTGGTCCTCAGCAGTCGCTTGTATTGGGATCGGCCAGCAAAGTCGGTGTTCCTCTTTTTTTTAGTGAATCACTGCCTGCCTATATTTGCATGCCATTCCCCCTCATTTGCATGCACGGATCGGACTGGATCGGGAGGCAGGTTAGTGAATCGGTCCGGGTCGCAAAGGGGTCGCTAAGTGGTCGGGACTTGAGCAGTGGGCTTAGTAAATCTAGCCCTAAGCACTCCAGCCCCTCCCTTTCTAGTCAGCCTTCAGAGAAGCAGAGGCGGATGAGGAGCAGAGCAGTCACTGCTTCTTAATTCTGCTCCCCTTCTGCTGTTGCTCCTGGTTCTGACCCAACTATCGCTTCCCTAGGACCAAAGGTCCACTTCTTTTTTTATGTACAAGTTCTGAGGAGGGTTCAGAGAACACTTCATTCTGAGTGAAAAGGTCAATTTGGTAACACCTGGCTAATTGTTCTTCACACAGGTGAGCTCACTAGATTGTACAGTATCTTAAAAGTCAGTGAGGACTTTAAATTTGATCTGTGTTGCGACCTGTATCCAGGGAAGTGCTGAAGATAAGTCTCTGCAATTGTTCTCTGTTTAACACTTACACTGTGCTCTGAATGAGTTGCATCTGCTGTAGCGATATCCAACACATGACGGCATCTACAAGTCTTTTCAAGTGTAGTCTGCTATCAAAATGTGCCTCATTAAATAGGTACATTTTGATAGAGAGAATTTTTCAACAGTTTTTCACCCCCATATAATACATGGCCACTAAAGGGAATCCTGTCAGTGATGACTCACAGCCTGTGAACCTGATCCTTCACTGGGACAATGGTATCATCAATCAAATGGCTCCCAGTTTGCTTCCTTTTATTTCCTAACCTATATAAAGCCTCCTTTTTAGAAGAGTTTAGTGTAATCTTATTTACTGAATCCAGCTTGCAATTCCACTGAGATACAGATGTGAATGCTTTCTCTTTCTATATGTCACTAGCGGGGGGGAGGGGGGGAAGGAAAAACTATTTCCTATTCTCTAACAGGGATGTTAATAATCTCATAGAAATGTTAGATAATTTGGGAGAAAGTAAGGTCTTTAAATTTAGCTAGTATATCTAAGGGGTCCTTTTATGAAGGTGCGCTAACCGATTTAGAACGCGCTAAAGATTAGCGCACGCTAAATGCTAAGGCGCCCATTAGAACATAATGGATGCTTTAGCATTTAGTGCACGCTAATCTTTAGCGCATGCTAAATTGTTTAGTACGCCTTAATAAAAGGACCCCTAAATGAGATAAATCTTGATCTGTAGCCCCTTTCTTCAATAGTTCTACCACCTGAAATTTCTCTCACATTTTTCACATTATCCCCCTCATTCTATGACAGGGCACCAAATTTTAAGTGCCACTTGCATGTTTGAATGTATAGAATACAGCTACCCACGCACAAAAGTGTACACAGGCCCTGATTTGATAAAATTAAGGAATGCAACACTTATTGCCTGTCAGTCTTGTTAGGTGCCCTAACCTCAGGTGCTCCCTGATTATGCCAGGGTTAAATTTTGGAGTCTATATTAGGTGCCTACTAGTGCTGCCCGATTCACGATTTGAATCGGTTCACTGATTCACTTCGGGTGAATCGATTCGAATTGGTTCAAAACAAAAAAAAAGAACGGCTTCCCGATTCGCCTGACCCTACCCCCTCGCCCCCTAAAGACGGAGCGGCAGCTGCCGCACCTGCTTTAGAAGGCGAGGGGGGAGGGTCAGTCAGGAAGTGCTGCTGTCAGCTTCCCCACCCCTCTGGCGGCCGGCTTCTGGCTTCCACCCCCTTAGCCTTACGCTTCCCCTCCTGGCCTCCCTGCACTGTTTACCTTCCAGCTGGAACAGCCTGCAAACAAGATCACAGTGTCAGCGATCTTAGTACCGCTTCGGAGCTGTTTCCTCCGTCGCGGTCCCGCCCCTCCTCTGACGTCAGGGGAGGGGCGGGACCGCGACAGAGGAACCAGCTCCGAAGCGGTTCTAAGATCACTAACACCGCGATCTTGTTTGCAGGATATTCCTGGAAGGTAAGCAGTGCGGGGAGGCCAGGGGGGAGAAGCAGAAGGTTAGGGGTGTGGAAGCCGGATGCCGGGGGGGGGGGAAGTGAGCAGTCCTTCGGGGTGGAACAGGCAGGCAGGCCTTCAAATACAGGCAGGCCTTCAGGGGTGGAAGCAGGTCTTCAAGGGGGGGGACAGGCAGGACTTCAAGGGGGGGACGGGCAGGCCTTCAGGGGTGGGATAGGTGTTCAAGGGGGGGGACAAGCCTTCAAAGGGGGGACAGGCAGGCCTTTAGGGGGGACAGGCAGGCCTTTAGGGGGGACAGGCAGGCCTTCAGGGGTGGGATGCAGACCTTTAAGGGGGGGGGGACAATCCTTCAAGGGGGAAACAGGCCTTCAGGGATGATGGCACAGACCTTCAGGGGAGGGGGGGCCCTGGTATAGAAGTACACGGAGGGAGGAAAGGGGGGCTTCAAGGAGATGTGCATATGCCGGTCTTTGGGGAGGAAGAAATGGGTCTGAAAATAGAGGAGAGGGAGATGAAGGACAATGGGATTTAGGGAGGGAAGGAATAGAAAGGGAGAAAAGTTGGGCATAAGGGATGGTGTGGAGGGAGGATAGAGATACTGGATAGGAGGGTAGTTGGGAAAAGAAAGGGAGAGATGGTGGTCCCTGGGGTGGTGGGGAAGGAAGGAGAGATGCTGGATGAAAGGGTAGTTAAGAAAAGGTGGATCTGTGGAGGGAGATGAAAAAAAGGAAAGATGCCAGACTTCCTAGTGAGGGAAGAGAAACGGAAGGGGAGGACAGAGATGGAAGATGGATAGTTAGCAGGGAGAAAGAAGAAAGAAGGAGACCCTGGCAAGCAAGTTATCAGAAGACAACCAGAGCCTGAGACCAACAAAATTTGAATAATGACCAGATAACAAAAGGTAGAAAAACTAATTTTATTTTCTGTTTTGCGATTACAATATTTCAGATTTGAAATGTGTATCCTGCCAGAGCTGGTGTTAGACAGCAAAAGTGAGCTAGGATTTAACAGAGAGAGGAAAAGTCTTTTTTGTTTGTTTATTTTGTTTACACCACAGCGCCAGAGTGGTTAGGAGAAGGCAAAGGGGGTGAAGAGGCTGTAAAATAAACCAACCAGGATGTTTGAAAAAAAAAAACAACACCACCCAATTGGGCAGGAAAATCGAATCGAAAAACCAATTTAATAGACTGAATCGAATCGAATTGAAATTTTTTTCCTGAATCGGGCAGCACTAGTGCCTACTGTTGTCTAAGTTTAGGCAAAACATGGCCAGCATATTCCCACGGTCCACCCCCTAACCATTCTCACTTTCTGGTAGGCACCTTGGACTAAGCGCCTATCTGAAAGTCATACACACCTATCGAGTTAGGCAACTTTCACCTACATTTCCTCTACGCAGAGCACATGAGCAATTGCTCATACATTTTACCTGGCTGCTCACAAAAATAGTGACCCAACCCAACTTGCAAACAAAATTAAACTACAAAAAAAATTAATGAAACTAAACTAAATGAACTTCTCAATTTATTAGAAAGGAATAACAAAAAATTTATAAACTGTGCAGGAGAGCCAAATGCAGGAAAGAGTGGCCTATTGGTTAGAGCTACAGCCTCGGCACCCTGCGGTTGTGGGTTCAAATCCTATGCTGCTCCTTGTTACTCTGGGAAAGTCACTCAATCCTCCATTGCCCCAGGTACATTAGATAGATTGTGAGCCCACCGGGACAGTTAGGGAAAATGCTTGAGTACCTGATTGTAAACCGCTTAGATAACTTTGATAGGCGGAATATAAATACGTAAAATAAATAAATAATTAAATCAATTACTATATATGTGATGTAATTTTGTGCTATTTATAGAAATGCATTGCTAATACTGGGATCATAAAATTGTTGATGTTTTAGAACTTGATTTTTAGAAATGTGTGCACCCAGCCACTCCTTAGAGGGAGCACTGCTTACCACCCAATTAATTTTAATTTGAGCCAATTATGAAGTGCTAATTGTCAATTACTGGCGCCTAACTTTATGCATTTTTTTTAGAATCAGGATCTTAGGGTCAGATTCTGTAAATAGTGCCAAAATCCTGTTGCTGGAAAAGATTGGCGCTAAGTGTGTTTCTGTAACGGGCATGTGACTTTTACAATATAGTGCTTAGCGCCAAGCTCCACACCCAACTCTGAGTGCCAGACCTTTGCCTGCTGAAATGTGGAGTAATTCGAGGAGGCCACTTTGGATGCGGAGACCCCTTATTCCATAACACTGCACAGATTTTCTCAGAACACCCCTGATCCATGGACACACCCTCCTTTGCATGCTATGAGTGTTCAGGCAAATGGAATAGTGTGCAGGCAGATTCATGCGCAAATCTAAACTATTGCCAATTAACATCAATGATTCATTGTTAACATCAATTAATTGGTATTAACTGGATCGTTTATTTATGCATCTATGACCTGCGCTGTAATTTTGCCACCCAAAATTTGGATGTCATTTAAAGAATCGGATTGTTACTGCATAAATGGCTCTTAAATGGCTTAGTATGTACATTAATTATATGGAAGAATTCATAAGTGAGGAGGCATGGACGGAGCTGACATTTACAAGTGCAAGTTACAGAATACTGCAATTTAAGAAATTAAATATCAAATGTAGCCACTTCCATATATGCCAGTCATTGACCTGGCATAAATGTGTGCACCTACATTTAGGTGCACTGATCTCAACGTACAAAGCCTGACAATTAAGTTTGCAAACTCATCCTAGAAAAAGTGCTACATACCTCATTGCTGAATATCACTATGGTTACCTTTGAAGTACTTCCCTTGAGAAGCTATGCACCGATGCCAGCACCTTCAAAGCAATTTTGGAACTCTTTTTCTGGAATGTCCATCAGAGTAGGCATCATATTACACATGATGTCCAGAATGTTATCAAAATATCTTCCTTTCAATATTTCCTTTATTTTGGTGTACCAGATCAGGTGAATAGGCAGGGTGTTCCAATACAGTTATTTGTTTGCTGGCTAAAATCTCCCTCACAGACAGTGTCATATGAGCTGGTGCATTGTCGTGATGCAAGAGCCATGAGTTGTTGGCAAAAAGTTCAGGTCGTTTTCCTCTAACTTTTTCATGCAGCCTTTTCAGCACTTCCAAATAGTAAACTTGTTAGTACAAATTAATAATGAACAAGCCCTTTGATATCAAAAAAGGTTAGCAACATCATTTTGGCTCTTAATTTGGATTGGCTGAACTTTTTTGGTCATGGAGAATTGGTTAACTTCCATTGGTGCTGGGGCTGATCCTGTTCAATGTTTGTGAGTGACATTGTTGAAGGGTTAGAAGGAAAGGTTTGCCTTTTTGTGGATGATACTAAGATTTGTAACAGAGTAGACACCGAAAAGGGAGCGGAAAATATGAAAAAGGATCTGCAAGAGTTAGAGGAATGGTCTAATGTCTGGCAACTAAAATTCAATGCAAAGAAATATAGAGTAATGTATATGAGGATTAATAATCGGAAGAACCATTTATGCTGGGAGGTGAGAGGCTGATATGCACGGACGGGGAGAGGGACCTTGGGGTGATAGTGTCTGAAGATCTAAAGGCGAAAAAATAGTGTGATAAGGCGGTGGCTGTGGCCAGAAGGATGATGGGCTGTATAATGAAAGGCGTAGCCAATAGAAGGAAGAAAGTGTTGATGCCCCTGTACATGTCGTTGGTGAGGCCCCACTTGGAGTATTGTGTTCAGCTCTGGAGACCGTATCTGGCGATGATAGGAGGTTTGCACCAGATGACAGAAACCCTGAATATGTATACCCTAGAGGAAAGGAGAGACAGGGGAGATATGATTCAGACATTCAAATGCTTGAAGGGTATTAAGGAAGAACAAAATCTTTTCCAGAGAAAGGAAAATGGTAAAACCAGAGGACATAATTTGAGGTTGAGGGGTTGTAGATTCAAGAGCAATGTTAGGAAATTCTACTTTACGGAGAGGGTGGTGGATGCCTGGAATGCGCTCCTGAGAGAGCTGGTGGAGAGGAAAATGGTGACGGAGTTTAAAGAAGCGTGGGATGAACACAGAAGATCTAGAATCAGAAAATAATAGTAAATATTGAACTAAGGCCTGTACTGGGAAGACTTGCATGGTATGTGTCTATATATGGCTTTTTGGTTGAGGATGGGATAGGGAGGGCTTCAATGGCTGGGAGGGTGTAGATGGGCTGGAGTGAGATTTTACAGAGACTTTGACAGTTGGAACCCAAGCACAGTACCGGGAAGAGCTTTGGATTCTTGCCCAGAAATAGCTAAGAAGAAAAAAAAATAAATTTAAAAATTTAAATTTAATCAGGTTGGGCAGACTGGATGGACCATTCAGGTCTTTATCTGCCGTCATCTACTATGTTACTATGTTAATGCTTTGTTTCAGGATTGTATTGGTATACCTATGTTTCATCACCAGTGATAACATGACCCAAAAAATCATCTTGCCTCTCCAAAAGGTCTTGGCAAACTTCAACTCTCCATTGCTTTTGTTCATCAGTGAGCTCCTTCAGTACCATTTTTGCACACATCTTTCTCATGTCAAAATTTTCAGTTAAGATTTTCCTGTTTCTCTATTGATGTTTACTTGGTCTGCTTTGTTTCTCAGAGCCAGCTGACAATTGTGATGCACGATTCAAAGAATTTTTGTAATATTTTTGTCAGTTCTGCTCGTTACTGGCTGCCCTGACTTTTCTTCATCAATGGCGCTATCTCTCCCCTCAGAAAAACATTTAATCCATTTGTACACTGCTGTTTTCTTCATGGCATATCCCAGTAAACTTGGACTAACATGTCTCTGCTTTCACTTCCACTCTTGCCAAGTTTAACAAGAAATTTAATTCAAGCTCCGACATTCTCGCGATGGCACACAAAAACACACAATAATAATGAACGCCACATGTCAACACAAACTCAGCTGTTATGTTATACAAAGGTTATGAAACCTTACTGAGTGGTTTATACAGTGATGCTAACATAAGTGCACGGAGGCAAGTTTGCGAACTTGTCAGACCTCGTATGCTAGTATTCTACATAAGAACACTTAAGCATGAACCCCCCTTAATTCTATAAACTTGTGCCTATAATGCAAATTTGTGAATGCAATTTATAGAATAAGGTCAGTTGTGCATGCAACTTAATTTATTAGTTAGCTATTAAATGGAGTTGACAGCTAATTATTGGCTTAAATTGGTGTTAACTGGCACTATTTTGCACCAATTGACACAACTGATCTTGGTCACTATTCTAGAGGTTGCATGCACAAATTCTATCACACCCAACTTCTAGAAGGGTATGGATGTGGGAGAGGCATGGACATGTGAGAAGTATGCATAGGAGTTAGGTGCACTCTGGTAGTGGGGCAGTGTAGCTGATGCAGTATGGACTTCTACGGTCTGTATCCGTATGCAGCAAGACAGATTAGGAGAAAATATGCATATCTTATGCCCCATTCATATCTTCTAAGTACAGGTCTTGCCTATTTCAGGAGGAGGGGAAGATACATATAGGGGAATTTAGCAAGTAAAATGAATAATTACTAGATTGTTGGTTCAACATTACCTTTGTTGGGCAGACTGTAAGGCCTTGGACCCAGTTATATGAAAAACTTGATAAGAATCTATATTTCATTTAGGGACCTCCGTTCTTCAGTTATTTTACATTGGCTAAACTCTCTAAAACCACTTGCAGACTGAAAAGGAAAAAGCAGCTTATGTTGGTTGGAAAGAAGCTGAACTTTGGAATCTTCTCTTGATCACTGCTAGGAACAATCAGAATTGCATGTCCTTTCGCTGTAGTTTAAAAACGTGGCTGTTTAAAAAGTGTTTCAGCACTGGTCAGTAATCTGATTTATACTTTTTGTTGAAATTTAAAATAAAACCTTTAAGTAGTATTTGACAATTTTGCTTAATTCTGATCAGTGCTAAAATAAGCATTCTCTGTTGTTAGATATTGTTGTAGCATCTGTTTCTGGGCTATTGACATTGTTATAATTGGGATGGTTTATTGTCTGTATTATACTTGAGTTTTGTAACTTGTCATTCGCCTAGAATCTGATTGATCAGTGTGGAATACAAATCTGTCAAATTAAATTATTATAGGTACTAAAATAGATATTGATGTTTTAAACCCTGCATTGTATATTGGAAGATTGGTTTCTTACCTTTACTAACCTTCTTTCTTGCAAACAGGAATATCAGTCATGACCAATGGTATATTACCCTCCTTTACTGCAAAGTCTATAGACAGCCCGATCTACATATTCTTCATCTCCTCCTCCTCTCACTCTGCGCTGTACTAGTTTGTATCAAAGCAGTGAATCAGTCCTGGAGTGGGTACAAAAAGATAGAAATGGGATGTGGGGATTCTCCCCAAGGTAACACAAGTCTATTCTGCTCAATAAAATTAATTAAAATATTTTGCAACACATAACGAGGTGAAATGAAATGTGTGTACAACCTGCATCAGCAATTCAAAAGCTACTCAGTTTGTAAATTTTACACTGCAATAAATTCTTCTCCTCCCTAACTATAAGGGACAGTGGAAGTAAACAAGATGTCTGACCCTCCAGACATTTCTGAGACCCAAAGCAGGTTAACAAACTGACAGAGCGGGCATCAAGACTGATATTCCTGTTTAAAAAGGAAGATTAGCAAAGGTAAGAACCTAATCTTCCATTCTAGTACAACAGGAATATCAGTCTTGACCAACAGGTCATACCAAAGCAGTCCTCAGTGCCTAGGGAGGGGAAGTGAGCCTGCTGCCAGTACTGCAGAACCAAACTTTGCATCCCTTCTTCCAACAGGTGAAACTCGTACGTAATCAGTGGCTGCTCCTTGTGACCTTGGGCAAGTCACTCAATCCTCCATTGCTCCAGGTATGGTAGATAGTTTGTGAGCCCACTGAGACAGATAGGGAAAATGTTTGAGTACCTGATTGTAAACCGCTTAGATAATCTTGATAGGTAGTATATAAATATCTAAATTAAAAAAGAATAAAATATATATTTTTGAAAGTAAAAAAAAAGCATTTCAAAAGTGAGAAAAGCTCACCAGGAGCTTGACCCTGGCTCGCAGACAGGTGTGCCTGCCTATCCAGAACCGGTTTCTTCAGAACATGACCACTGAACAACTTGATATTTGATTTTAATGGAATTTCAATTCCTGACAATTTTGGATTCAGTTGGGACATGTTCTTTCGGGAATTTCCCACCCATAAGATATTTGTTTTAGCAGAGTTAATCTTTAAATATGAGGGTTCTTCAAAAAGTTTCCACATTTTCATATTTATCTGGGAAAAGGTCGAGGTGGGAGAAGTGGTGAGAGGGTGTATTGTGGAATGATTGACTAGTTAGTCAGGCAAGCTGACTCACCTTACAGGTAGTGACGTAACTTGCTTTTGAGATATTTAATAAACAGTGATTAAAAAAAAGGTACGGAAACTTTTTGAAGATCCTTTGTAGTTGGATTACATCCAAAGATAACTTCAAAAACCTCATTCATCCAACTATAAATTTAAGCTAAATCCTGACACATACCATGTTTCCCTGAAAATAAGCCCTAGCATCATTTTCGTGGTAGGTCTTAATATAAGCCCTACCCTAAAAATAAGCCCTAGTCCTGGGATTCACCAGCAGCAACTTCAACCCGCCCCCCCCCACCTCCACCGCGAGTGAGCCCTACCTTCATCCAAAGCAGCGTCGGGCCGGCAGCACTCTGAACAGACTGCTTGGCCTTGTCTGTTGGGGATTTCACTCTGCCGCGCTACTGTCAGTAATGCAGCAGAGTGAAATCCCCGACGGATAAGGCCAAGCAGCTTGTTTAGAGTGCTGCTGGCCTGATGCTGCTTTGGATGAAGGTATGGCTCGCTCGCGGTCAGCAGGGAGGGAAGGATGGAGGGTCAGCAGGGGTTCGGCTGCACAGTGAGGCAAGGGGTGATCAAGGGTTCTGCTTCACAAGGGATGGGAGGGAGGGAAGGATAGAAGCTGGGCAAAGTTCTGCTGCACAGAGGGATGGGAGGAAAGATGCTGCACATGTGGGGGAGAGAAAGGAAAGAGGAAGAATTGTGGTGAAGGAGAGGAAGGGAGAGTTGATTATGTACATACCCCGAAAATAAGACCTAGTGCGTTTTTTGGGCCCAGAATTAATATAAGACACTGTCTTATTTTCAGGGAAACACGTTAGGAAATATCAAAACAGCATCATCCGATATGAAAAATAACAAACATTTTCAGAGCGAAGAAGTACCATTCCCAAATTAGTAAGATACACATTGAATACATTTTTTCGATGGAAGACAATTTTATAATAGGACTCCTACTAAAAACTTCTACTTTAAACCTTTCTATAAAGAAAAATAGGTGCCTTAAGGCAAGATCACATACACTTAGGCCCTCTTCTGCCAAACTGCAATAGCAGTTTTTAGCGTGAATGGTCCGTGCTGCTCCCGACGCTCATAGGAACTCAATGAGCGTCGGGAGTAGCGTGGGCCATTCAGCGTGGCTCCCCACGCTAAAAACTGCTGTCGCAGTTTGATAGAAGAGAGCCTTAGAGTTACCAGACATCTTTTTAGAGAACTGTCCAGGGGCAGTTTGTCTGGGTTTTGGAAAGCCCTGATGAGCTCTGGCCACGTTTACAGGACATCTGAGCATGCACGGATGACATCACACATATTCGCGTATGCTCCAGGCCCTCCAGACGTGGTTGGAGCTTGTCGGGGAAGAAGAGAGGGGGTTTGTGGGGGCAGGGCTGGAGATTGAACTGGGAAGGGCTGGGGTGGAATGAGGCAGAGCCGAATGTGGAACTGAGTGGGAACAGGGCTGGAAGTCGAACAGGGCAGGGCCATGTTTTTGCGGCCCAAAAAAAGGTAACCCTACTTACACTAGACTTAGAATTGGTGTAAATG
This sequence comes from Geotrypetes seraphini, assembly GCF_902459505.1. NCBI lineage: Eukaryota > Metazoa > Chordata > Amphibia > Gymnophiona > Dermophiidae > Geotrypetes > Geotrypetes seraphini. The sequence continues at coordinate 117,471,964 of NC_047085.1, forward strand.
CCCACACCTAAATTTTGCAAATAAACATAAATTATTGTATTTCATAATCAATGGGCAAGCGTGCTCACACTGCCAGTGCTCCACCCAAATTCCACCCATGTGCCTGCCCACATTAGAAATATTTGTCATGCAAATGATGTGCAGACATTTACACTGGTCAATGTTTTATAAGAGACTATTATTTACGCACATTCCTGGTGCCTAAAACTAGGCAGATCCTTATCACATTACAATTTCAAGTTTATTTAAAATTTGTTATCCCGCTTATCAAGCTTCTAAGCAGCGTACAAAGGTAAAATAGATTAAATATGGATAATACATACTGATCTCATTAACAAACATACATTATCATACAATAGGTTAGGGAGCTGAAATACAATAATAGATAGGATAGAGCGATGTAAATGGTAAATACAATAAGGAGGGAAAGATTTCATCTGTGTAGTAAGGGGTAATTAGGGGATTATAAATTGAATGCATATTTAAATAAGAAGGTAAATTCGATTTGAATCAATCCAGCGAAGGTTTCTCCCGAAGATGTGTTGGCACAGAGTTTCATAATTGGAGGGGGGGGGGAGGGAGTTATGGAGAAAATCGATGTATGGGTAGTATCATATATAATATGGCTTAGTGAAGGTATAACTAAGAGGTATTGATTATTTGATTGGAGCGTTTTGGATGAGTTACAAGGGATAAGCAGTCTATCGATAAATTCTGGGGTGTGAAAAATTCTGGATTTCAATTTTAGAAGTAAAATTTTCTAAGTTATTCTATGGGAAATTGGTAGCCCCTAAAAGCCCATGTTCTGCACCTTTGAGGATCCAGGCTGCTGTGTCACTGCATGCTGCCATCCCTTGTGGCTTCAGCTCTCCATTAACCTGAAGTAGGGTATGTTTTAATTGGAGACCCCTGGAGAATACCTTCCAGAACTGCAGCGGGTTTTCCCTCAGGTGATGAGATCAGAGAAACAAAGGAACAATTGTTTTCCATTCCTAGGAAAGCAGTGCTTTCTTGCTGTCTCTGCACCAAAACTCAAGAAACCCTTTCACTTAACCTTTAGTGTGCTACACAGCATTCTGAAATCACCAGAACTACAAAAGGAAGGGGATATGTGCTTAAATCCCTTAGAACTTACACACATACCTCTCTGCTTTTTAATTCTGTATTTCATGCAGTTGTTCAACTACCAGGTGTTAATCTTTTTTTTTTTTTTTTTTTTGCTAAATGTTGCATGTTGATTGCATACGATACTTCACGAGAATCATCTTAAAAGAAAATACCCCAGGGAGGCTGAGGCTAGATTTAAAAAAAAATAATAATAATGCTCTTTTTTTAAGCAGACTGTTTCATCTGGTATAAATTTCAAAGTAGGCAAAATGAATAGAACATAGATGTACTTCACAGAATAACTGCACTTAAATATCCTGAACCACCAAGGGGATCCTATGACTGTTAGTCAAAACAATAGGTAGCACACACACTAAGAACATTTGTTATGACTAGTTTTATTCCTTTTTTACACAGCACTACCAATTTATGCAGTGCTGTGATGCAGGGTAAACAGAGAAATCAATACAGGGAATGAGATACAATGGAACGTATACTGCAATGAGCTTGAATGAATGTGTAACGCAAAACATGAAAATGAACAGCTCTGACTGAGAGCTGTTTTCCAAAGAGTTTTGCCACAGTTGCAGATCTGGAAAGACTTGAAGGCCTCGTTGGAATAGTCATAACAACCATTTCGCTTAGCTATGAAATGGGAGACAGCCTGTTATAATTCTAGTCCGGCTGTGTTTCATAACAGCCAAGTGTGTGAGTCTACATACCATCCACCTAATTATATAAAACTGGGTGCCCAACTATATTATTTAGCACACAGTGAGATGCCCAGTTTATAGAATAATGTCAGTTGCATGCACAACTTAAATTAACAGCCAACTATTGGCTTCAATCAGTGGCAGAGCTATGGGTGGGCTCAGGCACACCCACTTTAGGTTCAGACCCACCCAGTAGCAGTACATTTATAAAGTAGCTGATGGGGAAACCCCAAGTTCTGCCCGCTAAAAACTCCTCAAACCTCTCCAACTGTGTACCTTTAAAGGGCCAACCTTTGCTGACAGTGAGCAGCATGACTGATAGACTTTGCCTGCACTGACCCTACGACCTTCGTTTTGATACACTCCGCCCCTGCAAAAACAGGAAGTTGTATCAGAAGGAAGACTATGGGGCAAGCACAAGCAGTATGTATCAGTCACACTGCTCTCTGTCAACAAAGACTGGCTGTTTGAAAGGTAGGCAGCAGAGGCAGACACCAGATCAGATCACCTCACCTGGGTGGGAGAGGGAGAGATGGGATCTTCTGTTCACCCAACTGGGGTCCAGGCCCATTCAAAATTGGTTATCTGACTATGTCTCTGGTATTAATTGCCATTAATTGGCACCAATTGGATAAATGATGATCAGTTGCATTAAACACAGCAGAAATATCAAATTGAAACAAAATCCCCTTTCTCTACTCAAATACGATTTATTTTCTGTTATCAAAGTTAATAATAATAATGTCTCAGTACTATGAATGGAACAGAATCCATGTTGCGTAAAATGTAAAATCTCATGGCAAGATAGAAATTAAGAAAATAGGAGGCGATTAGAGCTGATGTGATAATGGCCATACGCTAATTTTGAAATTAGTGCATGGCCATTAAAAGGAAAACCAAATTGCGTCCATTTTAAAGCCACACGAAAACAGGTGACGGGACAATCGCGCGCCAGACACCAGCACGCCGACAATCGAGCGCTGACAATTTGGCACAAGACACAAGTGCGCCACGGTAAAACTTAGTTTTAAAGAGCTCTGATGGGGGTGTGGGGGGGTAACCCCCTACTTTACTGCATACTCTTCGCGCTGCCGTTGGGTGGGGTGTGTGTAGGAATTTCACACAGGAAACACACATACGCAGTCTTAGAGTCAAGAAGGAGGCGCTGCCAGGGGCTAGCTCCGAGTCCCTTTTTATTATGCTTCTAAGCTAATGACATCATAGTAACTCCCTCGTTTACACATCTCATGATTGGTGGGTACAAAGGTATATGCTTTTACATTGGTGGATACAAAGAAAGATACATGCTTATACATCGTGATCACCCTCCCCATACCTCGTGCTTTTACCTTGTGATCATCCTCCAACTCAGCACTTAGACAAGGGCTTAAGGCCTTAAGGCCTGTCAGCTGATGTCCTTTCCTAATAAGGACTGCTCAAATAAGATAAGCATGTGACAGCCCATAGGTTATAATGCATACTCCTTAAGCTATTTTAATTAGCCTTAAGCTCAGGGCCTGCACGTAGGAAAAGTCTGACTGTTGCCCATATAAGGGATAAGGGTAAACCTGTGTCAAGTTAATATGTGACAAGGGTCTTGTGACAAGATGCTAGCATTTTCCTTTACTTAGAATGGCTGCATGGCAAGAAGAGAGAGGAATGGGAATAATTCATAATTCTTTCACAGGGGCTTATAATTCTTACTCAGGGCCTAGATCCGCACACAGGGCCTAGATCTGTACACAGGGCCTAGATCAGTGTGCCGACCTGGCCTGGTTCAGAACTTATCAGATCTCTATCTCTACAGGTGTGTGTGTGTGTGGGGGGGGTGCAACCCCCCACATTATAGAGAAAACGGAACTTTTCCCGAAAAAAATTGGAAAAAGTTCAGTTTTCTCTATAATGGAGGGTTCCAGCCCCCCAAACCCCCCAACAGCAGCGCAAACACTTTGCAGTAAAGTGGGGGGTTCCCCACTCACACCCCGCTTCGGAGCTCTTTAAAGCTAAGTTTTCCCATGGCGCGCTGGTGTCTTGCGCTGAATTGTCTGCCCTCCATTGTCGGCGTGCTGGTGTCTCGCGTGCGACTGACTATGAACCCGAAAACATGGCTTTTCAACATGCGTGAAACTCATAGGCTACAAACAGCGCAGCCCACTTTTTAGCATGACTTTATTTATTTATTTATTTATTGAGTAACAACATGAATACAAAAATATCAAGGATTTAAAGTAATGAGTGAGAGGTTTTTGGTCAATGAACAAGAATCCTAACTTGCATTATTATTTCAATGTTCATTCATTGAACAGAGCAGGATTTCTGAGACCTTTTCCTCTCAACACACACATAACTTTTAAGTTGTGGGGTAGAAACCTTGTTGTGGTGTAAAATATACATTCATAGAGGTTTCTTGGCATTTTCATTATTATGGTGTTCCTTTATTAAAAGGGCCCCATAAAGTTAAATTAGGCGCCAACTGGTCTTAAGTGCCAATGATAGTCTTTATGTGGCATTAATTGGCACAAATTTGCAGTTACACACCTAACTGCACTTAGGTGCTATTCTGTAATCTAAGGCCTGGGTTCCCTAAGGGTTGCCGATCGTGTGTCAATCATGTGACGGCACCCTATGGAGAATCGTGCCTCTGCAAAAGATAGGTGCCAGAAATGTATAACAGGTTTTTGCTGGCCCACATTTCTGGTGCCTATCTTTGTCGTGAATCTTGCCTATGTAGGCATTTTAGACCGCCTAAGACCACATCCGGCCTTAGCCACATCCATAATGGCATTCAGCAGCCTAAAGTGCATATTATTTACATTTCACACTCCTCTCCCTGCCACACACATGCATTCGAGCTCCTTCCCCATACCTCTTTAACTTCAGCGCGAGCAGCAACAAAAATGCTGCCTGCATCGGCTTCAGCCCTTTCTCTGACATCACTTCCGAGAAGAAGTGACATAAGAGAGAGCTCCGAAGCTGACGTGGGCATCAATTTCTTTGCTGCTCATGCCAAATTTAAAAAGGTACAGGGAAGGGGTGCAATCATGTATGCAAGCATGCAACAGGGGGGCGGGGAAGAGGACGAGAGAGGTGTGCCACCGATTATCCTCAATATGCCACTGAAGGAGATGTTCCTACTTACATATATGCCTCCATTATTATGTTATTCAAAAATTAAATCTTATGGTTTGAGACAACAATCTGTTTTTCAATTTCCAAAGGTAAGAGGGATAAAATATTTCAGAGTGTTTGCTCAGACATGGGCATATTAGGCAGCCAATCTTTGGAGAATTACCAGATCAAATTGATTTAATAGGAAATTATAAGAGTTTTAAGAAATCTTTGAAAATATAAGAATAGCCTTACTGGGTCAGACCAATGGTCCATCAAGCCCAGTAGCCCGTTCTCAAGGTGGCCAATACAGGTCAATAGTACCTGGCCAAAACCCAAGGTGTAGCAATATTCCATGCTACCAATGCAGGGCAAGAAGTGGCTATCTCACTAACTTTTCCTCCAGGAACTTGTCCAAAACTTTCTTAAAATCAGCTACGCTATCCGCTCTTACATCCTCTGGCAATGTGTTCCAGAGCTTAACTATTCCCTGAGTGAAAAAATTTTTCCTCCAATTGGTTTTAAAAATATTTCTCTGTAACTTCATCGGGTGTCCCCTAGTCTTTGTAATTTTTGATGGAGTGAAAAATCAATCCACTTGTACCTGTTCTACTCCACTCAGAATTTTGTAGACTTCAATCATATCTCCCCTCAGCCGTCTCTTTTCCAAGTTGAAGAGCCCTAACCATTTTAGTCTTTCCTAATACAAGAGTAGTTCCATCCCCTTTACCATCTTGGTCGCTCTTCTTTGAACCTTTTCTAGCGCCACTATATCTTTCTTGAGGTAAGGAGACCAGAATTGAATGCAATACTCCAGATGAGGTTGTACCATGGAGCGATACAGGGGCATTATAATATTCTTAGTCTTGTTAACTATACCTTTTTAAAAATAATTCCTAGCATTCTATTTGCTTCATTGGCCGCCACCGCACATTGGGCGGAAGATTTAGGGAATATGTTTTGAACAAGTTGTAATTTGTTTTGTTATTTTAATTTTTAATTCTTTGATATTGTGCGTATTTCTCTTATGTAAACCATTATGAACTTTTTGAAGTATTAACGGTACAGGTAGTCCCAGAGTTACAGACACCTGACTTAAGTACAACTCATGCTTAGGAATGCAGTTGCAGCTTCATTTGATTTCACTGAGCAATACTTCCAGTGGCATAGACTCCTACACTTCTCCTGCAGAAAATTCAGGAATTATGCATGGCCACTTTAAGAACAGTGTGTGGTTATGCATGCTGAACCTTAGAGCAGGGGTGTCAAAGTCCCTCCTCGAGGGCCGCAATCCAGTCGGGTTTTCAGGATTTCCTCAATGAATATGCATGAGATCTATTTGCATGCACTGCTTTCATTGTATGCTAATAGATCTCATGCATATTCATTGGGGAAATCCTGAAAACCCGACCAGATTGCGGCCCTTGAGGAGGGACTTTGACACCCCTGCCTTAGAGGGAACACTGGTTAGGGACAGCTGGCCCTTTTGTCAGCCAGGAGCAGATGTAAGCAGCAAGAATCTTAAAATCTACAAGTTCTGAGTTACATACAAATCCAACTTAAGAACAGCTTTAAAAACGTAACTCATTCTTAACCTGGGGACTGCATGTATAGAAATAAAATGTGTATTGTATTGTATTGTATTTTGATAAAGGAAAATCAGAGCAGTGGTTTTGTGCAACATGAATTAAGTTGTTCATGAATATGTGAAATGAATAAGAAGCATCATAACATGTTTAGCATTTTCAATGGCAGCGCAATTCATTCTAAACTGAGCCCACATGAAGGCAACAAACGTTCTGTGCTTTGTCTACCTCTTTTGTCTGTGTATTAATTTCAGTTGAATAAACCCATTCAGAGACTATTTAGGTCTTCTTCATGTTGGCAAGTCTGTGTCTTCCACAGGCTGAATTAAGCTCTGAATATTTCAGTTTTTCCACAAACCTTGATACAGTAATGACGTAGCCATTGAAATATTTTGTCGCTCACCGATTTGCATGTTAAATTTAGGATGCTTTTGAAAATGATCATCTGCCTTCAAAATAGCCTCCTTTGCATTAACTGTTCTCGAATAAATATTATAAGGATTATTTACTAAAAGTATGATAATGTGTACATCTTTAATGCCTTTTAAGGGATAAGTTATCGAGGGCTTTTACCACACCTCGATTTACCATGGCAAACGGTGATAGCCCAGTACTACAGGTTACTGATTCCTAAGGCAAAAGAATAACGCTGCATGTAAGCAATCTCACATGCACTGTTATTTTACAGGCCTGGGCAGAATCTTAAAGAGGTCATAAGAACATAAGAACTGCTGCAGCTGGGTCAGACCAGTGGTCCATCGTGCCCAGCAGTCCGCTCACGCGGCGGCCCTCTGGTCAAAGACCAGCGACCTAACTGAGACTAGCCCTAGCTGAGTACATTCCGGTTCAGCAGGAACTTGTCTAACTTTGTCTTCAATCCCTGGAGGGTGTTTTCCCTTATAACAGACTCCGGAAGAGCATTCCAGTTTTCTACCACTCTCTGGGTGAAGAAGAACTTCCTTATGTTTCTACGGAATCTATCCCCTTTCAATTTTAGAGAGTGGCTTCTCGTTCTCCCTACCTTGGAGAGGGTGAACAACCTGTCCTTATCTACTAAGTCTATTCCCTTCAGGTCATCAAGGAAACAGAAAAAATAATCTATGCTCTGGATTTATATACCATGTCATCAATGAAAACCCTCATCCGACAACCTAGAGAGAAGATAGCTAATTCTCCTTAAAACAATTTTCTAAGAACTGTTGAAATAACAATGTTTACATAGATTTACGGAAAATTTGGAAGGAGCAAAAAGTTCTAACACAAGAGGAAATCCCATTCCAAATCACTGTAAAATTATATGAGAAAGATCGAGCAATATTACCAACAGATTTTATTCCTTTTAAAGATGGAAAGGACAGTTCAAATTTCTGAGAGTTTCTTGAATCAGAAGATCTCTGGTTATTCAAAGATAGAGGAATCAAAGACGTAAAAAGTCCATGTATGATTTTTAAAACCACAGAAGCGCATTTAAACTATAAGATAGACAGGGAGCCAGAGGAGGCACATGATCAAATTTTCTCATACCAAATATCCATGTCATCTATTATCTAGGTACCCCGATCTAGGTACCTAATAGTAGGTGATTTTTATAGAATCAGGGTCTTTGTTTTGGTCATCCTTCTGAGATTGTTATCATCAGGTATTAGAATAGCCTTGCTGGACATGCAAATACAGTAATGATTTTCAGTAAACCTACCATATTAGTCTAGAAAAATACATCAAAAGACTAAAAGATGACTACTAAAAAATATCATTATCTTTTACTAAGGTGCGCTAGCGTTTTTAGCACGTGCTAAAGATTAGCGCGCGTTAACCATGCGCTAAACAATAATACTAACGCAAGCTCTATGAAGGTATTAGTGTTTAGCACGCGCAGCATTGTAGCGTGCACTAAGCGCGCTAAAACCGCTAGCGCACCTTAATAAAAGGAGCCCTAAGTCTGCCTTCTGCAGTGATTTATAATGCCTTAAGCTATGCCGTTTCCTGAATATGAATATTTCTTTCTAGTAAGATGGTATCTTAAACGGAGCTATATACACTGTCATTAAACTACACACACTGCATGCATAGATGACATAGGACAAGTTAGATGCAAAGTAAGGTTTGGAAAGCGTCCAAATATGTATGAGCTTGTTATAATTTCTGTTGTAAGAGGTTGATCTAAGGACAACAGGGGATAGAACAGATTGAGTTATGGAAAGCAGGAAGACGTGGCCAAATGGATTTAAAATTGACTTTAATACAGGAAATGAAAGATGTCAGTTTATGCAAGGAGGGAGACAAGTGCTAGCCTTGAGGTCTTCTGATTCACTTTGTATGCAATATAGCTTTGGACTTATTAGCAAATAATATCAAAAGGAACTAGTTCAGACTGATATTCCTTGGAATATTTCCTAAAGTGAAGATCGTGCTCTAACACAGTGTTCCTCAACCTTTTGACACCTATGGACCGGTGGAAATAAAATAAATATGTTGTGGACCTGCACCGGTCCGCGAACCGGCAGTTGAAGAACACTGGGCTAAGTCGTGGGCCAGACCCCGCCCATCTCCACCCAATCTCCGCCCCATACCCCACCCCAATAATAGTACTAATTATAACACCATTTTATCCATTCATTTTTCATATATACACACCCACAAAATAATCGTATTAACAACACATAATGGTTAACCACAAAATTAAACAACACAAAGCACACTGTATGCTTCTCAATATCCATTCCTACCAGAACACAGATAACCCCATGCAAATACAGGACCAAAAACGTCAGAGAAGGCTTCCGGTTCAGGCGCAGGACGCGCGTAGAAGCCTTTGCCCACGGCTTTGTGCACTGCAGCACTGAGGAAGAAGGAGCCGGCCTGAAGACTACGTTGCATCGATTGCACCGTGGACCGGCGGCTGATGAGCACTGTCTGGGGCCCAATGCACATGCCGGCCCTGTGGACCGGCAGGAAATTTCTGCAGACCAGCACCGGTCTACAGACTGGTGGTTGAAGAACACTGTTCTAACACATGGATCTTTAAGAAACACCTTGGAAGATCATGGATTTGTCTTAGATTTCAAGGTACCAAAGTCTATCCAATTTAACTCACCAGATACCAAATAACCCTTCTTTTACACAGCCACACTGGCGGCTGCCAGTACAGTAATTGCCACGAAGCCCATAGGGATTTAAAGGGCTTTGGGGCTTTTGCCACATGGCAGCTGCTAAGGGGGAGAAATGTATTGGCTAATTCAAAATCCTCTTAGAATAATACAATACAATACAATCTTTATTTGTATACCGGCAATATCTCCATGAAGTTCACAGCGGATTACATGAGTAATTATGGTGATACAAATTAAAAACAAGTATTACAATATTTAGGAATCACTCGTAACAAATTCTCGAAAAAGATAAGTCTTTAAGGGCTCCTTTTACTAAGGTGCGCTAGCGTTTTTAGCACGCGCTAAATAAGCTCTATGGAGGCGTTAGCATTTAGTGTGCCCGGCATTGTAGCGCACGCTAAGTGCACGCTAAAACCACTAGCGCACCTTAGTAAAAGGAGCCCTAAGTATTTTTTGAAGCATTTAAAATTAGATTGCTGGTTAATATTAGTTGGTAATGCTTTCCACAGTTTTGTGCTTGATATGCTCATGTGGAGTTAAATGTCCTATTGTATCTAATGTTCCTAATGATTAGATACCGAAAAGTATCATTGTTTCTTAGGTTCAAAGATGGATTATTAGAAAATTTAACGAGATGTGGCATATAGTCTGGAGTTTCTCCAAACCGTATTTTAAATAGAATACAATAGAATTTATACAGTATTCTCCCTTCTATGGGTAGCCAGTGTAATTCATGTAAATAAGGTGTAATCTTATCACTTTTTTGCAATCTGAAGATTAATCTAATGGCTGTATTCTTTAGCATTTGGAGGGTTGTTGGTTTTTTTATATATATATAAATTTAGGCCAATCTTAAAAGGTGACATTGCAATAGTCCAGTTGAGACAAAACTAAAGATTGTTCTAATAGCGGAATTGATAATTATCTAAATACTTTCTAATCCTTCTAAGTTTCCAGAAAAGATCAAAAGTTTTTTTTTTTTAATTAATAAGTTGACCTGAGGTAATAGTGAAAGGTTGTGATCAACATGAACTCCTAATATTCTTATTGCTTTAGCCAGTGAAGAGAACAAACAAACTGTGTGAATAAACATATTGGGCTCCTTTTACGAAGCCGCGTTAGCGGTTTAACGCGCGTAATAGCGCACGCTAAACTGCCAGACGTGCTAGCCGCTACCGCCTCCTCTTGAGCAGGTGGTAGTTTTTCGGCTAGCGCTTGATTAAAAGTTGTGCACGCTAAAGCCGCTAATGCGGCTTCGTAAAAGGAGCCCATTATTGGATACAATGATTTGACATAGATCCTAACCTTCTCAGATTAAGAACAAAACACAATTAAAAAAAAAATGCAAGCCTTGCATAGTACTTAGCAATTTTTGTTTCAAACCAAATATGGCTTACCGTATTTTCACATAGATAACGCGCACCCGTGTAAAACGCGCACACGGGTATAGCGCGCAAAAAACACATATTTATGTACATAAATTTTTATATACCGCGCACACCCGTATACCGCGCATGCTGCCCGACTCTCCTTTCGCCCGCCCCAACTCTCCTCTGGAGACCCCGACTCTGTTTTCGCCCGCCCCGACTCTCCTTTCCTCCTTGAAGTCCTGTCCCTACCCTGAAAGCCTGATGCCCCCCCCCGACGTCCGATTCACCCCCCCGCAGGACCGCTCACACCCCCACCCCGAAGGACCGCTCGCACGCACCTGCACCCCCACCCTGAAGGACCGCTCGCACCCCCACCCCGAAGGAGCGCTCGCACTCCCACCCCGAAGGACCGCTCGCACCCCTACCCGAAGAACCACTCGCACCCCCACAGCCTCAACCCCCTCCCCCATGGAGAAGCAGTCTACCTTGTTTCCAGATGCCAGCGAGCCCAGCTGTTTTCTCTGCCGGCGGTCCCGCCCCTTCTCTGAGCCCTGCTGCGCTGCTTTTTCTTCCGGCGGTCCCACCCTTTCTCTGACATCAGAGAAAGGGCGGGACCGCCTGAAGAGGAAGCAGCGTAGCACAGGGCTCTGAGAAGGGGCAGGACCACCGGCAGAGGAAGCAGCTGGGCTGGCATCCGGAAACAAGGTAGACAGCTTCTCCATGGGGGAGGGGGGAAGGCTGTGGGGGTGCGAGAGGTCCTTCGGGTGGGGGTGCGAGCGGTCCTTCGGGGTGGGAGTGCGAGCGCTTCTTCCGGGTGATGAATCGGGCGTCGGGGGGGGGGGGAACTATGTAAAAAAAATTTTGTACAACACGCTCACGCGTATAACGCGCAAGGGTATGCGCGGTTTGTAAAAACCACGTATAACGCGCGCGTTATATGCGAGAAAATACGGTAATAATGCATAACTTGGGGAAAATGTAGACAAAAGCCAAACACGGGGAATGGAATATTTAAAAATTGCTATGGGATGTGTCAGCAATCACCAGTGAGTATACAGAGCTTTTTACTTGTCTAGTGTTTAAATTTTTGGATCACAAATAAATTCCTTTTGAAGCATTTGCTTCCTCACACACTCTCTCCCTATTTCAGCCCTGCACGAACCATTTCATAATTTTACAAATACTACCACTGCTACTAATTATCATTTCTGTAGCGCTTAAACATTCAAGAGACAGTCCCTGCTTAGTAGAGCTTACAGTCTAATTACAAATCTAGTGATATAAGTCAAGCAAAAGGACTACAGCTTTATGTAACCAGTTGCTTGCACTGCGATTAAAAATGATCATCCATGTCCATAGTTAGTTCACTGGCTGCAACCTGTGTCACAGCCTGGCCATAACCATCATATCAGTCAAAAAACAGATGGTCTGCTTTAGTTGTCATATTTCGTCATAGCCTGCTAGTAAGGAACTGGATGTAATGATCCTGTTATTCTTGACATAGACAACTGGGCTTTTTAATAGGGAATGTGTTAGACAGATTCTCCTTCCCACCAGTAATCCTTCTCATCAGGATTCAATTCCTTATTTGTCCTTTGAAAGCCTTAGCTGGCCCCACAGATTCCCCATCATAAGTGAAAAGGACACAGCTGAACTTTTCTACCTCTTACTTAGACTTCACATGCATCCTGAAATACAGTACATTTAACAGAATATTCATGCCAGTTTCCAAAGATATACCACATCTTTGGAAAGTAAAGTCCAGGAAAGCCTGTGAAATTAAATCATGTCTGATTTATTTATTTGGTTGTTTAGTCCAGTATTCTTCAACCACAGGTCCATGGACCAGTGCTGGTCCACAGAAATTTCCTGCCGGTCCACAGGACCAGCACGTGCATCAGGCCCAAAACAGTGTTCTTCAACCGCAGGTCCACGGTGCGATCAATGCGGCGTTATCTTCGAGCCAGCTCCCTCTTCCTAACTGATTCAGTTTACAAAGCCACGTTGCAACGTCAGAGGGAAGGCTTCCAGATGAGGCACGGGACGTGCAAGGTGCAATTAGTACTATTATGGGGGCGGGGTCTGGGGTGGAGCTTGGGTAGAGACGGGCGGGATCTGGCTCATGACTTAGCCCAGTGTTCTTCAACCGCCGGTCCATGGACCGATGCCGGTCCACAGAATAATTCTTTTATTTCTGCCGGTCCATAGGTGTAAAAAGGTTGAAAAACACTGGTTTAGTCCATCCTCCCAAAAGAGCCCAGAATGGGTTACAGGTCAACATACATAATTACACAATTGGATAGTACAGACATACTCTCACATAATGTGATGCAATTTTCTTGGTAACAGCATTGACGATAGATAGTGACAAGTTAGGCATATTCTTTATACAATACACTCAAACCTTGGATAGCGAGTAATGTGGTGTGCAAGTGTTTTGCAAGACGAGCAATATACGCGTGTCACATTCCGGAACTTGGAGGCGAGGAGGATGGCAGTTTGAATGCAGAGCTCCTCTCCCTGGACAATCTGCCTGCTTTTAAATATCAGCAGCAGTGGGAGATCAATTGCTTTTACACCTAAGCAGCAACGGGACCAACCCACCAAAAACCCACAGTCCCGGTCCTGAAAAATATGAGCTCCACCCTCCCTGCAGTTCGCTAGGAAAATCAACTGCTTTTACACCTAAACAGCATCAAGACCAGCCGCCACTATCGAGAGCTTTTGTCCCAATCCAGCCAGACGTATATGCTCTTCACCATACAATTTGTTGGAGAGATCAATCTGCCTGCTTTTAAATATCAGCAGCATTGGGAAAACAACTGCTTTTACACCTAAACAGCAGCGGGTCCATCCGCAACCACCAAGAACCCACAGACCCGAACCTGCCAGGAATGTGAGATCCGCCCCCCCTACAATTCGATAAGAAGATCAACTGTTTTTACACCTAAGCAGCAATAGGACCAGCCGCCCCTACCGGGAACCCTTTGCCACGATCCAGCCAGACATATAAGATCTTCCCCCAGCATTCCATTGGATAGATCAATCTACCTGCTTTTAAATATCAGCAGCAGTGGGAGAACAACTGCTTTTACACCTAAGCAGCATTGGGACCAACCGCAACTACCAAGAGCCCATAGACCAGATCATGACAGGAGTGTGAGCTCCACACCTCCTGCAGTCCGCTAGGAAGATCAACTGCTTTAACACCTAAGTAGCAGCAAGACCAGTTGCCTATAATAGGAGCCCTTGCCCCGATCCAACCAGGCATGTGAGCTCCTCCCCCTATATCCCGTTTAAGAGATCAATCTACCTGCTTTAAATATCAGCAGCAGTAGAAAAACAACTGCTTTTACATACAAGCAGCAGCGAGACCTACCGCAACCACCAAGAGCCCACAGACCCGATCCTGCCAGGAGTGTGAACTCCTCCCCCTGCAGTCCATTGGAGAGATCAATCTGCCTGCTTTTAAATATCAGCAGCAGTGGAGATCAACTGCTTTTACACCTAAGCAGCAACGAGACCAGCCACAACCACCGAGAGCACACAGACCCGATCCTACCAAGAGTGTGAACTCTTCCCCCCATGCAATCCGCTAAGAAGATCGACTGTCGGCTCCGGGCGGCTTTCCCGCAGAGGAGAGAATCCTGCATTCACCATGGGCCTCATCTGGGGCAGCCTCCTTGGAGTGGCTGGGGCACGGGCAGTGTGTCTGGGAGGGAATGCATTGATGGGAGAACATCGCAGGGGAAGAGACATAGGCATCCTGGGACTGTCTGCCAAGTCTCTTCCCTGAAGAAGCCCTTTCTGGAAACGTCAATCGCTCCTCCTAAACTTACTTGCTACACTTCATCACTGACGCTGATACCGTGGATTGAAGACAAAGTTTTATTTTATTTTTCTTTCCAGCTTATGATTTATCTTTAATCTTATCTATTGTTTTGCCTTTTGTCTTTGTTTTGTTCTATTTCTATCATTTAAATTTCTCCAGAATTCTACTGTTCAACGGCTCCCCCTTCTGCTTCTATTCCTTTCTCTCCTCTCTTCTACCTTCCAAAGTATTTAGATCAATGCTGTCTTGTTAAAATGTTTATTTTATTTTTATTTTTCCTCTAACTCTACTTTTCACTTCTCTATTACCCTCCAGGTACTTTAGTTAGATTGTGAGCCTTCGGGACAGTTAGGGAATTTTTCAAGTACCTTTCTTATTTCTAATCTTAATGTATATTTTCTGTAAACCGCTTAGAACCTAACGGATGTAGCGGTATATAAGAAATAAATTACATTACATTACATCGCATCGCTGATCGTGGCTGATTGCAAATTAAACTGTAAATTGGGATGCACTTGTAACGCAGGCCAATACCTTTTGACAATCTCACATATTTTGTGACTGTTGACCGAATATAGTAAAATGCTGTCACAGGGTAGGACCTGCAACTGAGCCGGGTAGTGAAAGGACACCAATACCTAGAGCTAGGCAGGGGAAAATGTTCTTCCAAACCCTCACCAACCCCTCAACCCAGAACTACAGCCAGACAAGGAAGGTTCAGTGAGAAGCAAGAAAGTACCTATTTGTTTTCGCTGGAATTAGGGAAGGGAGAACAATGGGTAAGGGGAACTAAAAGTACTCAGGATATTGTTCCTAGGGGCAGGGTGCACCCCACATCTCCTAACATTCATGGGGGACACAATTCCAGGCAACACCAGGAATGCTCTAGTCCTCAATTTAGTCAGGAAAAAGCCACACCTGTTGCTTATTATCCTGAGACTTATAGGGACCAGCAGCAGTGCTCAGACAGGAGGTAGCCACTGAACCAGCCCACACTGGAGAGAAAGCTAAATGGAGACAGGAGACCAGTTCCAAGGACACGCAGCAGCATACCTCAGCCCAACACCCAGATCAGATCTAACTTTATGGATGCTGAAATGTTAGATGAATTCAGGAGGGAAACGTCAGATAATGAAGACTATTTAGGCCATGAGGAAGTCATGGACTTTAAAGAGGGAAATGTTGATTCTGACCAGTGGGATATGGAAACCAATGGGGTTTAAAGGAAGTTATGCAGAGACTGTGACAAATAGCAAAACTGAGAAGTTAAATGGACTTGCTAGTTTTGTTGTGCTAGTTAAGGGTCTGGCTGTCTCTGTAACCTTAAGGCATAAGAAAGGTTACTGAAAGCCTTAGCGGCTCATGAATGTTCCTTGCATTCTTTTTGGGCAAGAACCACAGAGTTTCCAGGCTGTTGTGATTAGCACCGCACAGCCTTGGCAGTAGTTGGAGACCTTTTTCCTTTTTTGGGGTTTCTTTTTCATAGACTTAGTTGGGAGGGAGCACAGCCAACGGTCATTTTGGGAGGAGGTCCCTTCTGCCCTGAGCTCCGCATCCAAGGAGTTCAGAGGCAGGATCCAGTCTAAAGCTGCCAGAAGATATTAGGAGCAAGAGACTGTGTCAAACTGCATGAAAGTATTTTGAAAGTAGTTTGGAATCTATGGACTATTTCAGTGAGGTAGAGAAGAGTCATTTTGGACTATATCTGGGAAATACAAGTTGTTTTTTTTCTTTTGAACTGTGAATACAATTGTGGGGAAAGCTGAAGTTCCTGTTGGAATATAGAAGTTTGTGTTGGAAGCAAAACTGGGTGTTTTTACTTGATCCACCAACTCCAATTTGTACTGATAATCCGCTCGGTCAGCACTGTGTGCTCTGGGCTCTTTCGGCCACTCCTGCTTGGGCGCGGCCTGGCCTGGTGATACACGGTGACAGTGCACACAAGTGGATTCCCCTCCCGAGATCGAGTTCAAGCACACACAACATACGCACATCTCACGCTGAGCGCGGCTGAACATAATAAAAGCATCACACCCAATTCACCCGCAGTTCAAGCGTGCTTTACAAGTGTGCATATCTTTTGCACTGTATTTTATACAGTACAGTACAGTATTTTGGGTTGTGGAACAAATCGTCTGAGTTTCCATTATTTCCTATGGGGAAATTCGCTTTGATATATGAATGCTTACGGAACAAATTATGCTCGCAAACCAAGGTTTTATTGTATCTTTCCAATCTATGCCACAAATTTCCTTACTTTCCAGTTCACTCTTTTCCAAGATCTTATTCAATAGTGTTAAACTCTTCCTTCCCTCCTTGCCTCAACCCACATGAACAAAAAAAAAAAAAAGAAAAGAAAAATCTTAACTAAATGTCCCCTCAAGGAACCCTTTTTTAAGAACCCCCCTCCTTCCTTGTGCACAGTGCTAGGAAAGAAGAAGAAAGTAATTCCCTCAGCAGTCACTCTCCATGCCACTCTGTTAAAGTTTACAAAAATCAGGGTCACCTGGCATCTACTCCAAGCGTCTTTCCTTCCTCTACATCAGTGTCTCACAAACTCTCCAGAGCTGCAGCACACTAACATGGCTGTGGCTGGAGAGTATCCGGAAATATGCAGATGTTGACACAATGATGTCATGCACATGCGTGATGTCATCATGTCGACATCCACCCAGAGGTCCTCTAGACGGGGTCTTGAGCCGCCAGTGAGGGAGTGCTAGAAGAAGAGAGGCGTAGAGAAGAGGCACCAGCTGACTGCCTACAGGACGTGCCTCTTGCCGCAAGAGGCACGTCCTTTAGGCAGTCAACTGGCGCCTCTCCTCCTTGCTGGTGTCTCGCGGCACACTTGTTTGCAATACAATTATGTACATAAAAAGATGGTGCCAGCTGGAGAATTCCTTCCTGCCCTCATTTATTTATTCAATTTTCTATACTGCTCTCCCCAGGGAGCTCAGAATGGTTTACATGAATTTTATTCAGGTATTCAAGCATTTTTCCCTATCTGTTCCGGTGGGCTCACACTTTATCTAATATACCTGGGGCAATGGGGGAATTAAGTGACTTGCCCACAGTCACAAGGAGCAGCATGGGTTTGAATAGGGTTACCAGATGTCCAGATTTTCCCAGACATGTCCGGGTTTTGGAAAGCTTTCCTTCGTGCAGGAGGGCATCCATGCATGTGCGGATATGACACATTGATGTCACGCGTGTGTTGTATCATTGTGTCTCATCAGCACATGTGCTGCCCGACAAGAACAGGCAGCAGAGTTGTGGGGCTGGGGCGGGATTGGAGGCGGGGCAGAACTGAGGCGTGATGGGAAAGGGATGGGTGGGCCTAGGGGTCTGGATTTTCCAGATGGAAAATCTGGTAAACCTATGTTTGAACTTTGTGACAAACCGGTAGCCAGCTTTGTCCCTGTAATGGATAAAAGCAGAGCACGGTCCCTGGTCAGGAGAACTGACCAGGTTAAAAGTAAGGATATTGAAATGGCTGACTGCCCCTCAGACAGTGAGGTAGAGCAGGAAGGGTTTAAGCCTAAGGTTATTCAGCACTGCATGCCATATCAGAATAAATACACCAGAAAGCCTGTTAGAACTTTTACTTAGAAGTGGAGACCTAGTCCTGCAAGATATTCACACTATCAGCCGAGGAGAAACCAGAGTTATTTCCCTAGGGATTTCCAGCCCAATCTCCCTGCTCCTAGGAGAGAGGGGTGGGGCTATGACACACGTAAAAGCAGAGCCCTGAATCACAGAGAGGAGGCAGGAATGGAGGCCGGACAAACAGCAAGGAGGAGCAGCAGAGGAAACAGGAAGGTGAGGAGAGAAGTCTCTCTCCTCAGCTCTACAGCAGTGAGGACGTGGATATGGCAGAAGACTTCCCAAGCCTGAGCCCAACTGCTGAGAAAGCTGAGGCAATGGACACTACTGAATTGAGTCTAGAAGCTGACTATAACCCAGAGGGAATGGAGGTTAGTCCATGAGGTGAAGGGAAGCCAGGAAATTGTCTTTCTAAGCTGCGTTTGTGTGCTGGCTCTCTGTAACCTGAGACCAGCTGGCCTTGATTAGGGAGAGAAGGGAAACCTCTCCGTTTTTTGCTCCAGACAGCTCAGAGGTTTTGTTTGCTAAAGAAGCTGTATCTTTGATCATATGAAGCCACTGTGATAAAGCCTCTGTAAAACTAAAAGCTTATCTGACTCCCTGATGTGCTCTGAAAAGCTCAGCTGATACTAATAAGCTCTATTGTACAGCAGAGCTCTGAACGGAGTCTGGAAACTGGACACTTTACCCCGCAAGGTTAGCTGGGAAGCTTGGGACTTTATCTCCAAAGTTTGCTACTTCATTTACCTGTTTGGTTTAGGAGTTTTGCTTTCATTGTTTGAAGTTTATTTTCATGGCATTGCTGTTTATTTGAACCCTGGTGAAGAGGACTATCTTTAAAACAGAGAAAGTCCAGGGGAATGCAATTGTATGCCATACTTGGACTGTAAGCCATTCTGACAACTGAATGATATTATATTTTACTTTTTGCCTGACTTATGAATGTCTTGAGGGTGGCTGACGGTGTTCAGACCCCCCTATCAAATAAAGCATGAGAATGAGATTTTGACCATACCTGAATTGTGCCTCCCTTTATTGGCAAACGTAGCTCAGTGTGGCCTGGGCAGACTAAGCAGGAGCCTAGGTCTGTTTTACCTGAAAAGCCTTCCTCTTTCCTGGGGAAGCCACTCTGACAGGTCAGAATATAGCACAGCTAAACTGCCTGCCGGCCAGAGCAGGGAATAGTTGTATAACAACTTACAACCTCAGGGTGCTAGGGCTGTAGCTTTAACTACTGTACTTCGCAACTTCCCTTAACCACTGCGCCACACACTCCTCATGTCCAGAAAAGATAAATTCTCCAAGATATCTTCCTCCATTGCCTCAGTAGAATATGCTGTCCCAGTTAAATTGCTTGTGTGGGCTCTATCAGCTGATATCTAGTGGCATTTAAACAACAAGTGCCACTGAATACCAGCACTAACTGCTAAATAGCACTAACAGCTGGCTGTTTTGTAGGTCGTCCAGGAGTGGAGTTGGCACTTAAGCAGTTAAGTGTTGATATTAAGCACTTAGCCACCTACATCATTAGCCAGACAAATCAAACCACATATCCTCAGTCCTATCGTTAATCCAGTTTCACTTAGGTGTTCAAATTCTGAACATTAAATTTAACCAGATACGGGATAGCCAGCTACACAAACCTGGGTTTGTATTCGGCGCTGGTGCATGGACAAGGCTGAGAGTTGGATATTCAGGCATAAAGCTGGCCAGCTGAAAACTTTCCCCATCACTTAATAGAATAGTATAAGTGCTTGTCTAAGCATATGCATACATCTATACCCGGTTATGCTAGCATTCGATAAAGGGAAGTCGGTGCCTACTTTCCTGTATAGAATATGTATATAGATTCCCCCCCTTTTTGTCCTGTGTGTCTGTCATAATTAGCTTGTAAGCTCTTATGAGCAGGGACTGTCTCTTGTGTGTTTAATGTACAGTGCCGCATGAACCTGATAGCGCTACAGAAATAATAACAAAAATAGTAGTCGGTGCACTGTTATAGAATTTACCCCACCCCCAACCCCCCTAAATAGGAAGAGAAGAGAGAAAGTCTATAGTGATAGGGAGACAAGGAATAGAAATTGTGTAAGCACTGGCTGGGACATGGAAAGAGGACTGAGAGAGAAAGATTGAATGCTAGGGACAGAAAATGAGAGAGAGCATTGAGTGTTGGGGATATGAAGGCTGCACTGAGAATGAATGAGTAGTGTGGATAGGGGTAAGAAATGAGAGTAAATCGAGTGAGTATTGAATGCATTCAATCTGGGCAGGAGAGAGTGGGCATCCCCTTTGCCGGCCATCAGATAAAGGTATTGGGAGGGGGGGCGTTCGTGGGGTTGGGAGTGGCAGGGGGATCTTGGGGGTGACAGGGAGTGTCAAAGGGATCTTGGGGGGTGTCGGGGTTGATTCGGGGCATGTTTAGTGGGGTTCAGGAGATGATGGGGCCAGCGGCAGGAGGGAGTCGGCTCTTATTTCTTTACAATGTACAAACGATACAGCTTTTCTGGTAAAATGCCTAAAGTCTGCCACCAATACTGTGATTTAGATTTTCAGTAATGCAATTTCAGTTTCTTTGATTACAGACTATAAAGGAAAAGCCTATCCCAAAAGTCACATTTTAGTTTAATGTAACATGATGCCAAGCAGTATAAGGAGGATCTTTCACTGCATTTATTTTATTCAATTAACTAAATCCACAATCTCATGAAATGCAATTTGCACGCCCATTAAAACAGTTTTCCAATACAAGTTGAAATGATTTCTGATTTGCCGTCTTATTAACTTCTTGAGGTTATATAAAACCACTAGCCGAAAAAAAAAAAAAGGAGAGAAAGAAAACCGAAAAAAGGGAACACGCTTTAATTGTTTTATACTGTTCTTTTCCAGTTAGACCAGATAAAGCAAATTTACAGAGTATCAGTAGGGAGTGAATGATAACTGAAGCAAAATACCAACACTGTTCACGAGCGGCTCGGTTCTAAAGATGAATGAGTGAATAAACAGATAAATGAAATCGCAGCAGGAAACAAAGCAAGATTACTCCACACAACCGAGCTACTGAAGGTGGACAAAGCGATGGGACCAGACGGGATCCATCCCAGGATACTAAGGGAGCTCAGAGAGGTTCTGGCGAGTCCTATTAAAGACTTGTTCAACAAATCTCTGGAGACGGGAGTGATTCCTGGGGATTGGAGGAGAGCGGATGTGGTCCCTATTCATAAAAGTGGTCACAGGGATGAAGCAGGAAACTACAGGCCGGTGAGCCTCACTTCAGTTGTTGGAAAAATAATGGAAGTGTTGCTGAAAGAAAGGATAGTGTATTTCCTTGAATCTAATGAGTTACAGGATCCGAGGCAACATGGCTTTAGAAAAGGTAAATCGTGCCAAACAAACCTGATTGAATTTTTTGATTGGGTAACCAGAGAGCTGGATCGAGGACATATGCTAGATGTAATTTACTTGGATTTCAGCAAAGCCTTTGATACAGTTCCTTATAGGAGGCTGTTGAACAAACTTGAAGGGCTGAAGTTAGGACCCAAAGTGGTAAACTGGGTCAGAAACTGACTGTCGGACAGACGCCAGAGGGTGGTGGTTAATGGAAGTCGCTCGAAGGAAGGAAAGGTGACTAGTGGAGTCCCTCAGGGTTCGGTGCTGGGGCCAATCCTGTTCAATATGTATGTAAGTGACATTGCTGAAGGGTTAGAAGGAAAAGTGTGCCTTTTTGCAGATGATACCAAGATTTGTAACAGAGTAAACACCGAAGAGGGAGTGGAGAATATGAAAAAGGATCTGCAAAAGTTAGAGGAATGGTCTAATGCCTGGCAACTAAAATTCAATGCAAAGAAATGCAGAGTAATGCATTTGGGGATTAATAATAGGAAGGAACCGTATATGCTGGGAGGAGAGAAGCTGATATGCACGGACGGGGAGAGGGACCTTGGGGTGATAGTGTCCAGAGATCTAAAGGCGAAAAAACAGTGTGACAAGGCAGTGGCTGCTGCCAGAAGGATTCTGGGCTGTATAAAGAGAGGCATAGTCAGTAGAAGGAAGAAGGTGTTGATGCCCCTGTACAAGTCATTGGTGAGGCCCCACTTGGAGTATTGTGTTCAGTTTTGGAGACCGTATCTGGCGAAAGACTTAAGAAGACTTGAGGCAGTCCAGAGGAGGGCGACGAAAATGATAGGAGGCTTGCGCCAGAAGACGTATGAGGAGAGACTGGAAGCCCTGAATATGTATACCCTAGCGGAAAGGAGAGACAGGGGAGATATGATTCAGACGTTCAAATACTTAAAGGGTATTAACGTAGAACAAAATCTTTTCCTGAGAAAGGAAAATGGTAAAACCAGAGGACATAATTTGAGGTTGAGGGGTGGTAGATTCAGGGGCAATGTTAGGAAATTCTACTTTACGGAGAGGGTGGTGGATGCCTGGAATGCGCTCCCGAGAGAGGTGGTGGAGAGTAAAACTGTGACTGAGTTCAAAGAAGCGTGGGATAAACACAGAAGATTTAGAATCAGAAAATAATATTAAATATTGAACTAAGGCCAGTTACTGGGCAGACTTGCACGGTCTGTGTCTGTGTATGGCCGTTTGGTGGAGGATGGGCAGGGGAGGGCTTCAATGGCTGGGAAGGGCTTCAATGGCTGGGAGGGTGTAGATGAGCAAAGATTTCGGCAGTTGGAACCCAAGCATAGTACCGGGTAAAGCTTTGGATTCTTGCCCAGAAATAGCTAAGAAGAAAAAAAAAAAAAAAAAAAATTTAAATTAAATCAGGTTGGGCAGACTGGATGGACCATTCGGGTCTTTATCTGCCGTCATCTACTATGTTACTAATCAAGATGTTGCATTTTCACTTGATTGGAAATGATAGAAGAAAACAGCATGTTGCAGGGAAATGTTACATTAGTCACAAAGATATAATCCACTGTATTGATCTATTTAATCAGCAGTTATCTATAGGTTTTCTTATTTCATCTCCCTTACTTCTATTTTTTTTAATTTTCCTAAGGGAAAAAAGCCTCATAAAAGGTAATGGATTCACCCAGCTCTCAATACAGTCATAGGCAAAAAAACCCAAAAAACCCTTTGGATTGTTAATCTTTATTTTATTTGTTTAATTCATTTACTTTTCATAATTTATTAAAAGAAGGAAATTTATACTTATGTGCCTAACGTCAGCAACTTCTCCCCCCACCCCAATTTTTTTTCTCTTTTTTTCTTTCTTTTGCTTAGCA
Organism: Geotrypetes seraphini; assembly: GCF_902459505.1. Classification (NCBI taxonomy): domain Eukaryota; kingdom Metazoa; phylum Chordata; class Amphibia; order Gymnophiona; family Dermophiidae; genus Geotrypetes; species Geotrypetes seraphini. The sequence goes on from NC_047085.1 coordinate 117,495,624, forward strand.
CCGATGAACTTTTATTCAAAGAAATTCCTTTACGCTGCTAAGTAAATTGTCTAGTCAGGGACAGTAATCTGAAGCTATAACGATTTCAGTTCATTCATATGCATCAATTGTAAAGCTCAAGAAAATTAAACTTATCTTGTTATACAAATCCACTTTCTCAATGTGCACTCCATTTGCCGCTATCTGAAAACCAACGCGGCCTGCGTTTCGTGGGTTATGACTTTCCCCACTGCGTCAGGGTGCCTTTCGTGTAGCAGCTCCAATTCTCTCTACTTTTCAGCAATTTTAGACAGAATGTAGAAAGGGAAATCCAAGTCAGGATCCGGAAAATCCCCACACAGTTTTACAAGATGCTCTGCCAAGTCAGGATCTGGAGAATTCCCACACAATTTATAAGACGCTCTGCCAAATGTAGAGCCTCTTGTAAAATAGGTCCAAGACTGCATGTCAAAGACCCTCCATGTTCAGAAGGAGCAATGATATTAGAAGGTAGCACCTGGGGGGAAAGTAGACATTCTTTTTCCCTTATAAACATGGGAACAGTTGTCTAAAACCACTGGTTTTTCTGAAGAGGGCCCCAGTCTCAGCATCAGCGACCCTTCAGATGGCAGCCCCACCAATGTGACCTCTCTCCAGTGCCATCTTTTCCTCTCAGTCCAGGGCCTAGACTCCTCCATTAAAGTTCCCCATGATGAAGTCCCCCACATATGAGCAACTGCCCAACATATCATAAGAACATAAGAACATAAGCAGTGCCTCCGCCGGGTCAGACCACAGGTCCATCCCGCCCAGCAGTCCGCTCCCGCGGCGGCCCAAAACAAGTCAAGACCTGTCTGAATCATCAGAAGGGGCTCCCTTGCCACCTTGGTTTCCCATTTAAGTCCTGCCTTCCTATCGAAGTCCTAGCCCTCCGGTCTTGCACATGCACGACCAGGTTAGTTTATACTCAATACCTGATTTACTTCCTATACTTGTGTTACATCCCAGCTCCTCCCTCAGTATCCCACGATCCCTTTATCCCTCAGGAATCCATCCAATCCCTGTTTGAATCCTTGTACCGTATTCTGCCTGATCACTTCCTCCGGTAGCGCATTCCAAGTGTCCACGACCCTTTGGGTGAAAAAAAACTTCCTTGCATTTGTTTTGAACCTGTCTCCCTTCTCAGAATGTCCCCTCGTATTTGCTGTCCCCTTCAGTCTAAAGAATCTGTCCCTATCCACCTTCTCTATGCCCCTCATGATCTTGAAGGTCTCTATCATATCTCCCCTGAGCCTCCTTTTCTCCAGAGAGAAGAGCCCCAGCCTATCCAGCCTCTCGGCGTATGAGCAGTGTTCCAGCCCTCTTACCAATTTCGTTGCTCTCCTTTGGACTCTCTCAAGTACCGCCATGTCCTTCTTGAGGTGCGGTGACCAATACTGAACGCAGTATTCCAGATGTGGACGCACCATCGCTCGATACAATGGCATGATGACTTCCCGTGTTCTGGTTGCTATGCCCTTCTTTATGATGCCCAGCATCCTGTTGGCTTTTTTCGAGGCTGCTGCGCACTGTGCAGATGGCTTCAGTGATGCATCCACCAGCACACCCAAGTCTCTCTCGAGTCTGCTGTCTCCCAACAATACCCCCCCTAATTTGTAGCTGAACAACGGGTTCTTTTTCCCTATATGCATGACCTTGCATTTGTCCACGTTGAAGCGCATTTGCCATTTGTTTGCCCAGTCTTCCAGCTTGTCCAGGTCCCTTTGTAGGTCCTCACACTCCTCCCTGGTCGTAACTCTGCCGCACAGTTTGGTATCGTCTGCGAATTTTATAACCTCACACTTTGCCTCCTTTTCCAGGTCATTGATGAATATGTTAAAGAGTAAAGGCCCCAGCACCGATCCCTGTGGCACACCGCTCGTGACTCCCCGCCAGTCAGAATATTGACCCTTTACTCCAACCCTCTGCAGTCTTCCCGACAACCAGTGCTTGATCCATCTGTGCACATCCCCTCCCACCCCATGGTTCCACAGCTTCTTAAGTAGCCTTTCATGTGGCACCTTGTCGAAAGCCTTTTGAAAGTCGAGGTAAATGATGTCTATGGGCTCCCCATTGTCCACCCGACTGCTTATTCCCTCAAAGAAGTACAGAAGGTTCGTTAGGCACGACCTTCCCTTACAGAATCCGTGCTGGCTTGTTCTCAGTAGGCCATTCCTCTCGATGTGCTCGCAAATGCCGTCCTTGATCATAGCTTCCACAATCTTCCCTATAATTGAAGTCAGGCTCACCGGCCTGTAGTTCCCGGGGTCACCCCTCGATCCCTTCTTGAAGATGGGTGTGACATTTGCCAATTTCCAGTCCTCCGGCACCTCACCAGTTTTCAAGGATAGGTTGCAAACATGTTGTATTGTGCCCGCTATTTCCTGTCTTAGTTTCTTCAGAACCCTTGGATGGATCCCGTCCGGGCCCGGTGATTTGCCGCATTTTAACCTGTCTATCTGTTTGAGGACATCCTCCCTACTTACCTCTATGTGCTCTAATTTTTCAGTCTGTTCCCCACTCATGAGCTCCTCTGAGTCTGGTATATTAGATTTGTCTTCGCTCGTGAAAACCGACGAGAAGAACGTGTTCAACCTCTCAGCTACCTCTTTATCCTCCTTAATCACTCCCTTCCTGTCCCCATCATCCAGCGGCCCTACTTCCTCTCTCGCTGGTCGCTTCCCCTTAACGTAACTGAAGAATGCCTTGAAGTTTTTCGCCTCCTTGGCCAGCCCCAGGCCAAAGAAGAATCCACCTCTCAAGGTGCAACTTAAGAGGGACTCCCATAGCTCTCCACCCCTCAACCCACTCATTGGGTTCATTCACTTAACTCCTGCATCAAAGCCCAAGTTATCCAAATTACAGCCAAGACCCCTTGCAATAAAATCCAAATTAATAATAATAATGCTGTATTATTTCTAAGGATGGCAATGTCCCACAGTGAATCAAACTCAGCAGCTATCAGCAGCATAACTCATTGATTCATTGTGGGACACTGCCATTTTATGGATTTTATAGTTTGAACCTTTTGGTGGTACACTTTTTTTTTATACCATCAGATTTTCTTGAGCCTTTGATGCAGCCCTTGCCTATATTGGGCTTTTTTATGTTGTGTGTCCTCCACAAGAATAAAGATCTTAATATTTCCCTTTGGCTTATCTGCTTTTGTTGTCACTATCTTGGAATTTGCAGACCACCTGCCTTGTTGCTTTCTGTGAAGCCCACAAGTTAGCCATTTTCAACTCAGATGCTAATTGTGAATATTGAGTGACACTAAGGCCCGGATTCTCTAAATAGTACCATTGTCGGCGGCCATCTTAAAAATGGCCACCAATCACGTGTCAATCACCTCTGGCAAAGGTAGGCGCCAGAAATGTAGGCCAGAGTTTTCAAGGCCTACATTTCTGGCACCTGCCTTTGTGAATCATGCTTCCATAGGCCCTTTACAGCGCCTAAAAGCACTTCTGGTATTAGCCACGCCTACAGTGGCATTAGGCTCCATAAAGCGCCTATGGAGGCACAATTCCAATGCCAGTTTTTAAGGCACCAGTAGGCGTCTTGAAAATCAGTTTAAAACATTGTTTAAATGGCATTTTTCACTTAGGTTAGGTGCCGGTAGGGCTCCTACTGGCGCCTTAAAAAGCACATTATAGAATGTAGGCCTAACTAGTTAAGTGCAGCTGAATATTGTTACTGTTAGCCATTGACAAGTTATTTAAACAACCAGGAGCATCTCTGTGACATTTAAATTGTTTGTGCATATCGGGAGTACACACTACACTTCCCCCTCCCCATTCGCGGTTCCTGCACTCGTGGTTTCATATAATCACAATTTTTTTCTGAGGAGGGGGAGAATTAAAAAAAGTCTTAATGTAAAAAAAATCCATCATTTTTTCCTTCCTGCCGCCTTCCCGGCCTTACCTGGTGGTCTAGAGGGTTTTCGGGGCAGGAGCGATATTCCTATGCTCCTGCCCCGTGCAGATCGCCATGAGGAAATGGCTGCTGGGAGTTCCCGTAGTCTCTCGAGACTACGTTGGGAACTCCCTACAGCCATTTCCTCATGGCGATCTGCAAGGGGCAGGAGCGTAGGAAGATCACTCCTGCCCCGAAAACCCTCTAGACCACCAGTTAAGGCCAGGAAGGCGGCAGGGAGGTGGGGGTGGGTCAGAGCCGGATAATCGCGGTTTTTCGGCATTCGCGGTCCGGCTCTGCCCATATCCCCCGCGAATGACGAGGGAGAAGTGTATATAAGTGGTTATTTTCAAGCTGAAAGACTGATACATAATCATGAGGGCTAAATTTTATGTTAACTTTTATCACTTTAACATGCTGTTTTGGTCAGTGACTGTATGCAGAAGCCAGCAAATACAGTATTTAAAATGATGTGATTTTTATAAAGATTTATACTTCTGAAGCTGATTTGAACCCTAGTTTTGGATATGCTTTTAAGATAGCTACCTACATAATGCGATTACTGTCAGTGATATTTCAGAAACTGAGAGCATGCATGCTGAGTTCACGGATGTCACTGTGGGTAGAAATACAAAGATGGGCATAATATTTCAGAAAAAACTAAATATCCTTACAAAATAGCTGACCATTCTGCAGTCTGGCCTGATTGTAATTTTTTCAAGCATGAGAAAAAGATAATACTCGTAAACCATTATCTAGGCATTTGGCAATCTGTATGTCTCTGAAGTACTGAGGTTAAATTGGAAAATCATGTGGCGCAGATTTCAGACCCAGAAGGAATACTGTACCCTGATATAGGGATGGGGGGGGGGAGGGAGGAATGTTATAGTTCTGCTGGCAGATCATTATCTCTCCATGTGTATTCCTCCCACAGTAAATGGGCACATAGGGCCAAATTCTATAAATGGCACCGGTAGGCGCCTAACTTAGCGGTCCTTTTACTAAGGACCAATTTAGCGCGTGCCAATTTAGCGCTAGCCAATTTAGCGCGTGCTAAACATTAACGCGCACTAAATGCTAACGTGTCCATTATATTCTATGGACCCGTTAGCGTTTATCACGCGCTACTATTTAGCATGCACTAAATCGGCCAGCACACCTTAGTAAAAGAGGGGGTTAATTGCATTAATTTGCTTTAATCAGCAAAGCAATTGAACTCACCATTTATAACCGACTATGTTTATGAAAATTTGGGATCCGTATATTCAGAATCTTTCAACTAAGGCAAGAAGTTTAATTCTTAATCATTTACATTGAAGCTATGATTATTTATCTAAAATTCCAATTCTTTACTTTTTATTATTCTTTATTTTTGTCAACTTTCATTGGGTTTGGGGGGGGGGGGTTTAGAATGATTCTTTCAATAAAAAGTTATAAACTAAATTTGGGGGGAGGATAGGGGGTCAGTAGGGAAAAGGGAAGGGGTAGGAATTAGGGGGAGGGTATTGAGAGATGTAATGGGTATTTTGGAAATATATTTTGAAGAAATGAAAGATATTTGATGGAAATTAATATGATGAATTTTAATTTACGGACTTTTATTGTATCATATTGTATATTTACTGCTTTCTTCAATAAAAATGTTATAAATTAAAACCACATAAAAAAGTAGGTGCTGGAATCAGGTCAAAGTAAGCATGTTTAGGAGCAGAGATGACCTTGGGTATCACTAGACACCAGTAGGCGCGATTCTCAAGGAAACCTAGGCATTGGAAATTGTAGACCTTTAAAACGTTACTGGCGCCTAAGATTTTCTTAGGCGCCGGTAGCCGCAATTCTGTTTTTAGCGCTTATGTGTGACTGACATACGGCCAGCGTTGTTTTTCTAGGCGCTGGCCGATTTAGGCACCGTTTACAGAATCCGGGCCATAATACCTAACACACAAAAATGGCTTTGAGAAACAAGGTTTTATCTTGTTATTCCAACAGCTTGCTGTAAGAAGATTGTTATATAAAACTCTATAATTGAATAACATTTGTTCAAAATCAAGATACAGATCTGAAAAAAAAAAAAATACATTGTTGAAATCGTTCCTACTTTTATTGATATTTCATCTAAGAATAAATTTAACAGCAGCTTGCATCCAGCCAGATGGTATTCAGGTCTGTGGTGTTCAGGGAAATGAATTTAATATAGCAAAACTCTAACATAATTCAGATAGATTATAATATAGGTGTATTCTTACAGAATTTCAATTGGTTCTTATTTAATGCAGAGAATGACACGGGGACAAATTTCCCCCATCCCCGCAGGATCTCTCTATCCCATTCCATCCACGTGAGCTCTGTCGCTGTCCCTGCCCCATTCTTGCAAGCTCTGTTCTCATCTGCACATGGCTCAAACACTTTAAAATCATAAGTGTCTGAGGCTTGTGCAGTTAAGGCAAAGCTTGCAGGAATGGGACAGGGACAGCGACAGAACTCGAGGGTCGGGACAGGAATATTGAGATCTTGTAGGGACGGGGAGAAATTTGTCCCTGTGTCATTCTCTAATTTCATTTATCACAGAATACAGGTAAATGTAGTTAATGGTTCAGAAAGCAGAGCAGTTTCTTCTACACTATGGACACAGTTCTATAAATGGCACTGAAAAATCATTGCCAATAAAATTTCACGCTTACCACTATTCTATAAATGACACCAAGACCTGGGTGCCATTTATAGCCTAGTGCAGTGTGTCGCAAACTTTTTAAGGTGTGGCACACTAATCCCACGACCCCTGCTGGAGGTCACCCGGAAATACATGGATATCAATGTAATGACGTCATGGGCATATGTGATGTCCTCACTTCATCAGCGCAGGCACGTATGGTCTCCAACCGCAGCCCTGAGCCTCCTATTACCGCCGGGGGGGGGGGAGGGGTACTGCAAAAGGAGAGGTGAGTACAGTGGTGCCTCGCATAACGGACGCCTCGCACAGCGAACGCTGCGCACAACGAACTTTATGTCTTGATCCGTACAACGAACTTCGTTTCACACAACGAAGTCGCCCGAGCTGCATCCTTCCGCGCAGGCACTGCGCTTAACTGCCCTCTCTCCGCCTGGTTCCCTCTTGCCCCCCCCGACCCCCCGACACGATCGGGGCAAAAAGGAGCCCAAGCCCTCTTGCCCCGCCGATTCCCCAACTCCCCACACAATATCGGGCCAGGAGGGAGCCCAAGTCCTCCTGGCCACGGCGACCCCCTAACCCCACCCTGCACTACATTACGGGCAGGAGGGATCCCAGGCCCTCCTGCCCTCGACGCAAACCCCCCCTCCCCCCAACGACCGCCCCCCCCCAAGAACCTCCGACCGCCCCCCCAGCCGACCCGCGACCCCCCTGGCCGACCCCCACGACACCCCCAACCCCCTTCCCCGTACCTTTCTGTAGTTGGCCGGACAGACGGGAGCCAAACCCGCCTGTCCGGCAGGCAGCCAACGACGGAATGAGGCCGGATTGGCCCATCCGTCCCAAAGCTCCGCCTACTGGTGGGGCCTAAGGCGCCTGGGCCAATCAGAATAGGCCCGGGAGCCTTAGGTCCCTCCTGGGGGCGGGGCCTGAGGCACATGGGCCCAACCCGACCATGTGCCTCAGGCCCTGCCCCCAGGAGGGACCTAAGGCTCCCGGGCCTATTCTGATTGGCCCAGGCGCCTTAGGCCCCACCAGTAGGCGGAGCTTTGGGACGGATGGGCCAATCCGGCCTCATTCCGTCGATGGCTGCCTGCCGGACAGGCTGGTTTGGCTCCCGTCTGTCCGGCCAACTACAGAAAGGTACGGGGAAGGGGGTTGGGGGTGTCGTGGGGGTCGGCCAGGGGGGTCGCGGGGCGGCTGGGGGGGCGGTCGGGGGTTCTTGGGGGGGGCGGTCGTTGGGGGGTGGGGGGGTTTGCGTCGAGGGCAGGAGGGCCTGGGATCCCTCCTGCCCGTAATGTAGTGCAGGGTGGGGTTAGGGGTCGCCGTGGCCAGGAGGACTTGGGCTCCCTCCTGGCCCGATATTGTCGGGGAGTTGGGGAATCGGCGGGGCAAGAGGGCTTGGGCTCCCTTTTGCCCCGATCGTGTCGGGGAGTCGGGGGGGCAAGAGGGCTTGAGCTCCCTTTTGCCCCGATCGTGTCGGGGAGTCGGGGGGGCAAGAGGGCTTGAGCTCCCTCTTGCCCCGATCGTGTCGGGGAGTCGGGGGGGCAAGAGGGCTTGAGCTCCCTCTTGCCACGATCGTGTCGGGGAGTCGGGGGGGGCAAGAGGGCTTGAGCTCCCTCTTGCCCCGATCGTGTCGGGGAGTCGGGGGGGGGCAAGAGGGCTTGAGCTCCCTCTTGCCCCGATCGTGTCGGGGAGTCGGGGGGGCAAGAGGGCTTGAGCTCCCTCTTGCCCCGATCGTGTCGGGGAGTCGGGGGGGGGGCAAGAGGGCTTGAGCTCCCTCTTGCCCCGATCGTGTCGGGGAGTTGGGGGGGCAAGAGGGCTTGAGCTCCCTCTTGCCCCGATCGTGTCGGGGAGTCGGGGGGGCAAGAGGGCTTGAGCTCCCTCTTGCCCCGATCGTGTCGGGGAGTCGGGGGGGCAAGAGGGCTTGAGCTCCCTCTTGCCCCGATCGTGTCGGGGAGTCGGGGGGGGGCAAGAGGGCTTGAGCTCCCTCTTGCCCCGATCGTGTCGAGGAGTCGTGGGGGGGGCAAGAGGGCTTGAGCTCCCTCTTGCCCCGATCGTGTCGGGGAGTCGGGGGGGCAAGAGGGCTTGAGCTCCCTCTTGCCCCGATCGTGTCGGGGGTGCCAGGGACCACACGGAGTCACCCACCGTACCACCCGATTCGTGTAAGCGCAGGTATCGGTGGGTGGCTTATTTGCGGGGGGGTGCCTTATTTTACATTTTTTTCTAAAAAGGGGGGGCTGTCTTATTTGATGGCCCTGCCTTATCATCGGGGAAACACGGTAGAAAAAAAAAAAAAATGAACAGTTAAGTCCCAGTTTTTGCCGCTGAGACTCTGCCCTCTCACTGTAAAATTAGACTCTACTTAGTCTGTCTTTAAATTTAAAAAATGTGTGTTGTTTTAAAAAACAATTATGTTTTTAGATGTATCTAAATAAAAATAATAACCAAAAATTTATCTTTTTTTATGTTATCTTAGCATATTTTATGCTACAGAACGAATTATTTTTTTTAACATGTATTGTTATGGGAAAACGCGTTTCACACAACGAACGTTTCACATAACAAACTTGCTCCTGGAACGGATTAAGTTCGTTGTGTGAGGCACCACTGTATAAGGAACAGAGGTGGCGGCTGACTGACTACACAACATGCCTCGCGCCACAAGAAGCACGTCCTGTAAGCGGTCAGTTGGCGCCACTACCTCTCCTCCTCACTGGCATCTCACGGAACACCTGGAATCTGCTGGGGCACACAGTTTTGTGATACACTGGCATAGTGTTTAGTGTCACAATCTGCACCAAACCTGGTGCAAATTTTCACACCTAAATTACATGCATATCTCCCGTATTCTATAAAACGATGCATAAATTCCAGGAATGCCCCTGGTCTGCCCATGCCCTTCCCATGGTTGTGCCTCCTTTTTGGATCTGTATATAAATTTATGTGCAGATGCTGGCCACCTAAAATTATAATTTATGCCAAATATTGCTTATAAACAATTATTAGTGCCCAATTATCAGTGCAAATTGGCTTGATATTCAGTTAAATTGCACACAGAAATTGGACACATTCCCAAATTTCTGTGCACAATTTGTAGTGCCATATATAAAGAAATTAGGTGCCTATACTGCAGGCCTTTAAAACCCTAGTCTACATTACAGATGCCTAAGTTTTAATTAGGTGCCACTCGGTGCAATTCTGTAATGGGTGCCTATGTGTGATTGACATGCAATAGGCACCTATTTTTTTTCGGTACCCGTTACAGAATCTGGCCCTAATTGATTATTTTCAGCAGTGCAAACTGGTTAAGTGCCACTGAAACTTAGCAGTTAACCAGTGTTCTAGATAGAACACTCATTCCAAGCTGGTAAAATGAATGCCTGGCTAAGCGAAATGGAATTAAAAGCTTCATCCTACCAATCCTTTAGAAAATCTGTAAAGACCTATCTATTTGATACATTTGTTACCTCATAATGTATTTTTTTTATTGCCTGTTTTGATTGTATTTCACTGGTTGTCAGTTCTTTTCTTGTTGTAAACCGCTTAAAATTGTTTTGGTTAAATTTTCCTGTCTCTAAATTTCAATCACCTAGAGATTTATTCCATTTCTTTTTGAAATCAGTTTTGAAATTTCCTGAAAATAATATGCTACCGTTACAAAAGTTATATTACCTGAATCTCCCAAAAGTGGATAAAGAAAAAGGAGATGCATCACCAGGAGAATTGGATCTCACTGGTATGCTGGAGACATCTCAAGAGGAAATTTAGGTTAGAGCCACTTTATTGGTAACTTTTGTCTTTCTTCAAGATAAGGATGTAATTCTTCATCTATTTTATAGGGCTGATAATGTGGAATTTCATGGATTCAAAATTTCAATTTTTCCTGATGTATCGAAATGGACGCAGGCCAGATGCAAGAAATTTCTGGCCTATCGTCAATCTGTTTTGAGTTTAGGAGCAACCTTTCAGCTACATTTTCCTTGTAAATGTTGTATTACGTATCAGAGTAATAGATATATTTTTTATGAACCCGATTAGTTGCAATTTTTTCTTGAAGGTAAAGCAACTACAAGAATTCCAGAGACTTCCATGGAATCTCCCAACCAGGCCATTAATTGATTCCAGCTGTACTCTGTAATTTAATTAATTTAGTATTTCTTGGAATCCAACTTCCCTTGGAAATGGTTGATTCTCTCTCCTCTTAATGTGGACTTTAACTATAGTTTATTAGTGTGGAATTATTTTATAATTTTATCATTAGTTTTCCTTTTTAAATTGTTATATTCCACTGTTTTGGTATTGTGATATATAAAAATAAAATTATTATTATTATTATTTAACTAGCCAGGAACCATTTTCTGGTTGGTTACATTGCTTTTAATTTTGACCCCTTAAAGAATCCATGGTTTAAAATATGGAAGCAAAAAATATTACAAAACACTTTAATGAATTTGTGTACTATTTAACCATGCATTGAGGGCTTAATGCCCTTTAACAAAAGAGCCCTTACATGCATATATTTCTAGTGATTCCATGTTTGATTCATCTTTTATAACAACTATTTTATTTCAAAATGGGCATAAGAAAAAATTATAAAACATCTACCAATGTTGTATTATCATTGCCTAATATTGGGCGTTGACTTGTGCATTTATTGAATACCAACACAAGCTTTATTGTTAGGATCTCTTGTTCTGTATTAGTATTGTTTAATTCTTATGTTATGACACAAAAATTTTCAATAAAACATACTGAACTTAAAAAAAAAACATCTACCAAGGAGAAGAACATAATAAGTTTGTCTTCTGATAATCCTATGTGCTTAGCCTCTTATTAAAATGCTGTACTATTTGCTACCAGGAACATACAGCAACATTATACATATGCAAAGTACATAGCATAAACAGGAGCTAAATTACAAAAGAGAGGATTATCATTAAAAAAAGCAAAACTAGCAGTTTTATGGTAAACAAATACCTAGAGATAAGCAATAAAATGTCAAATTTTAAAAAAGTTGCAGACATAGAAATTAGAAAACCAGAGAGACTATTTCACAAGGAAATTAGATCTTTTTACAGAATTGGCATTAATATTATTAAGGCAGCAATGTCTGTTGAGCAGAAAGCTATGCAGCAGTATACTTCGAAATCAGAGTCTCTTTTGAGTGAAATGTGAAATGAATTCTCAACAAAGATCATCTAAATAGAAACAGTGTGGGATGGTCTTGCTTCTATAGCTCTCAGTGCCAAGTTTTCCGAGATTTTTAGCCCTGCATACAATCATTAACAGCAGCAGGATGGCAAGAAATGAGAATCTTAGATAAGAACAGGGGATTGACCCAGTAAATCAGTGGCAGTGTTGCATGCTGCTGAGGCCAGTAACTCAATGGCAATGTTGCATGCTGCTGAGCCCAGTAATTTAGTGGAGCAGACAGAAGAAGAAATGTTTTCAGAGATTAGGAGAGCTGGAGAATTGGGCAACAGTATAATAATGGGTGATTTCAATTATCCCATCATTGACTGGTTAAATGTTACATCGGGGAATGCTAGGGAGGTAAAATTCCTAGATGTCATAACTGACTGCTTCTTGGAGCAACTGCTCCGGGAGCCGACATGAGGAGAAGCAGTTAAAGAATAGAATGGGAATGGTGATTGAAGTGAATTGGGGTGGAGATGGAGGTGGGTATGGAGAGGGATAGGGATATGATGTATTCCGGAAAGGCATTTAAGATCTGGTGTTAAATGATCATAATAATTACAAGTCAAAGATCTTGATGCTTTTTTGGAGTGTGTTTCTGTTTCTCTCTATGCTTATTTTTATCTCTGTTTTGTTTACTTTAATTATTATTTTAATTCTATCTTTAAATTATTTATTCATTACTTGTTGGAATATTTCATTTCTATCTCTATCTCTACCTCTGTCTTTTTATTTTTATTTTTCATACTGTTTCTTCAGGTACTTTAGTTAGATTGTGAGCCTTTGGGACAGTTAGGGAATTTCCAAGTACCTATCTTATTTATTTAGTTTTTATTTATTGTATCTTTAATGCATCATTTTTATAAAGCGCTTAGAAACCTCACGGTTATTAGCGGTATATAAGAATTAAATTAAATTAAAATTAAATTAAATTTTAGATTTGGTCATTAATGGAATGCAAGGTATAGTACAGGAGTTACCGAGAGTGACGTCACAAAAGAAATGTACTCTAGAGGCATTTAATATTCGAAAGGACGACTATGATAAAATGAGAAAAATAGTTAATAAGAAGCTAAAAGGATCAGTTGCAAAGGTTAGGACTGTAAACCAGGTATGGATGTTATTTAAAAATACCATCATGGAAGCCCAGACCAGATGTATTCCACGCATCAGCAAAGGTGGAAAGAAGAGGAAACGAGAGTCAGGGTGGTTAAAAGGTGAAGTGAAAGAGGCTATTAGAGCCAAAAAAAAATCATTTAAAGAATGGAAAAAGGATCCAAATGAAGAAAATAAGAGACACAAGCACTGGCAAGTTAGATGCAAAGAATAAATAAAGCTAAGAAAGAATATGAAGAGAAACGTGCCAAAGAGGCAAAAACTCATAACAATTTCTTTCAGGTACATCAGAAGCAAAAAACCTGTCAGGGAATCTGTGGGACCACTGGATGATCAAAGAGCAAAAGGAGTGCTCAGGGAGGATAAGGCCATAACAGAGAGACTGAATGAATTCTTTGCTTCAGTCTTTATGGAAGAAGACGTAAGGGTTCTGCTGCACAAGGGATGGGAGGGAGGGAAGGGAAGCTGGGCAAGGATCCTGCTGCACAAGGGATAAGAGGGAGAGAAGAGAAGCTGGGCAGTGGTCCTGCTGCACGAGGGATGGGATGGAGGGAAGGAAAGATGCTGCACATGTGGGGGAGAGAAAGGAAAGAGGAAAAATTGGGGTGAAGGAGAGGAAGGGAGAGATGATTATGTGCATATCCCGAAAATAAGGCCTAGTGTGTTTTTTGGGCCTAAAATTAATATAAGACACTGTCTTATTTTCGGGGAAACACTGTAGTATTATATATATATATACTAGTGTTTAAGCCCGTTACATTAACGGGTGCTAGAAATATGTCTGTCTGTCTTTCTTTCTGTGTCTCTCCCTGCCCCTGTCTTTCTTCCTTTCTTTGTCTCTCTCCTTCCCACTGTCTGTCTTTCTGTCTGTCTCTCTCCCTGGCACCCTTTGTCTGTCTGTCTTTCTTTCTTTCTGTCTCCCTGCCTGCTATCTTTCTTTGTGTCTGCCTTTCATTTTCATGCACTGCCTGCCTATCTTTCTGTCTCTCTCCATGTCTCCCTTTTGTCTCCCCCCCAAAGCAAACCAAGATTGCTCCCTGTCCCCCTTTCCCTTTCCCTATCCCCCCTCCCCCCCACCCCTGTGCAGTAGCAGCATTCCCCCTTTCCTGTGCACCCACCCCTTGCCTGCTCCTCCTGTTCCCTTCCTTTTCTCTCCCCCGTCCAGCAGCACCCCTTTCCTGCTCTCCCTGTGCATACGCCCGCAGAAATCTACTTGCCTCGAAGAAAAGTGCTGCGCCGTGCTGTTGCTGGCCTCGGTGTCTTCTCTCCACTGCGGCCCGCCCTAGCGGAAACAGGAAGTTGTCAGAGGGTGGGCCGCAGTGGAGAGAAGACAGCGAGGCCAGTGGCAGCATAGCGCAGCGCTTTTCAGTTAAACGCTGCGAGCGGGTGAGCAGGCGAGAGGGAGGAGAGGGAGAAATAGATGCCGGCAGGGGTGCCTGTACCTCCGTTCTGAATCAGCGGCGGCAGCGGTTTCTCTGGCGGTGAGTCAAGGTGGGAGGAGGGGAGTGGCCAGAGTGTTCCCTGCCACCGGGTTCTAAAATAGAATCCGGCCACGGATCAGAAAACACGGCAGCAGGGAACACGAAACCCTAAGTGCGCATGCGCGCTTGGGGTTTTATTATATAGGATATAAGTGTAGAATGGTAAACTAAACTAAACTAAACTAAACCTTAGGTTTGTATACTGCGCCATCTCCACGAGCGTAGAGCTCGGCACGGTTTACAGAGTTAGGATAGAAAGGACCTACAATGAAGGGAGGTGATTAGATTTTTGAAAAGAGCCAAGTTTTCAAGTGTTTGCGGAAGGATTGGAGGGAGAGTGAATTTCTGAGCGGGGATGTGAGGTTGTTCCAGAGTTCTGTGGTTCTAAAGGGGAGGGATGTTCCAAGTTTTCCTGCGCGGGATATACCTTTTGTAGAGGGGAATGATAGTTTCAGTTTTTGGGAGGGTCTGGTGGAGTTGGGGTTTGAGGAGTTCAAAAAGAGTGGGATGACGGGAGGAAGGATGCCATGTAGGATCTTGAAGGCTAAGCAGGCACATTTACAGAGGACTCTGGAGTGTACTGGGCCAGTGAAGCTTGGACAGGAGTGGGGAGATGTGATCGAACTTGCCTTTTGCGAAAATAAGCTTAGCCGCGGCATTCTGAATTAGCTGAAGTATATGGAGGTTTTTCTTAGTTAGGCTTATATAGATGGAGTTGCAGTAATCCAGTTTAGAGAGGATGGTGGATTGAACAAGGACGGCGAAGTGAGAATGATGAAAGCAGGATCTCACTTTCCTCAGCATATGAAGGCTAAAAAAGCATTTTTTTACCTAGTATAGATGATACAAGATAGATGGGCAGACTGGGTGGGCTATATGGTCTTTATCTGCAGTCACTTTTTAGGTGTTAGACTCCTGTGAAGTTTCTTCTGTAATTAGATGGGATACTTTTTAAAGACAGTCTTCTGGAAGTCACTATACAGTCTTTAGGGAGTGACTATAAGCTGAAAAGTATAAATTTATAGCAACAGGAATGCTATAATTTGGAACAAGAAATCAATCACACAGAAAGCCAACATACCAGCAGGGGGATACCATATTGCCAGCAGAGCAAAATATGCTGGAGTACAGGTATAATGCTAATTGTGGTTGGCAAGTAAGGGAGCCAAATTACTTTTAGGAGGCAGGATGTTATTTAGAGAGAAGCAGGGCTGGTACAGCGTTGGGTGGTATTGTGGAAAGAGTCTGAACTGTGTACGCATGATAAGCAGATTTTAAGAGGAGGTAAAGTTTCTCAGCAGCTCTTCAAAGGCATAGTTCACTTCAACTGCAGTTATCTCTCTGTTAACATGTGGTAATGTATGTTAATGTTGCAGCCGCTTCTTCCCATATGCTGGGAATACCACCTTTAACCTAAAAACATGAATTGGGATACTGATGCTGTAATATTTACTGATTAGCCTATTATTGGAAAAAATAAAAGTATATTTATCAATTCCTGGTTTTAGAAAGGCTTTGAAGTCCTATTTGTTCCCTGGAGGAAACAATTGATAAGTTTAATTTTATTGTGTTATATCAGATTTTTTATGACCTTTTTACAAAGCCGTGGTAATGATTCTCCCATGGCAAATGCACCAAAGTCTATAGGAATTGAATGAGTTTGATGCATTTGCCGCAGGAGAATCAATATCGAGTCTTTGTAAAAAGAAGCCCTAGAAGCCAAGAAAATGGTATGTAAATATTTATAAATAAATAATCCATCCTTTTTCAAAACCGTGAAAGTGGTTATTAGTGCAGGCTGGTGTGCTGAATGCTCTGATCTGCCCCCAACGCTCATAGGAACTCTATGAGCGTCGGGAGCAGCGCAGAACACCGAGTTTGTAGCGTGGTGAGCCGCGCTGCTCCCGACGCTCAGAGTTCCTAAGCATCGGGAGCAGTGCAGGCCATTCAACGCCGCTCTCTGTGCTAAAAACTGCTAGCGCAGTTTGATAGAGGCCTGAGCGCGCTGGCCTGCATAAAAAAACGCTTTGTGGTTTGTAAAAGAGGGGATATCTAAAGAACAGCTATCTCATTCTGCTTACGAAATAAAAAAATCTGAACGGTTATCCCAGTTACCATGAATTGGGTTACAAAGAGGCTTTTAATTACTTCTCCAGTTGTGCAAAACCACTTGCAAAACAGTAGGAAGGAAGTGAAGCGGGAGACTTGTATTTGGGATTAATTGAGGGTAGAAGAGTTTTAATTGAGTAAAGTGGTAAAAAAATCAACAGGTTACCTAATTTGTCAAATCAACTAGAGATTTTACCCCAGAAGCAATTTGCTGTATCAGCCTCATGTAATAAAACTGCATTAAAATCACTGTAATAAAACTACATTAAAAATCAGTATTACATTTTTAATGTAATCTTTTAACTTCCACTATATTAAAGATAATTATATGCAAAAAGCAGCTAAGTAAAATTTGTCACTAAAATCGAACTTTCAAAATAAGATCGCTATTGAACTATGCCAAGAAGAACTTGTAAGATTTTTGAAAAGGCTTGGGGGGGGGGAGGATTCATCAAAGGACGTTAAGTGCGTTAGTGCATGTAGTCTTTATTAGCGCACAGTAGCCACGAAAGACGCCATGGAAATATAATGTGCATCTTTAGTGGTTATCGTTTGTACATGCAAACACACAACACGTGTAGCGCCCTTTGATGAATTCCCCCTTTAAGGGCTTTTTTTTTTTTTTTACCATACAGCAGTAAAAAGTGGCTTTAATGTACCCTAACATAAATCTTTCTTGCTTACTAATGCCAGTTTTACCACTGGTGTAAAAAAGAGCCCCTGCTCTCCCTGCCTGCCGATAGAGCTGATTGGGGCAAGGGAATCAGTCTGACTTCGGTCCAACTAGCATAGGACTAGCAGACATCCGGGAAAGCCTGGACATGCCCTCTTTTTAGAGAACTGTCTGGGTTCCCAGATGAACTTTCTAAAACCTGGCATTGGTCCAGGTTTTGGAAAGCCCTTACAAGTTTCAGCTGCATCTGGAGGACCTCTGAGCATGCGCAAATAATGTCACACACATCCACACATGCTCCAGGCCCTGTAGACATGGCCGGAACTCATAGTAAAGGGAGGAGCATTCTGGGGGGCGGGGCTAGAGGGTGGAATGGGACGGTACATCAAGTTTCAAGTTTATTATGAAATTTGATTAATCGTCTATTCCAAATTCTAGGCGATGTACAATTGATAAAAAAATTACAATAACAGGGGAGAGAGACATAACTAACAAGGGCAGATCGTACTGAACATATTATAAAATCAGCAAATACATAATTAACAAGGACAAATGTACTGAACATATTTTAATAAATCTGCATATACATATAAAGTCAAACAAAAGGAAAAGCGAGAGAAGAAATACAATCTATTTATAAAAGAAACAATTAAGGTAAAAAAACATTAGGAAAGGGAGAGAGAACCTCTGGGGTGTCTGTCTACTGAGAAAAAAATCCCTTCTGGAGCCCCCCGAACAGCAGCAAACCTAAGCGTAAGAGCTTTAAAGCTGCAAAGCCCAAGAGATACAAGGTGGAGTTAACTAACGGGGACTCAGTGATACCTAGTAAAGCTTTTTCTCCTGAATTTGTTAATCTGATGTAGAGAGCTTATTTGGATAGCTGGGATCCTCATATGAGCTCTGACAGTGGGCCAGGGGTCATGCAAGGGGGCTTAGGTTCCCAGGTCGCATCAGGGTTATTGGCAGTGGCTGATCAGAATCCTGTGGTTCTTTCTGACAGGATGAGGGATCAGTCTGTATGTCCCCTGTATGTCCTTGCTGTCATAGAGCAAGTCTTCCCTACTGGGAAATATAGGGTTGCAAACAAGAGCAAGTAAGCAGTAGTGGCCCTCAATCAAGGGAAGGATCCCATTGTATGCTGGTTGTTGAAGCCTTTGGCGCTATTAGAGCTCATTATTAACTCTCTGTGGGAGTTGCAGTTAGACTTCCAGCAGGCCTCTTCCACTCAGTGTTCTATCCTGAGTGGAGTGAGAGTGCAACCCACATCTTTTCCCTGGCATTCTGATACAAGTGTTTTAATCACGGAGCACCGGGATGCTCCTGAAGGATCTTTAAAGATAGCCAAACAAGATCTAGGCTGTATGCTATGGCACAGAAGTATCAACAGATGTTCATTCAGCCTAAAGTGGATTCCTTGTTTGCTCAGGTAACCAAGTGCACATCCCTTTCAAGTGAGGAAGGCGTAGTATTAAAAGATATGCAGGATTGCAGAATTGATATGGTCCTAAAAAGGCAGTTTGAAGCTTTGGCCTTAGGGATCAAAGCAGCTGCAACAGCCTCTTTTGTGGCACGCAAAGAAGCCCATTGGCTGCCAGTTGCCCATAGAATATTATACAAAATTGGCCTTCTTACCTTCAAATCTCTTTTCTTTAAAACTCCGGCTTTCATTCACAAATTGTTAATCCCTTATTCTACCAACAGAACATTAAGATCTACAGATCAACATCTGTTATCAATCCCGTCTTTAAAAATTATAAATACGCGTCGTCAGTTTATGTTCTCTGTTATTGCTCCCCAAACCTGGAATTCTTTCCCCAGCTATCTAAGGGAAGAAGCTAATGCCGGAAAATTTAAAAGCAAATTGAAAACTTTTCTCTTCAATGATGCATTCTCAAATTAATCATAACTTTTTTTTCTCTCTCTTATTCTTTAGTCTACCCACCCTTATGTATTTTCCCTTTATGTATCCCCATACTTTTACTATAATGTAACTTCTCCCTACGAATTCCATATGTCTCTAGTATAGTCGTATTTGTCTCAAGTCAAGATTGTTTTACCTAATGTTGTATTACTTTTAGTAACTTATTTTATTAATATGTACATCGCTTTGAATTCAGATAAAGCGATTAATCAAATTTTTTATTAAACTTGAAACTTGAAACTTGATAATAAGATACATGGGCTCACCCGGGCATAGAACAAGCCTTTGTCACAGCTTATGCTAGCAGGGGTGGATTATGTAGTCAATGTTCTCTATGACATCAGAGTCATGAGCAAAGTCTTGGCTTATTCCATTTTAGCTCTGAAATTCCATCTACTGTATTTTTCTCTCCATAAGATGTACTGTTTTTCCCCCAAAAAAGTGGGTGGAAATAAGGGTGCGTCTTAAGGAACGAATACCACAACACCCCCCCCCCCAGTACCTTTTCCTATTCCCGGTGCTTCCCTCGCTGGATGGATATAGCAACGACCTTTTTGAACTCCCGGTGCTTCCCCTGCTAGACGGCTGCAGCGGCGAACAAGGCAGGCGCGAGCTTCTCGCATGCCTGCCTGGGCCTGCGCCGCTGCTTGAATGGCTGCCGTCAGTATGGGAGGCCCTGCCGGGATTTTAAAAAAGTAAAAATAGTGCACGGGTGGGGGTAGTACAAAAAGGTACAGAGGGCCCTGCCGGGATTTTAAAAAGTAAAAAAAGATACGGGAGCCGCCCCTGCCTACTTGCCTCTAGGCCTGCCTGCCTTGTCCCTACCTGGTGCCCTGTCCCTTCCTGCCCTGTCCCTACCTGCATGCCAGCCACTAGGTCTGCCTGCCTTGTGCCCTGTCTGCCCTGTCCCTACCTGCCTGGCAGCCCTGTGCTCTGTCCCTGCCTGCTCTGTACCTATTAGCATGCCAGCCACTAGGCCAGCCTGACTTGTGCCCTGTCCCTGCCTGCTCTGCCCCTACCTGCCTGCCAGCCAGTAGCCCTGCCTGCCCTGTGCCCTGTCCCGGCCTACCATTAGACCACCAGGGGGGGGGGGGGGCAGGGTATAGAGCCTGGCAGGGAGAATTTGATTCAGAATCGTTTTTTTTCTTGTTTTCCTCCTCTAAATTTAGGGTGTGTCTTATGGTCAGGTGCGTCTTATCGAGTGAAAAATATGGTACAAGGTTACTCTCAGCAGATTCCCTTTCAAAGGACAGATGTTGTTTGCAAAGGGTCTGGATGATCTGATGACCAGTGTGGCAGGTTACCGGCCAAAATCTCTACCGTACAGCAGACCGCAAACTTCTAAAGGTTCTGGGCAGTCTAATTTTTGTAATTCTAGGCACTTTCAACAGTACTTAGAAGAAGCATCATCTCAGAGATCCTATCAGGGATCAAGATAGAGATTCACAGGACCTAGGCAAAGCCAAGCCTCCAGTCCTCATTCTTCTTCAACCTCCAAGAAGGCATAATGTTGCCAGGGCCAAAGTCTTTCCCCTGAGGATAGGAGGAAAGCTCTCTGTGTATATAGAGGTCTGGATTAGAGAATGACACGGGGAAAAAATCTGTCCGCGTCACTGCACCGTCCCTGGCCCACCAGCCCCTTCACTGCCCCGTCACTGCCATTCCCTTCACCGCCCCGTCACCGTCACCACCATCCTCTTCACCGCCCCATCACCGTCACTGCCATCCTATTCACCGCCCTGTCCCCGTAGCATCCATACAAGCCTCAGTACTGCAATATTTAGCTTATTCCTGCCATATAAATCAAAGTTCTGGCTGCTGAACTGGAGAAAGAGATGTTCAGCTGGCAGGGCTTTGTTTATACATTTTTATCAACACAACTAATATACTACTTTATCCTAAAGCAAAAAAGAAAAGAAATGGAATTTTTTTTCTACCTTTGTTGTCTGGTTTCTGCTTTCCTCATCTTCCCATTCAATTCCTTCCATCCACTCTCTGTCTTCTCTCTGCACCTTCCATTTGCTCTGTTACTGTGCCTCTCCCTTCACCCCCCACCCCCAATTGGTCTGACAATCGCTGCCTGGTTGGCCCGGAACTTCCTCTCCAAATGCTGGTCAGCCCGATGTTTCTGCGTCGGGAAGCATGGAGAGCTTGGGGCGGCAGTGGCTTGGGGGCTTGTTCCCCGATGGTGGCGACAGTGGCTTGGGGGAGGGCAGGGAGAAAGAAAGAAAGGGGGCTGGCAGGGAGACAGAAAGAAAGGGGGCAGGGAGACAGAAAGAGGCAGGGAGAAAGAAAGAAAGGGGAGGGGGCAGGGAGAGAGGAAGAAAAAGTTGGGGGAGGGAATGAGGTCTGGAGAAGAGGAAGCATACAGTAGGCTGAAAGAAGGGAAGAAATATTGGATGCACAGTCAGAAGAAGAAAGTGCAACCAGAGACTCATGAAATCACCAGATAACAAAGGTGGGGAAAATGATTTTATTTTAAATTTAGTGATCAAAATGTGTCCGTTTTGAGAATTTATATCTGCTGTCTATATTTTGCA
This sequence comes from Geotrypetes seraphini, assembly GCF_902459505.1. Classification (NCBI taxonomy): domain Eukaryota; kingdom Metazoa; phylum Chordata; class Amphibia; order Gymnophiona; family Dermophiidae; genus Geotrypetes; species Geotrypetes seraphini. The sequence goes on from NC_047085.1 coordinate 117,517,261, forward strand.
CTATGGCCCCCTTTTACAATAGCGGTTTTTAGCGCAGGGAGCCTGAGTGTTGAGAGCAGCGTGGGGCATTTATTAAAAAGGGAGGGGGGTATATTTGTCTATTTTTGTATAGTTGTTATTGAAGTGACATTGTATAGTCATCTGCCTCGACCTCTTTGAAAACCCCCCGGAATATAAATGATGATTAACATTTTCTCTGTGTATGTATGCTTTGTGTTTTAAAAACATTTTATTGTTGGTAGATCATTTTGACTTGGTCATTTTAAAGTTAGCTCATAAGCCAAAAAAGTATGGGCACCCCTGGACTAGAGCTTCAGGCCATTTCATTGGCTTTGCAAATGCTGGTGCTAAAGGTGTGATGGGAGAGGTAGGAGGCAAATCAGGAGAGGTCAGAATTTACGGAATCCAAGCAAGGAAAGCGTGTCAAGGCATAAGCTGCGATTAACAGTATTAAAGGCAGCAGACAGATCAAGAAGGATGAGGATCAAGTCAAGGCTGTGATGTTTTTTTTTTCTGGTGCTGATTTTTCAGCACAATTTATATTACTCCCTTCTCCCTTTAATGAAGACGCATTAGACTTTTTTTATCGACGGCCATAATGGTATTTGCTCTGACGCTCATAAGAATTCTATGTGCATCAGAACTAATACCACTGCGGTCGACGGTAAAAATAAACCTAACGCAGCTTCGTAAAATGGGGGTAGGGAAATAATTTACTCCCATGATGTCTTTATGTAGTATCCATTAGAACTTTACCCACCCCTTAAAAATAGGTTCAAAGTGTTCTGGTAGAAAAATCCACAAAATAGACTCATATTCACTTTTATTGTCATTAAACAGCTTAGTTCAGGAAAGGCTGAAAAATGTCTTCCAAAGGCATTCTATGTAAACTTCAATCTATAGAATAGTACGAGGTGAGAGAGAAGGGAGACACTGCAGCTTCACAGCTCAATGGCTTCTTTGCTAGCCTGACAAACATCTTTCAATGACAGGTTTATCAAAATCTGTGATTTCTTTTGTAGGCTGTAGAATTGATACATAGCACTAGTCTTTAGAAAGGCTAAGTGCATTATCTGTACAGCTTCTGAAAGCCTCAGAAACCACTATGGCATTAGAATGGGGACTTACACACTTTTCTGGAAAGAATAGTCCTGAGGAGTGGCCTGGTGGCAGAACTGAGGTTGTGGTATCAATCCCAACACTTCTCCTTGTGACCTCCGGCAAGTCACTTAATCCTCCACTGCTCCAGGTACAAAATAAGTACCTGTATATACAGTGACAAGACAAAAACATGCGAGACATCAGCGCGCCGACATTAGAGAGCAGATAATTCGGCACAAGACACCAGCGAGCCGCAGAAAAACTTACTTTTAAAGAGCTCCGATGGGGAGTATGAGTGAGGAACTTTTCTCTATAATGTGGGTTATTGCACCCCCCACCCACCCCCAACAGCAGCGCGAAGAGTATGAAGTAAAGTGGGGGGGGGGGGTTCCCCACTCATACCCCGTGTCGGAGCTCTTTAAAAGTAAGTTTTTCCGTGGTGCGCTGATGTCTTGCGCCGAATTGTCTGCTCTCTAATGTCGGCGCGCTGATGTCTCGCGCGCCAATGACTATGAACCGTATATACTGTATGTTAAAACTCCTTTGAATTAGGGTTACCAGATTTTCTGGAGCTAAAATCCAGACCCATGTCCCCACTCGGTTCCGCCTGAGTCGTGCCCCCCCCCCAAGCCCCACCCCCTCACCCTGTTCACTTGTCAAGAGGGCATCACATGACTTTACCGTGTTCCATCCACATATGTGCAGATGCCATCCTGACGTCACTCCTAGCTGGAAGTGCCGGGTTTTGAAAAGCCGTCCAGATGCCTGGACATGTCCTCTAAAAGGAGGACATGTCCTGGGAAATCCAGACATCTGGTAACCCTACTTTGAATGTATAACCAGAAAAAGATATACAAGTCCTATCTCCCTTTGCAATAAAATTTATTCTGCCCTCCAAAAAATCATGTTTAGCTCAACATAGGGTTACCATATTTTTCTCAGCAAAATTCCGGATGGCAGGCCCTGCCCCATTCCGCCCAAGCCCTGTCCCGTTCCACCCCAAGCCCACCCTGTTCTGCCTTTGCCCCCACCCCATTCCTCCCTAAGCCCCGCCCTCAAAAGCCTCATCATTTCTGACCTCTGGGCAGTATCCAGAGGCCTCTGAGCAAGCACAGACTAGTGTGACATCATTTGCGCATGCTCAGAGGCCCTCCTCATATAGCTTGAGTTTTCCAAAACCTGGACAACTGCTGGGTTTTAGAAAGTCCCTCTTGGCACTTGGACAGTCCTCTAAAAAAGAGGACATGTCCAGGTTTTCCCAGATATCTGATAACCCTAGCTCAATAGCCCCTTGGCAACAGACAATGACAAAACACACTGCATCCTTAGCAACTGCTGAGCTCTCATGAAGAACTAAGCATTGAGGAACTGCTTTCTTTATTATAAGGAAAGGAGACTAAGGTGTACAATAAAACCATTTGCATGAAAATGATATTTTTTGTTTGCAATGCCAAAAACCTTTCATTTTAGCTTATATAACCCAAATCCATGGATGGCATAAGTCTCGCCTTATCTAAGGTACCTGTTGAGTATGAAAGGGGTTTGGTCTATAATTCCAGGGTGCACACTGCAGACGGATCACACTCCGGTAGGCCAGAGGGGTTTTTACTCAGTTTTATTTCTTCACATTGAAAAGAGTTCACTCCGTATTGGCTAGTTGAATGTACCAAAGAACTTTCCTGAGAAACTTGGTGATAAGGCTTCCATTTCAGGAATGCTCACAAAAAGTGAAACATATGCAATATTTACAATTCCACTTGTAAATAGGAAGCTCAAAGATACTGGAGTCAAACTTTACCGTCTTTACTAGTCGCATATGTCTATAAACAGGGTTTCACTCATTATCTTACTTGGGTGCTAGTTGTTAATCTGCCCCATGCTAGACTTCAATTTAACTTCTGTATTTCCAAGCCAGAACTTCCACTACTTTTCCCTCTAACAGGTCTTCTGAGATCCAAACACTTCTGTATAGAGAAGGGCAACAAAAATTATAAAGGGTTGGGACGGCTTCCCTATGAGGAAAGGCTAAGAAGCTAGGGCTCTTCAGCTTGGAGAAGAGAATCAGGGGTGATATGGTAGAGGTCTATAAAATAATGAGTGGAGTGGAAAGGATATATGTGAATCGCTTGTTCACTCTTTCCAGAAATACTAGGACTAGGGGGCATGTGATGAAGCTTAGTAGATAAAACAAACTGTAGAAAATATTTCTTCACATAACGTGTAATTAAACTCGAATTCATTGCCGGAGAATGTGGTGAAATCAATTAGCTGAGCGGGGTTTAAAAAAGGTTTGGATAAGAACATAAGAACATAAGAAATTCCTAAAAGAAAAGTCCAGGTACAAGTGAATTATAAAGACTAGGGAACAGTCTATAAAGTTACAGGGTAATACTTTTAAAACCAATAGGAGGAAATATTTTTTCATTCAGAGAATAGTTCATCTCTGGAATGCGTTACCAAAGGATGTAGTAACAGCTGTTAAGGTAGATGGGTTTTAAAAAGGTCTGGCCAAGTTCCTGGAGGAAAAATCTATAGTCTGCTATTGAGATAGACATGTGGGAAGCCAGTCCCTGGAATCAGTAGCATGGAATTTTGCAACTGTTTGGGTTGTTGCTAGGAACTTGTGACCTGGATTGACCACTGAAAATAATTGTAAACAACATAAGGAATGTCAAGTCAAATGCAAGTTGCTAATAAGGAAGGCGGAGAGAGATCTTGAAAAGAAGATTGCACTGGAAGCAAAAACACACAGTAAAAATCTTTTAGGTATATTAAAAGCAAGAAGCCGGGAAGAGAATTGGCTGGACCACTAGACGACTGAGGAATAAAAGGGGCTCTCAGGGAAAACAAGGACATAGTAGTGAGATTAAATGAATTCTTTGCCTTGGTCTTCACTGAGGAGATACTGGTGCCAGAAACTGTATTCAATTCTGATGAATCAGAGAAACTCATACAAATCTCTGTAACACTGGATGATGTCATGGGTCAATTTGACAAATTGAACGTAGCAAATCATATGGATCAGATGTATAAATCCTAGAGTGCTGATAGAATTGAAAAATGAACTTGCAGAGCTATTGTTAGTAATTTGTAATTTTTCGTTAAAAACCAGCATATTAACGGAAGATTGGAGGGTAGACAATGTTACACCGATTTTTAAACAGGGTTCCAGAGATGATCCGGGAAATTATAGACCGGTGAGTCTGACATCGGTGCCGGGCAAAATGGTAGAGACTATTATAAAGAACAAAATGACAAAACATATATGTAAGCATGGATTAATGAGAAAAAGCCAACATGGTTTTAATCAAGGGAAATCTTGCCTCACCAATCTACTGCATTTCTTTGAAGGGATTAATGACCATGTGGATAATGGTGAACTAGTTGATATTGTGTATTTGGATTTTCAAAAGGCATTTGACAAAGTACCTCATGAAAGACTTCTGAGGAAATTAGAAAGTCATGGGATAGGAGGTAATGTCCTTTTATGGATTGAGAACTGGTTGAAAGAGTATGGATTTAAATGGTCAATATTCTCAATGGAGAAGGATAAATAATGGGGTTCCCCAGGAGTCTGTGCTTGGACCACTGCTTTTTAACATATTTATCAATGATCTAGAGATGGGAATAAATAGTGAGATAATTAAATTTGCTAATGACACAAAGTTATATAAAGCTGTTAAATCACAAGAAGATTATGAAAAATTGCAAGAGGACCTTATGAGACTGGAAGACTGAGCATCAAAATGGCAGATGATGTTTAATGTAAGCAAGTGCAAAGTGATGCATGTGGGAAAGAGGAACCCAAACTATAGCTATGTGATGTTGGGTTCTGTGTTAGGAGTCACTGCACACAAAAAGGATCTAGGTGTCACTGTTGAGGATACGTTGAAACCCTCAGCTCAATGTGCAGTGACTGCTAAGAAAGCAAATAGAATGTTAGGAATTATCAGGAAAGGAATGGAAAGCAAAGATGAAAATGTTATAATGCCCTTGCATTGCTCTATGGTATGGCCACATCTTGAATACTGTGTGCAATTCTGGTTGCTGTATCTCAAAAAATATATAGCAGAATTAGAAAAGGTACTCTGGACCTTATCCTCAATGGGCTAAGAGGACCTGCAAAGGAAGTGGAAGTAGTGGGACCGTTGGGAAACAGCGATCACAAATTGGAATATCGAAAGGGAAGAGAACCGCAGCAACAACTTTAAACTTCAAGAAAGGAAACTACGAAGCAAAGAGAGTAATGGTAAGAAAGAAACTTAGGAACATCTCAAAGAAATCTCAGACTGTAGAGCAAGCCTGGTCACTATTCAAAGACACGGTGAGTGAAGCGCAAAATCTGTGCATTCCCAGATTTAGAAAAGGATGCAAAAAGAACCGAACTAGAGACCCGGCGTGGATAACCAAAGAAGTGAAGAAAGCGATAGGAGACAAACATTCTTTCCGGGAATGGAAAAAGGACAAAACTGGGGAGAACTGGAAAGAGCACAGGAAGCATCAAAAAGAATGTCACCGTGTGGTTAAAAGAGCAAAAAGAGAATATGAAGAGAGGCTATCCAGGGAAGCAGGAAATTTCAAACCGTTCTTCAGATATGTTAAAGGGAAGCAGCCGGCTAGGGAGGAAGTGGGACTGCTGGATGATGGAGATAGAAAAGGAGTGGTGAAGGAGGAAAAAGAGGTGGTGGATAGACTAAATATGTTCTTTTCGTCAGTATTTACAAAGGAGAACACATCCAACGTGCCGAAACCTGAAAAAATCTTCACAGGGGACCAGGTAGAAAAATTAACATCAATGGAGGTAAGCCTCAAAGACGTATATAGGCAGATAGATACATTACAAAGTGACAAATCTCCGGGCCGGACGGAATCCACCCCAGGGTTTTGAAGGAACTAAAGGAGGAAATAGCGGAGCTACTACAGCAGGTTTGTAACCTATCCCTGAGTACAGGCGTGATCCTGGAGGATTGGAAGATAGCAAATGTTACACCCATCGTCAAAAAAGGAGCAAGAGGTGACCCGGGGAACTACATACCAATAAGTCTGACTTCGGCTCCGGGAAAGATGGCGGAAGCGCTGATAAAAGACAGCATCGATGAACATCTAGAAAGAAATAAACTGATGAAAACAAGCCAGCATGGCTTCTGCAAGGGAAGATCATGCCTAACGAACTTATTACACTTCTTCGAAGAAATTAACAAATGAATGGACAAAGGGGACCCCATAGACATCGTATACTTGGGATTTCCAAAAAGCCTTTGGCAAGGTACCCCATGAACACCTACTATGGGTCAAAAATTGGTTGGTGGGTAGGAAGCAGAGGGGAGGAGTAAAGGGCCACTACTCTGACTGGAGGAAGGTCACGAGTGGTGTTTCGCAGGGGGTCGGTGCTCGGACCGCTGCTGTTTAATGATTTTTTTAAAAATCTAGAAACAGGGACGAAGTGCGAGGTAATAAAGTTCGCAGACGACACCAAACTATTTAGTGGAGTTGGGACAAAAGAGGACTGTGAAGCTTTACAAAGGGACCTGAACAAACTAGAAGAGTGGGCGGTGAGATGGCAGATGAAATTTAATGTAGAGAAATGTTAAGTCTTGCATGTGGGAAACAGAAACCCAAAGTACAGCTATTGGGTGAAAGTACCCTAGGAAAGGACTTAGGGGTAATGGTGGACAAGACAATGAAGCCGTCGGAACAGTGCGCAGCGGCCTCAAAGAAGGCAAATAGAATGCTGGGTATTATCAAGAAAGGTATTACAGCCAGAATGAAAGAGGTTATCCTGCCATTGTATCGGGCGATGGTGCGCCTGCATCTGGAGTACTGCGTCCAATATTGGTTGCCGTTCCTAAAGAAGGATATGGCGTTACTCGAGAGGGTCCAGAAAAGAGCGACGCGATTGATAAAAGGTATGGAAAACCTTTCATATGCTGAAAGACTAGAGAAACTGGGGCTCTTTTCAATGGAAAACCAGAGACTTAGAGGGGACATGATAGAGACTTGCAAGATCATGAAGGGCATAGAAAAAGTGGAGAGGGGCAGATTCTTCAAACTTTCGAAAACTACAAAAACGAGAGGGCACTCAGAAAAATTAAAAGGGGAGAGATTCAGAACCAACGCTAGGAAGTTCTTCTTTACCCAAAGGGTGGTGGACACCTGGAATGAGCTTCCAGAGGGTGTGATAAGACAGAGCACGATAAAGGGGTTCAAGAAAGGATTAGATAAATTCCTGAAGGAAAATAGGATGGAAGGGTATAGATAGAAGAATACTATACAGGTCCTGGACCTGATGGGCTGCCACGTGAGTGGGCTGCTGGGTATGATGGACCTCTGGTCTGACCCAGCAGAGGCAATGCTTATGTTCTTATGTACCGAGAAGGGCTATGAAAATGATAAGAGGAATGGGATGACTTCCCTAGAAGGAAAAGCTTGGAGAAGAGATGGCTCAGGGGTGATATGACGGGTCTATAAAATACCGAGTGAAGCGGAGAGGGTAGATGTGAATAGCTTGCTTACTCTTTCCAAAAGTGAAGTGGAGAGGGTAGATGTGAATCGCTTGTTCACTCTTTCCAAAAATATTAGAACTAGGGGACATGTAATGAAGCTACTAAGTAGTAGATTTTAAACAAACTAGAGAAAATATTTCTTCACACAACGTGTAATTAAACTCTGGAATTGGTTACCGGAGAATGTAGTGAAGTCAGTTAGCTTAGCGGGGTTTAAAAAAGGTTTGGATAATTTCCTAAAAGAGAAGTCCATAGACCATTATTGAGATGGCTTGGGGAAATCCACTGCTTATTCCTAGGATAAGCAGCATAGAATCTGTTTTGCTACTTGGCATCTAGCTAGGTACTTTGGACCTGGGTTGGCCACTGTTGGAAACAGTTTACTGGGCTTGAGGGACCTTTGGTTTGTCCAGTATGGCAATTCTTATATTCTTAGGATACTGGACTAGATGGTCCATTGGTCTGACTCAGTATGGCTATTTTTATGTTCTCATGTTTACTGTTGCAATTGTCTATTGCATATATCAGGCTTATTCTCGCTGTACACTTCTTTGGGTGAATTTTTTCAAATCAATAAATAAGTAACCTGCAGTACTCAGGCACTGCAATTTAGTAAATTGTGTATTGTACTACACTTTAATAAATAGATGCCTTAGATTGTAAGTCTGATTATAACTCATCTTGAGTTTGGGCTTAGAATAGCAAATCATAAGTAGAAATGCAACAAGCTGGGAAACTCTGGTCAAATCCTGCTGCTCCTTGTGATCTTAGGCAGGTCACTTAACTCCTACCTTTTACTGAAAACACAGGGCTCATGCTCAGTTACAGCCAGGGACAGCTCTGGGTTTATATGATCAAGAACATCTTTGTTGATGATCCTAGCTGTCCACAGCTCGAAGGCATCAATTTTTCTTCTATCTGCTTTTGTGAGCGTCCATGTCTAACAGCCATATGTTGTGATTGGGAACAACACAATGGCAGTTATCAGTCTTTGTTTGATGGTGTCTGAGATATCCTTGCACTTCCATATTTGGTCCATGCTCACCATGGCTGCATGCCACAATGCTAATCGATGCTTGATCTCTGCTGTTGAACCGCCACTGTAATCAATGAGGGACCCAAAGAAAATGAAGCTGTTAACCACTTCTATTTCTTCATTGTTGATCTTTATATGGACTTTCTTGTTAGTGGTAGTCATGATTTTGGTCTTCTTGATGTTCAGATAAAGTCCCATCTTCTCGATTTCTTCATTCAACTTCAAGATCAACTTCTTGAAGGCCTTCTTCTCATACTCTGACAGCAGGGTAGTATCATACAGTATGTGTATCTAAGATTACTGATGGTTCTTCCACCTCTTTTCACCCCAACACTCAAATCATCTAAGTCCAGCTTCCTCATGATTATCTCTGCATAGAGGTTGAAAAGAAAAGAAGAGCAAGCAAATAGTGTAGCTGGTTTTAAGAAAGGTTTGGACAACTTCCTGGAGGAAAAGACCATAGTCTGTTATTGAGAAAGACACGGGGGAAGTCACTGCTTGCCCTGTATCGGTAGCATAGAATATTGCTACACCTTAGGTTTTGGCCAGGTACTAGTGACCTGGATTAGCCACCGTGAGAACAGGCTACTGGGTTTGATGGACCATTGGCCTGACCCAGTAAGGCTATTCTTATGTTCTTACCCTTGTCTTGAACCCTTTTTGATCTTCAACCATTCTGTAGCTCCATACCTGGTTCCCACTGTAGTTTCTTGATCATAGTAGAGTAGGAGGGGAATAGAGGAACCTTAGGGATTTGGCCAATCGGAGTCTTAGGCCAATTCCAGTGCATCCCAGAATGCACTGGGAAGGAGGCCTAAGACTCCGGTTGGCCCAGGTGCCTAAAGCCCCTTCTGAGAAAGCCCATATCACTTTTAAGATTGTATCAACGGTTCATCACATTTTCAAAGTTAATTCCAGTGAATATTTGATTCTTCTTTTTTTTTTCATCATTCAGGGTACATGACACATTTTTATTATAATTCCCTTCTGTAAGGGGTATAATAAATGTCAGTTTAATTCCATGTTTATTTACAGTACTTACGAATATCTATTTGGAATGGTCTATCTTTAACCATTAGGGACCACAAATTAGAAATTAAAATATTTAGACAAATATTTAGACCACCAAAAGTTAAAACTTAGCATGTACTGTAGCACTAGAAAAATAAAAATAGAAATGTGTTTTTCTTTTCTTTTCTTCTGAACATGATATAGACATTTGCTATGCACATTTCTGAAAGCTTACATATTCCATTTAAAGCATTGAAAATAAAATGCTTTTTTTTCTATGTTCTTGTCTGGACATTTTGGGCCATATTCTATAAATGACTGCTTAACTTAGGCGCCTAGCTTCCCCCCCCCCCCCCCACACACACACCTTTTTACTAAGCCATAGTAGAGGTTTCTACCGCAGCCTGGAGCGCTAAATGCTCCGACGCTGCTCTGACGCTCATAGAATTCTATGAGTGCTGGAGCATCACTGGAACATTTAGTGCTCCAGGCTGCAATAGAAACCTCTACCACAGCTTAGTAAAAAAAGGGGGGGGGGGTAATTTGTAAAGCCATTTAAAAATAATAAAGGTGCCTACTGGCGCCTAGAAAAACAGCACCTCCATCACATCTATGGAGGCACCTTAGAACATCTAAGGTTCAAGGAGGCATGGTTAATGCTAGAAATGTTCTTAGGTGCTCTAAGGTGCCTCCGTAGACATGATTCTCATCAAAGGTAGGTGCCAGAAATGTAGGCCTTTAAAACCCTGAATTACATTTCCGGTGCCTACCTTGGACGAAAGTCACGATTTGCAGCAGTTTTATAGGTGACCGCCAATAACGGTGCCTTTTACAGAATCCAGGCCTTTATTTTTCCATCATGTTAGTTCCACTTTCTCTTTTCTGCTTTTCTATCTATCATCTGCTAATTCTCTTTCAAGCACCTGCTGTCTATTTATCCTTTGTTCTCTCTTCTCTCACTAAACCTGCCTCTGACATATTTAGGTTTTAGAATACACACTGCCTTAGCATCTAAATAATATAAGTAAGTATGCACACTTTGAAAATATAGCATGCCAAATGAAATGAACAAAACAATATAGACATGAAAATGAAATAAAATGTCATAAATGCAAAACAAAGAAAAACAAAATTTATTTTCCTTGCTCATCCCAGACTTCTGATTTTTCATTCTCTGATTCTGCTGTAGAATCCTATATCTAGTACCTCTCTATTGAAGTATCTTTCTTTTGATGTACACTTTCTAAATACATAAAAGCACCTTTTGCACAAACAAGAGGAAAAGCTGAGATCTCTGACATATAGCCCCTGAAGCAAAATTCAGATTACATGTTGCAACAATGCAACATTAACAACCTTGAAACTGGTTTCACATCAGAATATAGACCGCAACAAGAACATCTCATTCTGTGCTTGCCAATTCAAAGTCAAAATCATACCCCCCCACCCCCCCCCCACACACACACTTTATTTATTTTTTGCTATTAAGTATGAAATCTAGCATTTCATTTTTCTGCCAGACTCTGTCCTTGTCCTCTCGGCCTTTAAATATGTCCATCTAAAATAATTTTAGACAGGTGTGTACTGTTTGCATGTATAAAAAGTATATTTACATGCCACATGTGGAGGGGCATTTTCAATAGGACGTCTAAGTCTGACTTTGGACGTTTTCCGCAAAACGTCCAAAACTGGACTTCCAGAAGGGTCCATTTTCATAAATGGTGGACCTCCTAATTTTTTTTTTTTTTTGTCTAGTTGGACTTCTTGGCCATCAAGAAATCCAAATAGATATCCAACCTCAGGACATCTAACTTTATTCTACATTTTCGACCACAATACTGTCTAAGTTGAAAATGTCCCAATGAAGGTCATTTAGACATAGGAGGGGCCAGCTTCCTAATGGACTAGCTTCAAAGACATGCCAACAGAGCAGTGGGGCACGTTAGAAGGCACTGCTATGAACTTCAGATAAGCAGCGCCAGAAGTAAATCTCACCATCTAATGTATGGTGAGCCCTCCCAAATTCCCCCAAAACCTACTATACCCACTTGTCCACTAATAGCCCTTATGGCTGCAGGTGGCACCTATACTGCAGTACAGTAGGGTTTTGGTGGATTCACACTTTCCTCCATAAATATAGTGGTTAGAGTGGCTTATGGGCCTGGCTCCTCCTCTCTATGTCTCAATAGCCCACCCATATGACTACCGTATTTTCACTCATATACCGCGCACCTGTGTAAAACGCGCACACAGGTATAGCGCGCGGGGAACAGAAATGTATGTAATAAAATTTTAATAAAGCGTGCACATGCATATACCGCGCATGCTAAAACCTCCTCCCACCTACTCCGAACCAGCATCCTCCCCCCCACTCGCATCCCCCCCCCCCACGATCCTACATCCCGCCCAGCACCGCAAAGACAACTCTTACCCGATTGGGCACCGGCACCAGCACCAATGCACAGGATGTGCCAGTGCCAGTGCCAGTGCCCGAAGATCCTCCCTCGTTGGGCTGGGCTGGGCTGGGCGGTGTGAGAGAGATCCTCCTTCTTCCTGTGCCGGACTGGACTGGGCTTTGAGCATTTGCGCATGCTCAAAGCCTTCTGGTCTCGCTCTCTCCGAGAGTGGTTATGCACGGTTTGTAAAATCGTGTATAACGCGCGTGTTATATGCGTGAAAATATGGTACTTAAAACACTTGTGTGATGCTGTGCTAGGCTTTCCCATACCTAGTGCTGCTGTTCTAGAGCCATTCAAATTTTTTGGGGGGTGGAAGTGGGTCAATGACCATTGGGGGAATGTGTGGGGTCAGTTAAACTCCAGTAATTACTCTAAATCAGAACCCCATAAGGACACAAACACCCCCTCTGCAACACTACCAGGCCTTAATCACACACACCCATGCCAATCACACAGCATGTAGTAGCAGGAAAAAAAGGTGGAGAAAAAGCCTCAGTTCTGCTTCATCTGGCAAAAAACTCCACCTTTCAGACAGGCCCTGCACTCCAAAATATAGAAAAAATAGAAAAAAACACTATGTAAATTTAAACACGTCTATATAGTTAGGCGTGTTTTATAGAATCCCCTTTTAGGTTGCACATAGACATCTTCACGTCTATAACATTGTTGCATTTTAGTTTTATGATGTCATTAGAACAGCGATTTTATGCTGTTTTTTACATTAAAATTGTATGCAGTAAAACGGCATGTAGAAGGCAGCCCAATTTTATATTTGGCTATGTTATAATATTTCCCTTATGTCCTGGTGGGCTCAAGGGGATTAAGTGGCTTTGCCCATGGTCACAAGGAGCAGTGAAGGGTTTGAACCCACAACCTCAGAGTACTGAGGCTGTAGCTCTAACCACTGCACCACACACACTCAGATAGTAAACCACATGTCAATTCAAAAGCCAAGCTTATATCCTCTTGATTCATAAGCTGTCATTTCTCTAGGATAAATATCAAGCATGTACCTTCAACACTTGGCTAGTTCCTCTTTTGGTCTCTGTGTTCTTCAATCAAAGAATATGAAAAAAATATATATATATATATTGCATACTAAACCTATTTTTTAATGTAAAGAGAACTCCTTTTCAAAACCAGGTCTACTTTTGTGCATTAATTGGGTGCAAGTTATGTGGACGCAACTTAAGCGTCACTTAGACATGCCTAAGGTGTCCAGATATAGGTGAATGGGGCTTCTATTTTGGAGGGTATAGAGGACTCCTCTTTGATAATAATCTAAAATGAAGTTTAATAATGCATTACTCAAGCAAAGCACATGATAAAATGTATTGAATACTAAACCTTACTCCCAAAGTTTAAGAAAATAAGACGAGAAACCCTACTCATAACGGCTGTGATTCAGAGCAAGTAGACATGTCTGATGTACAATCTTGACATCATTGTGATATTACCAATATGCATCTAGATGGCAGATTGTCCCTAAAAAAAATAGGAATATGTGCTGGGGTACCTGACCAAACTAGGGATTTGAATCCATGACCTGTGGAAGATGGAAACAGTGGCTTTAACCACTGAGCCTTATGTGCTGCCTTTATGTAGGGATTCCTGCCATGTGAGATGCTATCCTAGGAGATCATAGCCATAAGTTTCCCTCTGAACCCTGGAAAGGGCAGAGTGCAAATATAAATGGCAAAGTCCACAACCCATACTCTCTTCTAAGACCAAAAAGCAGTGGCGTACCTAAGGTATGTGGCACCCGGGGCCCATCATTTTTTGACCCCCCCCCCATGTAAAAAAATATTTTTTGTAATAACCATGAAAAATAAATGGTCATAATAGAAACAGGCAGTGAAAATTTTATTTTATTGAACCTCATATATGTAACCATTATTCCAAACATAACATAAATTATGTCTGAATTGTCATGACATCAGAAGTATATATGGAGTAGTTGCAGGTGATGTTTGGGACAGTTCTGACTGTGTTAGTTCGGTTTTATGTGTTTTTTGAATAGAAGGGTTTTTATTTCCTTTTTGAAGGTTTTGTAGTTTGTGGTCGAGGTCAATAGGTTGTAGAGTTGGGGGTCGAGTGTTAGGAGGTTGCCGAACAGTTTTTTTTCTTTTGACGATTTTGGTTGGAGGGTGTGTGAATGGTGCGTGAGTTCTCCTATGTCTGGTTGAGGTGGATTAATTATTTAGCTGAAGAAATTAGTAACCCCCCCATTCCACACATATTAATTCTCTTCCATTTTTGTTCCCATTCTAAAAAACACTGATAAGTTCCCAGAAAAAAAAATACATTAAAATAAGAAGTGAAAACAAAGGCCCCTACAGATGAGAACATAACATAAGAATAGCCTAACTGGGTCAGATCAATGGTTCATCATGCCCAGTAGCCTGTTCTCATGGTAACCAATCCAGGTCACTAGTACCTGGTCAAAACCCAAAGAGTAGCAACATTCCATGCTACCGATCCAGGGCAAGCAGACATTTCCCCCATGTCTTAATAACAGACTAAGGACTTTTCCTCCAGGAATTTGTCCAAACCTTTCTTAAAATCAGCAACGCTATCTGCTTTTACCATAACTTCTGGCCACATCATTTTTAAGCTTAGATCTTTCCTTCCAAACAGAGACCATGCTAGATGTCAAATACAGAACGAACAAGGTAACTTCACAAGGACTTAGTTGTGCAGGAAATGTGAATCTCCTCATATACCCACCATATAGTGCAAAAATGTGCAAAGGTCTGTTTTTTTCTTTCGATCACTACATAGCCTAATGCCACACAAGCAGCGCTGTTACAAACATATTCTAAAGGTCAATGCTAAGGTTAACAAAGTTTCCTTCCTTGGACCACAAGGAGATACTGACAAATCACTGAAAGAGATCCCAAAACAACTACCCAGGCACAACACCCAAAGACCCACTTAGTGTGTGAACCAGTTGAGTGGAGTGGACTAACTGGGGGGTGGAAATGGGCCCGGAGTTTGCTCAGCAGAATTTCCCAGACCACCTCTTCCTCTCAACACATTGACACGCTGCCACCATCACCACCATTAGGAACACCTCACCGGGTAGGCCAACAATGCTTATAAACTTTATAAAACACATTATTATATTTTCTTATAAAGCACATATTTTAACTGAACTCTCTGACATCCTCAGCCTTGCCATTCATAAAAATAGAAGGAAGAAAAGTTCCCGTTTCCTGCTGTCTCATATCCCCGGCCTATACAATATTTTTCTTCTGCAGACCCTTCAAAAGTCTAACCAAATCCTCATTTCACTTGCATTATAAAGTACTGAGGATGCCATCTCTCCCTAATCCCAGGTCCTAAAGTCTAAGACAGTAGCGCAAACTAGTGCTGCCCGATTCAAGAAAAAAAAAAAAATTTCGATTCGATTCAGCCTATTGAATTGGTTTTTCGATTCAACTTTCCTGCTCAATTGGGTGTTTTGTTTGGTTTTTTTTCAAACATCCTGGTGGGTTTCTTTTATAGCTTTTTCACCCCCCTTTGGCTTCTCCTAACCACACTGGCGCTGTGGTGTAAATAAAAGAAAAAAAACAAAAAGGACTTTTCCTCTCTCTGTTAAATCATAGCTGGTCTAACACCAGCTCTGGCAGGATACACATTTCAAATCTGACATATTGTAATCACAAAACAGGAAATAAAATTAGTTTTTCTACCTTTTGTTGTCTGGTTATTTTTCAAATCTTGTTGGTCCAAGGCTCTGGTTGTCTTCTGATAACTTGCTTGTCAGGGTCTCCTTCTTCCTTTTTTCTGCATGCTAACCATCCATCTGCCATCTCTGTCCTCCCCGTTTCCCTTCCCTCCCCAGGAGGTCTGGCATCTTTCCTTTTTTCGTCTCCCTCCACAGATCCATCTTTTCTTAACTACCCTTTCATCCAGCATTTCTCCCTCCTTCCCCACCACCCCAGGGTCCACCATCTCTCCCTTTCTTTTCCCAACTACCCTCCTTTCCAGTATCTCTATCCCCCCCTCCACACCATCCCTTGTGTCCAACTTCTCTCCCTTTCTGTTCCTTCCCTCCCTAAAAACCATGGTCCATCATCTCTCTCCCTCTTCTCTATTTTCAGACCCATTATTTCTTCCCACCCAAAGTCCGGCATATGCACGTCTCTTTGATCCCTCCCCATTCCTTTCGTATATTTCTACACCAGGGCCCCCCTCCCTGAAGGCCTGTCCTCCCCTTAAAGGTCTGCATCCCACCCCTGAAGGCCTGCACCCCCCTTGAAGGCCTGCCACCCCTGTCCCCCCTCCTTGAAGGCCTGTCCCCCCCCTTGAAGGCCTGTCCCCCCCCTTGAAGGCCTTCCTGTCCCCCCCTTGAAGGCCTGTCCCTCCCTTGAAGGCCTGCCTGCCTGTCCCCCCCCTTGAAGGCCTGTCCCCCCTTTGAAGGCCTGCCTGCCTGTCCCCCCCCTTGAAGGCCTGTCCCCCCCTTGAAGGCCTGCCTGTTCCCCCCCCTTGAAGGCCTGCTTGTTCCCCCCCCTTGAAGGCCTGCCTGTTCCCCCCCTTGAAGGCCTGCCTGTCCCCCCCCTTGAAGGCCTGCCTGCTTGCCTGTCCCCCCCTTTGAAGGCCTGCCTGCCTGTCCTCCCCTTGAAGGCCGGCCTGCCTGCCTGTCACCCCCCCCTTGAAGGCCTGCCCGCCCGTCCCACCCTGAAGGCTTGATGCCCCGACCCACCCCGAAGGACCGCTCGCCCCCCTGGCCTCCCCGCACCACCTACGAACCATGCCGCAGATGTCACAGGAGGGGCGGGACCGCGGCGTAGGAAGCAGCGCCGAAGCAGCGCAGGGATCGCTGGCATCGCGATCCCGCTGCGGGCTGCTTCATAGGTGGTGCGGGGAGGCCAGGGGGGCGAGCGGTCCTTCGGGGGTGGGAGGGACTGAACGCCAAGGCCGGGAGCACCCCCTCAGGGCTTGCACCCGGGGCGGACCACCCCCCCCTCCCCTTGGTACGCTACTGCCAAAAAGAAGATGTTGAGGTGCTGGGGGATTGTGTGGATTTGATCCCATGACCTGTAGAAATGGAAGACGTTCCTTTAACCACTGAGTCACAGGCACTTTCTTTTAGAGAGGGGTTCTTATTAGTTTTATTGAAATTCTGCCATCTAGGTGCATATTGATGATGTCACAGTGATATCAAGATTGTGCATCAGCCATGTCCACTTGCTCTGAACCACAGCCATTGTGAGTAGGGTTTCTCTTTTTAATTTCTTAACTTTTTGGAAATGAGGTTTAGTATAATATATATGTGTGTGTTTGTATATATACAGTGTGTGCTTTGCTTGAGTAATGCATTCTTGAACATTTTTTCTATTATTATCAAATAGGAGTCCTCTTTACCCCCCAAAATAGAAGGTTTAGTATACAATATACTGTACTGTATATATCTTTTCATGTGCTTTAAGTAATGCATTATTAAACATTTTTTGACCTATATATTAAACTGGAGTCCTTTTTACTCCAAAAAATAAAGCCCCTTTCACCTATATGTAGATTCCTCCAGCACACCTAAGTGACGTCTAAGTCACAGCCACCTAATTAATGCCCAACTCGCACTCAAAAGTAGACCTGCTTTTGTAACACCTACATTTTAGGCGTTTGGTAGATGCGTTAGGACAATGAACGGCATGCAGTTCTATAAATGGACGTCTATATCTAAGCCACGCCCACACCATTAGATGCAACTATTTTCTCATGGGAGTCTACGAAATTGTGGATGCCTATTTTGTGAATCACACACAGCCTTTGGACATCTAACTTTCAATTATTGCTTGTTAAAGTTGTTAATTGGGCTTACTATCTAATTTATTTGGACGCCTAAGTTGATGGACGTCCACATTATGGACGCCTAACTTTGGACGTCTTTTACAGAATTTGCCCCTTATTGCTGATTTTTCATGGATTCTGTGGCTGGTTGCAGGGGACATGGCTAATGTGGAGTGGGTCGCTCAATGATCATCCCACTCCTGAAGAATGGTCTAGAATTTGGGTACAAGAACCCTTTTTGCTAGAAAAAATGCACTGTTTAAACTAAAGGTCCATCTAACTTGTTTTCAATAATTGTCAATTTAGGTCACAAAAAAACCTGGCAAGATGTCAAAAAGTAGCTCACTTACATGCTACTTACCCCAAGGATAAACAGTGGCTTTACCCTTAGAAACAGTTTATGTACTTTAATTTAGAAACTTGTCCAAATCTTTTTTAAACCCAGCTGCATTAACTGCTCTTACCACATCCCTGACAATGAGTTTCTCAGCTTAACTATGTTCTCCTATTTGTTTTAAATGTACAATTTAGTACATTCTTTGTACTTTTTGAAATAGTAAGCTATCAATTCAAATTTACCTGTTCCATTCCACTCAGGATTTTTTTGACATCTCTCATATCCCCCTTCTCCCCAGCCATCTCTTCTCCAGCCTGTAGAACTCTATCCTTTTTAACATTATAGTATGGATGGGCAGTGGCATACCAGGCAGAGCGGGGAACCCGGGGCGGAGCACCCCATCCTAAGGTTAGAACACCCTCTCCTCCAGATAGTGGGAAGGTGCGTAGATCAGTCATGGGGCAGTTGGCTCTGCTTGTCCCCTGCCCCGGAATAGGAAGTTGACATCGGAGGGGGTGGGGGCCAGCAGAGCCGACAGCTGTGTGCAGGCGGACCGCAGACCTGCGAATGCTTGAGCATCCCCCGAGCTCCCTGCACCTGGAAGAAAAAGAGCAATTGGATAAGAAGGCCATGGAAACACAGTTAAGAGCACAGACAAAAGGAAGTACAACCAGAGACTGGGAAAAGATCACCAGACAACAAAGGTAGGAAAAGTGCCACTGTGGATAAGCAGACTGCATAGGCCATATGGTCTTTATCTACCATCATTTCCTATGCTTGTTTCCTCATATGAGGGTCATTCTATCCCAGTGGTCTCAAACTCAAACCCTTTGCAGGGCCACATTTTGAATTTGTAGGTACATGGAGGGCCGCAGAAAAAATAGTTAATGTCTTATTAAAGAAATACAATTTTGCATGAGGTAAAACTCTTTATAGTTTATAAATCTTTCCTTTTGGCTAAGTCTTAATAATAATATTGTAATTTATAGCTAAAAAGACATATGATCAAGAAACTGTTTTATTTTACTTTTGTGATTTCGATAAACATACCGAGGGCCTCAAAATAGTGCCTGGATGGCCGCATGTGGCCCCAGGGCCGCGAGTTTGAGACCACTGTTCTATCCCATTTAATCTAAATGTTGTCTCTGTTATGTCATTTTGTTTTGTGCTAGATCTTATGTTTTAAAGGCTGGGATTATTGATTTATTCGCCGTGTCAAGACATCAGTTTTTCAACTCTCACAGGTTTATTCTGGAAATCTATACCATTGATGTTAGAAATGGAGTATAGATTATTGTTCATGACACGGGGTTCAAACACAAATGTCTACTACCTTTCCTATTAACGCAGTGAATTATTCTAGCCCAATTCTTGGCAGACTTGGTGCCAGAGCTTTTTTGTACCTCCGGCAGCCCCCCCAAAAGAGAATATATTCCCTCCTACTTGAGACTGGTTCAGGTCTGTGCTGGAGCACTGCGCAGTCATGCAACTGCCACTAATTCCTCCGTGCTGTAAATCTTTTTTTTCATGTGCTCATTTTGTTCCCATCAATTGGTCCTGCTTTTGACAAGTTTATTCTGTCTCAAGGTTTCAGCAGCACTGGGTCAGGCTGCCCTCAAGTTGCCTCTAACTCAGTTAGGATTATGGCTTGTGAAAAATCTCTGTTAAACATTATCATATTTGGGTAAAAAGACTGGCAACTAACTGTAACCCAGGGAAAAGCATTCAATATCCTTACACACAAGGTCTTATTATTTTAATGCTTCTGATAAACCTTTGGGCTACATTGGCCACACCCGCCCTCACAAGCAGCTTCTCATATTTGTAGGACACATACCTATCTCATTAATAAAGGTATGTTGAATAAGTCACAGATATTTCTGTAAATAAACACTTTTTGCTTTTGGGAGGAGGAGGGAAAGAAGGATGAATTTAAGCTACAAAGGGGTGCTGAAAATTTCTCAGCTCAAGCAACCAGTTTCCTAAATTCTGAGCATTATTGTGTGTGTCCAAGTATGTTTATTGAAATTTTCTTATTACAAAAAGTTATCAACAGTACAGTACAAGAAATAACAGAAAATATATAGAGACACAACAATGGGTTTTTCACATGTTTGACGTATCCGATGTTCACAGCGTCCTGACATCAGCTAAGCAGCTGTCTTTAAAATCAGTACCAAGGCCGGTCTTTCGGCCTTGGAGAAATTAGTGGAGGAGGCCCATATCTATGAATGAAACATAAATTTTTGGTGGGTACCCTCTGTTTTGCCGGAAATTGATGCAAAGTGATGCTTTTTATACATTGCATGATTGTTTTTGATAATATTTAAAGTTTCTTACTTATGTTTTCAGACACCACCACTTTTTTTGAAAGCTTGCTGAATGCTCCATTCGGTTTCCTGACGCAGGATCGAAACAGGCCCCGTCGGAACCTTTGATCAAGCTAAGGGCTCCTTTTACAAAGCCGCGCTAGGGCCTTAATGCGCGGAATAGAGCACGCTAAATTGCCGCACGTGCTAGCTGCTACCACCTCCTTTGGAGCAGGTGGTAGATTTCCGGCTAGCGCGCGCTAATCCGGTGCATGCGTTAAAACCGCTAGCGTGGCTTTGTAAAAGGAGCCCTAAGTGTTCTGCTTGAAACTATTTAAAGTATAAGAAAACTGTTTATGCTAGTTTGCAGCAACGAGTTGTGTTTTGCACCAGAATTTATACTATACGATGATTGGGTGGTGAGGCATTTTTCGGGGGGGCTTCGGCTCCCTGCCTTTGCCTTCGTATCTCTGAGCATATTTTTGAGTTCTAATTGTTTTTTGTTCTACAAGTGTGAATCTTATTATTACACCTTTTGAGTGATTTTTTTGATTTGCATATGTTTTCCTTTAATCACTCTTTCTTATAGAGTATCAAGTGTTTTGGTTTTCCCTATGTACAATTGGATTTAAAGATGGATAAGGGGCAGAAAATGAACGAGAGAAAAGCAGCAATTGGATAAGAAGGCCATGGAAACACAGTTAAGAGCACAGACGGAAGGAAGTATAACCAGAGACTGGGAAAAGATGAGTAGAAAAATAAAATCAATTTTATTTTCAATTTAGTGATTGAAATGTGTCAGTTTTCAGAGTGTACATCTGTTGTCTATATTTTGCACTGTTCAGGAAGAAATGTATGTCTTTCTGTTTCTCTGGTGTTGTACTGCATGCAAAGCCTGGCATCTTAAGATTTCCTTTGTGCATATTAAGACTTTTAGTTTGCGGTCCTCTATTTGAATAGGGTTTATTTGTGTTCTGCACTTGTGACCAAGGCCAGGCGTTCTGGTAGGAATGTATTTTGTGAAGCATTATTGGTGTTATTGCCCCAAGTAGGAAGCTATTTGTTGGCGGTTTGTCTGGGTTTTGGAAGGCCCTGAGCTCGAGGTCACAACTGGAGGGCCTCTGCACATGTGCGAATGTTAACGTGATGACATCGCATGCGTGCATAGAAACATAGAGTATGACTGCAGAAAAGGGTCGACGGCCCAACAAGTCTGCCCACACAAGAACCCTCCCTCCTTCAAGAATCCATCTTTTAAGTATTCCTCTGGAGCGACCCCACCTGTCTGTCCCATCGTCCCTTGAAGTCAAGCTTGGTACTGGCCTCGACTACCTGACGTGGAAGACCATTCCATCGCTCAATTACCCTTTCGGTGAAGAAATACTTCCTGGTGTCCCCATGAAATCTTCCCCCCCTGAGTTTTTGCAGATGCCCTCTTGTCGCCGTGGGACCTGTAAGACAAAAGATTTCTTCCTCCACATCAATGCAGCCCGTGATGTATTTGAATGTTTCTATCATGCCCCCCCTTTCTCTGCGCTCTTCGAGAGAATATAAGCGCAGCCTGCTCAAACGTTCTTCATATGGGAGATTTTTTAGTCCTGAGACCATCCTAGTGGCCATTCGCTGAATCGACTCCATTCTCCTCACATCCTTTTGATAATGTGGCCTCCAAAACTGAACACAGTACTCCAGGTGAGGTCTTACCATTGATCTGTACAATGGCAGTATGACTTCAGGCTTTCAACTGATAAAGCTCCTTCTGATGCAGCCCAGCATTTGTCTAGCTTTTGCTGTAGCTTTCTCCACCTGATTTGCAGCTTTCATATCTTCCCAGATGATTACTCCCAAGTCATTGCATCGATGTCCACGTATGTGCGGAGGCCCTTTAGACAAAGCCCAGAGTTCGAGGAAGGAAACACGAGGTTCGTGTTGGGGTGGAGCCAGGGGCAGGACAGAGCGGGGCCAAGTGTCCTCTTTTTTTATTAAGAGGAAATCTGGTAACCCTCAGAGCATCTAGTCTACCTCCTGCTTTTAGACAGTCTACAATGTACTTATATCCAGTGCTTTTTTTCTATAAAGAAAGTGATAGTATCAGATGAGGGGGACAGGAAGAAAACATGAAAACTGCATAATGCCCTGCACCCCAAACCTTAATGATTTGAACACTTACATAAATGAATTCACACAGAACTTGCATTTGAATAAACTCCACCATCTACAGTCAGCCACAAAGCTTACTCAAAGCAAGTTCCTCCCCCTTCCCATCCTCCCTCCAACCAGAAGGCAATACGAGAGCAGTGTTCTTATCTGCTGTACGGATGAGGAATAGAGGTGATTAAATGGCCAAATGTGGGGTTAAGGAGGAAGTAGTGCAACTGGGAATTGATGGGCAATGCACTTGACAGCAAAAATGTATATATCATATCAATAATATTATTGCATGGAATATACTTTTGACATAATTTGAGGTTCAGGTAGACTCTTGAGGTAGACTCAAGAGCAATGTAAGGAAATTCTTCTTTACGGAGTCGGTGGTGGATGCCTGGAATGCAGTGAGAGAGGTGCTGAGAGAGGTGGTGGAGATGAAAACGGTGACGGAGTCCAAAAAAGCGTGGGATGAACACATCCTCAACCATAAGGCCGTATACAGACACATACCGTGCAAGTCTGCCCAGTACTGGCCTTAGTTCTTCAATATTTACTATTATTTTCTGATTCTAGATCCTCTGTGTTCATCCCACGCTTCTTTGAACTCCATCACCATTTTCCACTCCACCACCTCTCTCGGGAGCGCATTCCAGACATCCACCACCCTCCACTGAAGCAGGCACATGCTGAAATGTGGCCACGTCAAACAGGTGACTTTTGTACCAGCAAATGAGCTAAAGCCTAGGGTTACCATATGATTACAGAAAAAGGAGGATGGAGTGAGGCATTTGTGTTTTTCTTCTATTAGAAGTAAAACCCAGATACAATATCTCAAATCCATCCTACTTTTTCTGGAGCCTATGGTAACCCTACTTTTTACCACTCTGCTTTATTTTCCTGATTTTTTCCAACTGACTGTAAAATTTGAGGTTGAGGGTTGGGAGACTCAAGAGCAATGTAAGGAAATTCTTCTTTACGGAAAGGGTGGTGGATGCTTGGAATGCCTCCCGAGGGAGGTGGTAGAGAGGAAAACGGTGACGGAGTTCAAAAAAGCGTGGGATGAACACAGAGGATCTAGAATCAGAAAATAATGGTAAATACTGAAGAATAATTGTAAATATTGAAGGCCAGTACTGGGCAGACTTGCACAGTCTGTGTCTGTCTATGGCTGTTTGGTTGAGGATGGGCTGGGGAGGGTTTCAATGGTTGGGAGGGTGTAGCTGGGCTGGAGGGAGCTTTGACGGAGACATCAATAGTTGGAACCTAAGCACAGTACCGGGCAGAGCTTTGGATTCTTGTCCAGAAATAGCTAAGAAGAAAAAATTATTATTTTTTTTTAGATTGAATCAGGTTGGGCAGACTGGATGGACCATTTGGGTCTTTATCTGCCATCATCTACTATGTTACTATGAGTTTTTCCAGCTCTTGACGGTTTCCATTCTAGTCAGATTCCTTCTTAATGCTAGTCTCTGGAGGAGTATGTGCATGCTTTCTGGTGACAGCCAGGAGCTCCCTACCACTTTTAGTTATAGATATACCTGTGCCTTCTTCCTGAAGACACACATCATCCCCATTCTAACAAGACAGTTGCATAGCACTTGTCCCACAACTGAAAAAGCATGCTGTTGAGATTCAATAAGATGATAACATCAAAGAGAAAAAAGACTGTCCCATTATATCCTCCACTATAAAGATCAAGATAGTTTTACAGTGGGTAATAGCAGATTTAAGATAAGGAGAAATACCATTACAGCTACTGGTACAATCTCTGCAAAATATCAGCTGTTATCAAACAAATATCCAATATACTAGAATATATGTGTATCCATAGACTAACATGCTCCAAAATGTTTTCACACATTTTTTTGTGTGCACATTATTGGTATATGATTTGTTTACTGTTTTGGGTGCTAATGGATTTTTTTACATATGCATTTAGAAATTGTTTACACTTCAGTGCACATTACTAATACTCTATACCCTGTAAAGCAGTGGTTCCCAACCCTGTCCTGGAGGACCACCAGCCAGTCAGGTTTCAGGATAGCCCTAATAAATTTGCAAGGAGCAGATCTCCATGCCTGTTACCTCCATTATATGCAAATCTCTCTCTTGCATATTCATTAGGGTTATCCCAAAAACCTGACTGACTGGTGGTCCTCCAGGACAGGGTTGGGAACCACTGCTATAAAGAACAACTCTATGTGATGATCTTAAGGTGGCCATCCAGGTTGAAAAGGTAACAGCAAAAGCTAAAAGGATGCTAGGGTGCATAGGAAGAGATATGGCCAGTAGGAAAAAGGAGGTATTGATGGCCCTGTATAAGACTCTGGTAAGACCTCATTTAGAATGTTGTGTACAATTCTGGAAACCGCACCTTCAAAAAATATATATAAACAAAGATATAAAAATATTGGAGTCAATCCAGAGGAAGGCTACTAAAATGGTGTGAGATTTTCATCATAAGGCATATAGGGACAGACTTAAAGATCTCAATATGTATACTTTAGAGGAAAGGCGGGAGAGGGGAGATATGATAGAGATGTTTAAATACCTATGTGGCGTAAATGCACATGAGTCGAATCTCTTTCATTTGAAAGGAAGTTCTGGAATGAGAGGGCATAGGATGAAGTTAAGAGGTGATAGGCTCCAGAGTAATCTAACAAAATACTTTTTTACAGAAAGGGTGGTAGAAGCATGGGACAGTCTCCCAGAAGAGGTGGTGGAGACAGAGACTGTGTCCGAATTCAAGAAAGCCTGGGATAGGCACATGGGATCCCTTAGAGCAGCGGTCTCAAACTCAAACCCTTTGCAGGGCCACAGTTTGGATTTGTAGGTACTTGGAGGGCTGCAGAAAAAGTAGTTAATGTCTTATTAAAGAAATGACAACTTTCCATGAGGTAAAACTTGTTATAGTTTATAAATCTTTCCTTAATTGCTTCTGATAATTTCAGCTATACACAGCTGAAAGCAGTGCAACATGCAGAAAGTGAAAAACTATCAAAGTATCAACTGCAAGAGACAAGATTTTGGACCAACTATATTGAGGCCCTCGGTATTATAAAGCATGATTCTTTATGGAAAACTTGTGCCTTAAGTGTCCTGCGGTCGCATCCACAACCACCTTCAGCTCTCACCTCCTCCAGCACAGGCACAAACTGATGTTTTTAATCTTCAAAACCCTAACATCCAGTGAACCACAATTCATATCTAAATCGCTGATCCCATACAAACCCCAAAGATCTTTACGTTCATCCGAATTAAATTTATTAACTGTTCCTTCTTTAAAAATCATCGGAACAAGAAGAGCAGATATGTTCACTGTCGCAGGTCCACAATGGTGGAACTCCCTTCCCCAGTACATTAGATCAGAACAAGATATTTCAGCTTTTAAAAATCTTTTAAAAACTTATTTGTTTAAGGATGCTTATGACTTTTAAAGATTCTAAACTTATCTTATCTATTTTGTTTTAATTAATATCCATAAAGTGTGCCTTGAAATTATTTACCCTACCTTTTGTTTTTCCCTTTTTTCCTGTGCCCTTATTGTAACTTTACCTCCTTTCCTTTTTTTCATGTTAGTTACTACTTGAATTTTATTATATTATGTTTAAAGTTGCTTTATTATATTATGTACATCGCCTAGAAAATTTGAAATAGGCGATTCATCAAGAACTAAATAAACTTGAAACTTGAACTTGAACAAGCTACACTTCTTTCGATGCTTACCTTACGTTCTGGAACGTTGCCCACCTCACTGCTGTAACCTCACGCAAGTGCCTTCCTGCGTCTGTACGCAATTGTCCTCTCCACTTCACCTCACAATCGCGTACAGTCGCAGGAAAGCGCTTGCGTGAGGTTACAGCGACCGCCAGACATTAAGGCACAAGTTTTACATAAAGAATCATTCTCTATAATACCAATGGCTTCAAAATATTACCTGGTGCACTGTGTCTTCTTGCATGAGCTAACACCTCCGCATGATTCCACTCTGCATTGCTGTGTGTGATTAAGCACAACCCACGTTCAACCTGTGGTAACCCCATGGCTAAGCTCATGGCTGCTTTGTGCATTGGGCCTTTAATGTGTTTGTGTGCCCACTTTCTTCCAGAGCTCTACTACACAGATTGACATTTCCTTCCGTGTGGCGTGGCCTAGTGGTTAGAGCTGCTGCTTCAGGACCCAGGAGTTATGCTCCTTGTGACCCTAGGCAAGTTACTTCCATTGCCCCAGGTACCATGGTCAGATTGGGAGCTTGACGGAACAGATAGGGAAAACACTTAAGAGTACCTGGTTAGTATTCAATGTATTGTAAACCACTTTGGGTGACTCTTCATAAAAGGGGTTAATAAATCCCAATAAATAAATAATGTAAAACCATTCGCATGCTATCCAGCACCACATAAGAAAAACCAGGAAACAAAACCCCTAGAGTAACAAACAAAATCCCAAAAAGTGGGAACAGTCCATGTCAACTGGGATTTATTCACAAAATTAAGTCTCAATGATGAAGAAATTCTTCCAAATGTACATATATGGTCGAGTAGGTTTCCCGGGCTGTGCAGGAACAAGCATTGGTTCAACAGCTCTTATTCACTGATGCACTGAACTAGTGATTTCTTCCAAAAAGCCCAAAGACAATCACCTACTCGACCATATATGTACCCCTGAGGCAAGCTCTCTGGGCTGAAACACGGACTGTGTCGGCTCTACTCACATCAATAAAATATATTTATTGATATAAGTAGACCTGACACAGTCCGTGCTTCGGCCCAAAGCCTACTTCAGAGGCACATATGTGGCCGAGTAGGTGAATGTCTTTGAAGAATTTATTCATCACTGAGACTTAGGGCCTGTTTTATAAAGCCACACTAGCGGCTGCAGCGTGGTAACAGCCCCGAAGCCCATAGAGATTTAAAGGGCTTCTGGGCTGTTGTCGTGTGGCAGCCGCTATGCGACTTTGTAAAACAGGCCCTTAATCTTGTGAATAAATCTATGGTTGACGTGTACTTTTCCATCCCTGCTTTTTTGGATTTTATTATATCAAGACAGGGAGCCAACCCTGAAGTAACTGAAGCAATAATTTTAGAAGCACATTTCTAAACTTAATTATACTTGTAACTACAGTATATAGTTGAAACTATGACCTAACTGTATTAATAGTTATACTGATCCTGATCTACCTGAACTAGCAACCCTATTGAATGTCTGCGTCAATCTGTCCATTGTGGCTTCCTGGGTAACTGACCCAACCTCTTGTAATGTAATCCGACCTTGAACTAAATAGGTAAAGACAAAATAGAAAACCTCATAACATAACATAACATTATGCTTTCCAGCATACCATGATATCTATGCATGCATGTATATTTGTGTGTTCTCATATGTGCATGCATGAAGTAGCAAAAGGTTTGATCATATCTCACTATTATTGCATTCTTTTTTCCTGGCTATCCTTTGACTATTGTGTAAGACTTAAAGCTGTATTGATGCTTTATGACTGCATTGGGCTCTAGACTTGCAGATATCTTTTGCTCTATCCTTTTATCATCTATTGCAAAATATTTGCTGCTAGAATCAGAGCTTATCGAACATTCATTCTGTGAAATCTGCTGACAAAGAATGTGTAGCCCAGTGAATGTTATCAATTACTGGCAATGCACTGCCTTTTGAGGTCAGATCTGATTTGTGAAAGAAAGTAAAGACTTGCTATTAGATTTTTTTAAGATGAAGGGTTTCAGATGGTCTAATTATAGGAAATAAAACGTTTTGCCAATTTTAAATGCCCTTCCGTTGATTTTAAAAGCATTTGAGCTTTGATAAGGTTCAAATATCAATATGGTTTTGTGTTTGTAAGTGTAATGCTGATAAAGTTGTATGTTTTATGTTGGAATTCACAAAAAAAGCTGCTGATGATCAGCATAATAGACAAAGTTAGTGCAGCAGGCTTTGATCCTTGTAAAACTGAGGTTGATTCCTAGTTCAGCTCCTTGTGACCTTAGTTAAGTCATTTAACCCTCTGTTGCACCAGTTTAAAAAAGAAATACTGCTTAGATTGCGAGCCCACAAGGGACAGAGAAATTACCAACACTGTGTACATCAGTGGCCTCAAACTCGCGGCCCGCCAAGTACTATTTTGAGGCCCTCAGTATGTCTATCATAACCACAAAGTAAAATAAACCAGTTTCTTGATCATATGTCTCTTTAGCTATAAATTACAATATTTTTTTTTATTTTTTAAATATATTTTATTGAGCAAATCAAGAAAAAACAAAGAACACAACAAAAGGCAGCCGTGCCAAAAGAGCAATAATACACCACGGCAAACCCTAAGTACAAGGCATCAACTAAGAATACAACAGTCACACAGTGCCATAAAGAATCAAGTGCTCAGAAAAGATTTTACAAATA